>NW_006442109.1:34491067-34529938 GCF_000325575.1 Pteropus alecto | reverse complement strand
AAAGGGCAAACTGGACTTCATCCCCCAGCTCCCTGCCCTTTTGGCCTGACACAGTCTGCACAGCTGCACTTGGTGGGCTTGTTGACTCGCGATAATTCAAATTATATGTGTTTAAGTTCTTGGTGATGTTTCTTAACAGTAGGTATGAAAGTGTGGAGACCTATATTGTATGAATTATGAAAGCATTTTATTTTGTGAATGTGTAAAACAATCTATTATTTTAATAAAATGTTATAAATAAATGAGAAAACAATAAGATGTTATTCCCAATAACACCCTGTGATTAGTGCTTTGGTGTATTTTGTAGAAACCCAGCAATTAAATGTGAAGATATGATCACAGAACTGCAGAACATACAGCATACACACATAACACACACGATACCTTGCTTTAACTGCAGAAGTTCGATAGTTGATTAATAGAAAATATTACCATATTTGCTCAGTTCTAAGGTGTATATTTATCATATTTTCAACATTTCTGATATTCAGATGCATTTTACTTTTGAAGAATTTTAAGCTACTGTTAAACCATTAGTGGAATTTACAGTTAAAATTTCAGAATCAAGTCAATATTGTAAATAAGTCAATCTGAGAGGCTATGCAAAATCTGAAATTTTGAAGTTAACTGGATGTCTTAACTGAAAAAAATGTAAGAGATGAAGCTATTTTTTCCTCCTAAAACTGAAGTTTTTATAGTTGAAAAGCACAGAAATAGAAAACAAAAGCTACATTAAATAATAAGGAAATAACAAGTATGTTTAGGTCTTAATCCTAATTTTAGTGTTTTTCTTTTTAAAATTTCCTGTTATTTTAGCTCAACTGGGTTTCAGTCTCCAGTTTCCTTGCTAAATTAATCAGTGGCAACTTCTGCTTTGTGTTTCTATTACTGCTTTGCTAAGCCTTATTACATTTCTAACAGCTTTGAGAAATTCATGCAAGATATTAAGTTGATAGCATTCACCTTTTTACAGTAGGAACCATTTGGTAGGTAGCCTCAATTTTCAGCGAACTGGCACCTAAATTACCTCCATTTTAGCAGACAAGTCTGCTTTTACTTTGGGATAAGGCTATTCATTTTTCATACTGCTAGTTTAAAAAAAGAAAACACTAGTAAGTTAAAAATTCTCATATACATATTTACATTTTCAGTCGGAGGAGCTGTGAGAAATTAAATCCACCAGAAATTCATCTTTATTTTAATTTGAGAGCATTAGCATTTAATATTTAAGTTTTTTTTTTAATATCCAGAAATAATGCTTATTTTCACAGCTGACTAATTTACTCCCTAGACTGCATGTAAAAAATTGTTTTGTTGATTTATTTATTTCTGGTTTAGCAGTGTGCTAATTTCCAATTAAAACTTTAAGAAATAATAGGAAATAGAAAACATTCTTCCTTATTAAATGAAGTTAATTCTTTCCTTTCCTGAAAAATCACCAGTTTTGATATTTTTTCATTTAAAAAAAGTCATTTTCTTCTGAGGAAAAATAGGATTTCTTATCCAGGAGAAAACTAAAGCTGATGTGGTTAAGTACGCTGCCCAAGGTCATGCAAGTAATAAATTGAAGAACAGTGAATTGAACCAAATGTGGTTCTAGTACCAGTGTTCTTGTCATTACATTTTCTTACTAACAGTGGTTGGCTCTGTTGAAACATTTATTAAGTTGAAATTATACAGTAGAGTAGAGGAAGCATGAAAGAAATGAAATTTTTATCTTCTGTATACTTGCCTGGCATTGGGGGCATGAAAGGAAATAGTGTGGGGGGGTGGGAGCGGGAGGTAATAAAGCGATGTTTCCTGAATAACTTAAGGTTTTGTGTTCCTAAAAGGAAATCCAGCCTAACAATGTATATATCACTGTGTTATACACAAATGATCTGCAGATAACTAGGGCAGTGCAGTAGCGCTGAATTACCTAAACAGTTATTGATTTAGTTACATTAGTCCGTCTTAATGAATATTCATGTTTCAACCCAACTGTCATCTCACTCAGTACATCTATTTTTTAAATAGAGTTTTGTTGCAAGAGAGGAAGTAATAACTTATAAAAACAATTTTTCTATGTGAAAATTTACCAGGAAATTTTGTTTTGAGTTGCATTTTCATTTTCCTTTTTAAAATATTTGTCCTCAGTTTTGACATGTTGCTTAATATCAATTTTATTTTCTATACACTGTAGTCTTGATTAGAAGCCCAACTAGCAAGTATTTCTTAATAAAAGAATGAAAATTTCATACATCAGAAATGAAATAGCTGCCATTATACTTTGGTTGGTGATTCTATCATACCTTGGCTGTAATGATATTAGACTAATGAAAGAGATGGACAGCCTTATGTAGAGAGTAGCAATATTGTGAAAAAAGTTAACAGTGGAAGCTGAGGCCTCTGAGTAAGGCTTTTGATGATGCCTCCTTTAGTATTTGGGTCAGCAGCCGAAATGGCTGACATCGCTATCAAATTAAAGTAGCCAGCCATCAACTATCCTACTACATTATTCTAGTCTGTAAGGAGATATATTCAGAAATTGAGAGTTTTTAGAAATTTGCATAACAGTTTGATAGAGCAGTTTTATGTCCGATGAATCTAATAAAATTGGAACTTGTCTTTTTTGTATATATTTTTCATTTTTATAGTAATTCACTTTTACTACTTTTTTACAAAACTTTTCGTCCACAATGAATTGGAAATTTAAAGAAAAGTAGTCCTTTACTAGAGATAAGTTGCAAAGCACTGTTCTAAAACTGGTTCACAGCCTTTCTTTCATATGTTTGCCTAACCTTCTGCCCAGATACCACATTCCAGGGGTAGTGTTGCCCTACCAGTGGCCCTTTCAAGCATGAGTATCTGACTGGGGTAGGAGAGGAGATTAGTCTTTCATGCAAGTCTCAAATTTTCCTCAAGAATTGCGGCTTTAGCAGGTATGATCTCTTTCCTCTCCATATAACTCCATATCTGAAGTTATAATTCAGATATTTTAAAGAAATTTCTTTTTCCTCTTAAAACACATCTCTCTCGATAGGATGAATTATTACAGATTTATTGGTATAATGATTTATAGAATAAAGAGTATGAAAGGTTTAAAACTGAGGACAAAACTTAATTAACCTTTGTATCTCAAAGTTCTTAAATTTACTTTGATTAAGAAAATTATTTTGCTCAGGAAAATTAAAGTATAACGTAGATAGTTTTCTACTTATATTTAGTTGCTGGCCAGTGGTTGTGATGATTCGGTAAGATGTCTGCCCTAAATATTTTGATATTATAACTTATTACATTAGAAGCAACTGCTTGGAAGTAGATTCCACTTTCTTTACTATTTCTTGTAAAGACATTTCTAATAAAGCAAATACTGTAAACACAAAATTATTAATTGGTTATACTTTTAACTTTAATGTGACTAGATCTCAATAGTAGATAAAGCACTCTGAACGGTATCTTCAACCTACAGGAGTTCAGGAGAGCTTCATAAGATTTGAATCTGTTTCCAAATCAGAATCCATTGTTCTTTGCTCAGCACTGTCATTGAACTTGTGTGTGTGTGTGTGTGTGTGTGTGTGTGTGTGCGCGCGCGTGCGCGCGCGCGCACATGCACTTAAGGTGCTTACATAAAACCTTGTTTTATGATGTGTGTGAGAGAAAGATTGAGAGAGAATTCTTTGAAAAGGTATAGACAGATAAAATGAATTAAGTCTACAGTGTGTGTACTCATGAAATCTAGTCTGTTCTATTTTATGTCTTTCCAGCTTTTTAATAGCATCCTGGTGCCTTTGATCAAGCTTTAATTTCATTTTTTATTTTAAAAAAAGAATGTTACTAAACATTTTACTAAAACCTCAATGTCATGTCTACAAGAGCCTCAAGAATGAACATAATGATATTTCGGTAAAATTCACGTATTCAAAATGTATGTGGCTATTTAATTTCAGGGATTTTGCTTATTACTACTCACTTATAGAAGTTTTCTTGCATCACAGATCCATTTTTAGCATGAATTACTGGATTCTTTTTCAGAATCATTTGAGCAGTGAGATTGTGTTCTCAATTATTTGCATAGCTTTTGCACAATGCAGTTCTCAGAGGAAATACATAAATGATTTGTCCTAAAATTGTGTGATTTTTCATGATATAACAATGTATTACAGTCTGTTAGAGAATCCTTATGTTGAAAATGACTTTCCATTGACTTTCTCTTCATTGTTCCAATCTTTCTCTAAATCTAACTTGCCTTTATTTAATAGATGGGTTGAATAAAACAAAACATTAGCTATCATGGCTTGTTAGCTGTGATTAAAAATAAGTAATTGGGTACTATGACACAGTAAATTTCACTTTCAAAGTATTACCCAAAGTAGACCCATTCTTCTAAAGAATGGGATGCTTTTTTTTAAAAGCAGACATAATATAGTCACAGTGTTTTACTGAAACTAGTAAAATAAATATAATTTATATAATATTATGTATATATATAATATGTGTAATATTTGGCCTAATGTATAATGGTGTAATCCCATTATAAAAGCCTTTTTGCCTTATCCTGGCCTTTATCTTACTACTTAACAATACTATAGATTTTTTTTTTAATGTAAAAATTTCAAAACTGAAGACTCTTGTTTCAAACAACATTCAGCACTCTAAAATCAAACTATTGGATAAGCATTTATGCAACTGCCTAAAGTTTATATGACCCATGTGGGTCACATTCCAAAGATCTTTAGATTTCAGTGAACTCAAGTTCATTGTGTTTTTTTCCAATATTTTATTAAGAAAATTTTCAAACATACAGAAAAGTTGAAAGAATTGTGTGGCGAGTACCTAATATCCTTATCTTCCAGATGCAGTAATTAACATTTTGCTGCATTTGTTTTATCACATATTTATCACTTCCATTAATCTATTTTTGAAGTATTTCAAAGTAAGTGGCCGACATCAGTGTGCTTCACCTCTAAACACTTCAGTATACATATAATTAATGTGTAGTGTATAATTTATAATACATAACGTTTTTGAGATTCATCCATATTGAATCTGTAAGTTCATTCTAGTTTATTGTTGAGTCTGTTGCATGACTATTACACAACAGTTTCCTTATCCTATTGACAGATACCTGAGTTGTTTTCTGTTGGGCCGTTATGAATAAAGCTGTTATAAACATTCTTATTCAAACTTTTTTATGAAATTATGTTTTTATTTCTCTTGAGTAAATACCTAGGAGAGGAATTGCTTGATGAAAGGGTAGATGTATGTTTAAATTTATTAAAAACAGCCAGACCTTTTTCCAAAGTAGTTGTACCATTTTACATTCCCACCATCCTTGCCAACAGTTTTGTGTTTTAATGTGCAGTGACCAATAACGTTGAGCACTTTTTCAAATGTTTATTAGCCATTTGTATAACTTCCTTTGTGAATTGTCTGTTTAAATCTTTTGCCCATTTTGTATTGAGTTGTCTTTTAATCATTGAAGTGTAGGGGATTTCTGTATATTCTAGGTACAAGTCCTTTGTCAAGTATTTGTTTTGTGAATATTTTCTCCAAGTCTGTTACTTGCCTATTCATTTTCATAATGGTGTAAGTTCGTTGGATTTTTTAACATTTTGCTATGAAAAGTTTCAAATATACAGTAAGTTTAAAGGCTTTATAGTAAATACCCCTATACCCACCACCCAGAGTCTGCCATTAACATTTTATTATACTTATCCTGTCACATATCCACCTTATTTATGCATTTCAAGGTAAATTGCAGGCATTAGTTCACTTCCAAATACTTCAAATACTTCAAAATATGTATTAATTAGAATTCAGTACACTTGTGTGCAGATTTTCTTCTTTTGAGGTAACTTTTCATTACAATGAAATACACACATTTTAAGTGAATATTGGCAGAGTTTTGACCAATTCATATACCTGTGGAACTCTAGACTCTATCAAGATGTAAGATATTACCATCACTCAGAAGTTCTCCATGTCCCATCCCAGTTAATCTTCACCTTCATCTCCCCAGAGGCAGCCATTACCCTGTTTTATTTTTGTACCATAGATTAGTTTTACCTGTTCTAAAGCTTTATCAGCACATTCATATATTATGTACTCTTTCGTTTAAAGCTTCTTTCACTTAGCATAGTGTTTTTGAGAGTCATCCATTGCATGTATCACTGGTTCATTTTTTATAGCTGAAATGGTAATTCTTTCTATGAATATATCATCGTTTATGCATTGGAGGTAGAAGAGGTAGGTACACTTGGGTCGTTTCTAGTTTTTTGGCTATTGGTAATAAACTACTATGAACATTCTTGTACAAGTCATTTTGTGGAACTATGTTTTCATTTTGGGGGTGAATACCTAGGAGTGCAGTTCTTGGATTACAGGGGAAAGTACCGGACCCTTTCTCAAACTGGGTGGACCAGTCTATACCCCAGTAACAAATAGTGTTTGAAAGTTCATTTTGTTCCACATTCTCACCAAATTTGGTGATGTCGGTCTTATCAATTTTAGTCATCATGGTGGATGCATAATGGTGCTTCACTGTAGTAGTTTATTATACTTTAAATAGCTATTTCTTACATCCCACCGTCTCTAGCTAGTCTCTCTTCATACACAGCACCCTCACACCTCAGCTTTACCACTCTACCCCCAGCTTTTTATGTCCTGCTTTAACTTTGTCTCCAATTTTTTTTATGCCCCTGCACTTTTATCTACAGTCCACTCTAGGAGAGAACTGTTTTAAAATTGCTGACCACTGTGGTACCAAAGCATCAAGTTGTAAATAAATTACCTCTATTGTAGATTAACAGGAATTTATTACCTTCCTACTTGTTTAGTTTGGGGAATTCTTTTGAGGAGAGAAGTAGCAGAATAACATTTGTACATAGGCTTATATGTATAAACTATGCACAGATTTAAACACATCATTTTTTCTGTCCATCAACTATAGAAGATTAGTTTTAATTCAAGTCTTTATAAGATAAATATGAAAGGCAAGATCCTATTGGAAATATCCAATGGAACTGAAAGAATTTGGTACCAGACTATAATATTGAAATCTTTGACCATAAAACTTCTTCTATGCTGCCTATCAACAAGGGTATCAGAAGTTTTTAAATTGGGCTTCACCATTTACAAATTGTGTTACTTTGGGCTAATTCTTTAGCCTGATTAATGACATCGTAATGAAAAGTTTCTAGTGAAGAGCACAAAGTAGGTCTTTAACAACTATTGGTTTAGGGGTACATATTTGAATAAATGAGGATTAGAAACCATAATTCCTTTGTTAAATTTAAGGGCAGTCTTACTTGTCAGGTGTTACTAACAAAACCCTTGTGTTACATCATCAACATGGAAATTAAACAGGGCTCAATTACTAAACTCTCTCCTCTCAGTGGAGAGATAGGGCCTCATATTCTATGTAAAGTCATCAACCGAGAACTTGATACAGTTATCTGATAAAATATACCAATAGTTAAGTATATGAAGCGTGTGCTGAAGGAACTGTGCACCTCTTAATCCAGGCAGGGGGTGGGGAGGAGGGTTCTTGGATATATTTTCATTAAAACATGTTTAACTCTAATACCAAAAATTCTGAATTCTTCCCTTTAAAAATATTTTATACTCTTTTAAACAAACTTGGACTTTTGGTAAAGTTAACGTCTCTTCTTGGATATCTTTATATACACTATAGTGTCTAGAACTATGCCTCATATAAAATATGTAGACGTTCATTAAATACTTGATGGATGTTCTCAGAAAGATAAGAAAAAACTTCTATTGATTTATATGACTGTTTTCCATATGTTTTGAAATAAAGCAACAGCAGAAGCTTACAGGATAGTTTGTATTTTGTTTGCTAAACTGATTTAGTGCCAGTCTTTAAAGAGAAAAGTTTATAAAATGAACTGTTCCCTAATCTTTCTGGTGTGTGAGATATGAGGACAAAGGTTGGGGCCATGACTCTGCCTAGGGATGGAAATAACTTAAGGAAACAAGAAGGTGAGTACACAGTAGGCTGCAGTTGATGAATTCTTCCTACTCTCCTGCTTTTGGCAGCTCTGGGAAAGTAGCCTAAACAGCTCTTGGTTTTCTTGAGCTTAATAATCATAAGCAAGGGGTGTGGTGCTAATCCTTTTAAATGAATGATAAACACTGTGGAAGGCGTGTCTTCCAGTGTTCCACTCCCTTGGGTTGCAGGTCACGTGAGCTGAAAATACTTCCCGATTCCCAGCGTTGGTCTCATGTAGTTAGTGATCAGAGTCTGAAAGAGGCACAGCAAGGAGGGGATAGGCAGTCAAAGTAGGCTGGAAGGAAGTTTACAGAAACAGCACAGGATTTCTATAACAATGCCACACTTTACCGTGACTAAGGTAGAAGACACAGAGGAAGGGGCAGCAGCTTTGGTCTCCCAAGAGGAGACCAGCTTAGCAGAAATAAAAGCCCGGATTCAGCATTCAAATGAACCAGGTAAGTTCTCAACTTAGGAGCTTTTGGAAACTATAGAGTTTTTCTTGAAAGAAATGGTAGCTAAAATATTCAAAATACCTCCTTCAGGATGGAGAAAAAAAGTATTGTGGTTAAAGTGTTTTTCAGTCAATTGTTTCACTCCCTTGTATATCTGATAACTTCTCTATTTTCACATTCTGGTTTGTTTTTCCCCCACAATGAGTTCTGTGTTCCTTACCTACAGGTGAAATTGAATCAGTGGCAATGTATGAAAAGAGTTTTCAAGTAAAAAGAAAAGCAAAGTAAAAGTCAATTTATGTGGAATTTAGAATCACCTTTTGCTCAAACAGTTTAAATTATATCTAGAAAAGTACATAAAGAGGGACCATGGTTCAGTAATTTTTTGTGCTATGGACTTTGCACTTGTGACTTCTCAAGTTACTCAGTATTTTGCCTCAGTTTACCAGTTAAACAGTAATTTAATAGTGAATGGTCTAAGACGTCTTTCTTTAATGAGAGAACAAAAGTACAATAGATCATTATGGTCACTAACATAGCATCAGGTTTAATAAATTTAATGACTGTGATTACCCCTATTATTTTCTTTTTATGGTAACAGTTACACTTCCTGGGGGAACTGTGGTTTTGAATTTTTAAACATGCTGTAAAAATCTTAGTTAATATTATGGTATTAAATATAATCATAGTTTGAAGCCCTTAATTTTTAAGTCTGTAAGTTTCATAAATTGTCAAAAGTTTCTCTAGAGTGTTAATAAAAGCTAAGGAAATAATCTCTCAGATTCCTTTTAATTCTGTGATTCTGACTTTTCCCTGTAGCAAGTAACATCACAATTCCTTGTTGTAAACAGCTGTGTTTACTTTCTGTCTTACCAGACCTTCATGAATTTTTAAGAATCTCTAAAGATAAGGACTATCAAAAACAAATTTCCTTCTAGTGAGAGAATTTACTAGGAGAAGATAAGAAAGAAGGTTTTATGAAAACTCTTTGTGAGGTTATTTTCATTTTGCTGAATAGTCAGAGTGATAAGAAGTTGAAAGTAAGTTGAACCTACTTTGAACTTGAACCTGATTTTCCACAACTTTAGCGCAAAGAAGTTAAGTTCGTTTTCAGGATTGTGTGTATTTGAAGTTGCTTATGTTTGCTGTCCTTAGATTTTAATCCTCTTTGCCTTTTGTCTTTGCTATCATCTTCTTTAACTTCACAAAATACAAACAAGTGAGGTCTATCTGTATCTCCTTTCATTTTTCGTTTTTTATTTCCTTCACCACCTCTGTTTTATTATTTTATCTTTACTGTTTCCATAATGTTTGAGGAAATTTGCTTTATTCAGATTAGAACATGTTGAAATCATTTAATCTATTAGGAACCACATAGAAAAGCCATAAAAATTTTTTATAGCAACCAACTTTGTAATAAGAGACATTACTAGGCTTAATTTTCTTCCATAGTAATTGTTTTGGACAAAGAAGACATGACAGGTAGAATCTAACTCAAATTTAATAGGCTTTTTATTTTGGCATTTTCCATAACAGCCCAGAAAGTGCCCACTTGAATGAACTGTTGTTTGGTAAGTAACAGTTGATGGGGATTTATTACCTAAATTGTATTTATCTTTATTGAAAGGTTAAATGAGAGAGGAAGGATGTGGGAAATGTATATGGGGAAAAAAACAAAACCTGAAAGGTTTTTTGTTTGTTTGTTTGTTTTTTAACTTAGGAGTAGAATGTTCTTAAAGATAGATGGTGTTTTTAGAATGGTTGCTTGAAATGCAACTTGTCTTCTGAGTTAAAAAATCCTAGATTGTAGTTTTGTTGCAAGCACTTCTAATACTAGCCAGTTATATAACCAGTTGCCTTTTTCATTGAGTGTTTTTCCATCTATAAAAAAATACGGAGAGAAAAATATGTACTGCCATATAAATTGAACATATTTAGAAAGCAGATCATCCTTTAATAGATTTTAAAATCTGGGTTTTTTTGAGGCTTATTTGAACTATATGGGTAATTTGAGATAAAATAGATATATGAATATAGATATAAAGTAATTTTAAAAAGAAGTACATTAATCCCTGCCATGCTAGCAGCTAGAATGCCAGTCTGGTGGAACCCTGATTAATTATGGTTTCAAAGGGAGAAGCAGAAACTCAGGCTTTCTTGACTGTTTTCCTCCTCTCAGTCTAGTTTCATTGCCTGATCCTATGTTTTCTCAACAACCTGTCTACAGAAATAGCATGTACCATACTCTGTATGGTAAACAATCACCTGTTTACTTCTCTCTCCCACAACAGATTGACTCTATAGGCTCCTTGAGGGTAGAAACCTTGTGGGATCATTTTTGTATCTCCAGGTCCAGATTAATTGCACATAATAGGCAACTCAGTGAATAGATTTGTTCTCTGCCTTTTTTAACTCACCAGACATATGTTCAGTGCAGATATCATGCTAAGTGTTGTACTTTTTTTCCTAAGGCTACAAAGGCATAGGAAGTATAAGTTCCCCACCAAAGGCAGCAGAATGGCTTTGGAGCCAGGGACTGGGCTTTGAATCCCAGTCCTACTATAGGAGTAGTGATGATTTGTATTGTTGTTTGAGTGACTTTGGGCAAGTTATTTAACTTCTCTAAGCCTTACTTATTGATAAAACAAAGATAATGGTAGTTACTTTACAGGGTGGTTGTGAATTACATGGGGAAATAAATATAAAGCACTTAACATGTGTGACATGGCACTCAAAAATAAGAGCAACCTTTTACTTATTACATTGTGATTAGTAGATTAATAAGAACAAAAACAAACCACTATGGATAACATGATGGAGAGAGTAATAACATTGCCTGGAGAGAACCCTGGGCAGGTATCTCAGAGGATAGGACACAACCGATTTTTGAAAGGAAGTCTGGAGAAGGAGATTACAAGTAATAGGAACAATTAAGAAGATACGAGAGGAAGAACATGTGGGAAACACAAGTTTAAGGGAGTTAGCACATTGGGATTGCGCTAAAAGAGCTCAAAGATGAGGCTACTTAATGAAGTGCTATTTTTTTCCCTACTCTGTGGGGCTGGTATGTGTTATTGCCTTTTTAGAGATAAAGAAACAGGCTGTTGACGAGTAGCTTGCCTCCAGCTACCCAGTGAGCAGTGGCAGAGCCAGGGTTTAGACTTCTGAATTTTATGTGATGCCAAGTCCTAGCTTTTTAAGAATAAGAGAAAATTATATCTTAGTATGCCTGGGCCACAGTCCTTTGATGTAAGTATTAAGAAATTTGTGATTTTCCAATAAGAACAATACAATAGATTTTTACTGTTTATTGCATTTATTTAAGCAGGTATAAATGTGATATTCATTCATTTATTTAAATATTTATTGAATTTAAGTATTTTCTATGAATGTTCTAACTCTTCTCCCTCACTCCTCAGATGATCTTATAGTGTCTGTGGATTAGGCAGATTTTGACTGCTGGATTTACTTTCACTTGATACAGGTAGCAGATTGGAGGATTTCCCCTTCCTTTGAAATAGAGTTCTAAGGAAATTTTCAGAAACAGACTGATAATAGAAAATAAAGGAACCTATATCGGTAATGAACAACATCTCCTAATATTAACTCTCAAGTAATATGAATGGTATGAGAAATTTTGTGTTAAATGGAGTTTAAATTTTATTAAGGACCCACATGATGTTAGACTGTTAACTAAACATTAGTTCTGCTTGTTAACCATGGAAGCTTACCTTCTAAAGAAGGTGACATGACTACCTTCTTTTATTGACTAACATTAAAATAAGTTGAAATAGACAACTAAAGACCTTTGTATTGATGAAAAAATCTTTCCTATAATGAAGATTTAAAAGCTTTATTTGGGGTGGTGGTCCTTTTACTATCCACATGGGGTTTTTACCAACTCAACTAAGAGAAATTCAGATTTGTATGTTTTAAAATCTCAGGGTCAGAAGTTTACCTGGTGAGCAGTGGCAGAGCCGGGGTTCAAACTTCTGAATTTTATGTGATGCCAAAGTTGTCATCACATAAAATTATCTTAATGAGGAATGTTTTTCTGCCTCCCTCCCCATTCTTAATATTCCATCATTGTCAGAAAGCCTGACCTCACCTAGGAATATTATAAACCAATAAACTTTAAAGAATCTAGCATTTCTTGGTTTTGCCAGGTTCAAAGAGGAAACAATTTTATTCAAAAATGTCATAGACATAGTAATAATTGTCGAGCGCCTACTATGTGCCAGACTACTAACAAATACTGGCTCATTTAATCCTCACAACTAGGACAGGTACCCATTTTCACCATTTTAGAAATGAGGAAAGTGAGGCAGCAAGAAATTAGGTTATCTAAGTGGTAGGTGTGGAATTCAGAGTAAGGTCTCTAACTCTAAAAACCATTTTTCTTTTCACTACACAACACTATCTCTTTACTTTAAACACACATAATTAGTTATGTTTTCTGAACTAGGCTTCTCTGTTTTCTCAGTAATTACTAATTTTTCATACATTCTATATCTTTTGTCTGTGGATTTCTCAAAATTAATTGAAAGTTACTTGCTGTTTTCATCTTTTCATGTGTTGGATTGCCTTTTTGTTTGGTGTACATTATTTCCTCACATAGATTATTTTTCCAAATGATGCTAAAAATTGATAAATCTGAACAAGCAAGGAACCTGGCTTAGTCAGACAATCCTTTAGTAACCTTCCACTACTCCAATTTCTAAGGAGACACACACTTATCAGATAGGAATAGGAGGCTTAAAGACTAAGAGTTTAACCCGTTACCTGTTTGCCCTGAGACTACTTGCCAGTAGCACTTGCAGCCATAGCATTTACCCTGAGATAGCTCATGGATTACAGTTCTAAACCTGCCCCCAGAGTTTGCCATGAAATATCTTGCTTTTACTATTATTTTCGCATCGCTCTAGTATATTGGTAGTCTTTGGAAACAAATGACATTCGGTTGGTAGCATCGTTTTTTGTAGTGGTATTTCCATTTACAAAATACAGTAATTCTTGATCGTGGAAACTATCAAATCCTAGAAAACGTGGCATTCCTATGCATGTTAAATTAATGCTGGCAGTAAGCTGCACTTTTTTTTCTAAAAGAGAAAAGGGTTAAATGGTGGAAAGAGATGGAACTGAAAGTGAAAGAACTGAATTTCAGTATAACTTAAGAATAAATATACTATTGAAGTTGTAAAAGCTATGTTTATTTTAGTGCATTAGAAAAAATTGTAATATTTCATTTTAAGGATCTTATTACTAAGAATGAAGCTATGTAAAAACACAAGTGTGTTTAGAGAAAAATACTAATATAGGTAGAACATAGATATGATAAAGATCAAATATTCTGCATAAATAACATTAATGATTTTGATCCATTCCAAACTTTTATATAGTGAATTAGATCTCATTTTCTTTCCTATGTGCTCATTCCACTGCAACATATAACTTTTTTTGTGATAAGAGATTTCAATGGTTGTATTAGAAATCGTGAATTTATAGTAAGAGTACTTTTCAGAAGCTGTCTACATCTTTCCCCCACTACATTGCCTTTGTTCATATATTTTCTTCATTTGGACTCTCTTCTCTTCTGCTTTCCCTGTCTACCATAAAAAAATTACACAAACCCACATCACCTCAAGACCAGGCTCATACTCATTTTCTCCAAGATGACTTGCCTAATTCTCTACCCCAGCTTTCATTATTCCATCAATCAGTATCCATCAACACTCAAATATACTTTGCAGTCTGCCCTACATTTGCAATGGCTTTATAATTAGAATTGTATTTCTTCAGCAGTATCTCTTCAACTGTAAATTATATGAGTGTGAGGGATAGTGTTTTAAGAGTTTTTTGGAAATTACACATTTTTTATTATGGAAAATTTCAAACACATAAGGTCAGTGACTTGCTGTTCATATCTTTTACATTTTCTTTATTTTTAGATGTTCTTTATATTTAAGGATATCAGCCTTATGTAGTTTAAGTTGCAAATATTTTTCCCAGTCAATATATCTTTTAAAGTTTTATTGAGGTATAATTGACATAAAATAAACCACACATATTTAAAGTGTACAGTTTGATGAGTTTTGAAATGTGTATACATCCCTGAAACCATTATCATAATCAAAATAAACATTTTCATCACTCCGAAAGTCACCTTGTACCCTTTAATAACACGTTCACCTAATTACCTGGTCCCCGGGCAACCACTGATCTACTTTCTGTCACTAATACATTAGTTCACATTCCCTAGAATTTTATATGAATGGAATCATACAGTATGTACTCTTCTTTTGCCGACTGCTTTTACACACCAATTATTTTGAGATTTATCCATTTAGTCAATATCCTTTAAATCTGCCTGACATTAAAATCTTCATATTTAGAGTTTAACATTTAGGGCAGTAATTAATAATGGTACAAACCACAGAAGTTTGCACCTCACAGAGGCTTTTAAAATTTTGACTTATTTGCTGAGATTTGAATGTTTTTAGGATTAGTTTGTAAACAGGATTTATTTTTCAGAGAAGGTCTAGGAAAATGAAATTGTACTATTTCTCTGTTCATAATTCCAGCCTCTGTCTGCCTCCCTTGAGTCAAATGACCCCTGGATCCAATGAACAGTTAGGTGCAAGTGAAGCGTGGGCTCCGTGGGAGCTCTGTCAGGGAGAACTGGCCCAGTTCTGGCCCATAGGGGCTGGACAAGAGTCTTGGGGGTGAATAAAAGAATGGCACATCCAGGAAAGAGCTTGGCTTGGTAGAAATCCATGGACTCCTGAGGAGAAGGAGAACGAGAGAGAGAGCCAGGAGACTGATGTCTCCTTATCCCTGAGGCTAGGAGATGTAAGGAGACCTGAGAGTGGGGAGGCTTCCTCCTGGTCCTCCACAGGGCTGGTGACTTGCCTGCTGCACTGCCCGCCTACGGGGTTAGAGACTGCTTTGTCTTTTATTCTCTTGAGACTGCTAGCTCTTGTGGTTCTTCAATAACAAAATCTAAGCCCCTCTGAGGTAACAAAGAAAAAATATCTGGGGAAGCGAGGCAACCAGAGAGAAAAATAACTTAGAATAAACAATGTAGTAGACTAGCTAAATAGAAATGCCAGAGGAGTCAATAGCTTGAATATGAAAATAGTAAATAATAGGAGCATTTAAGGAGGTTGAAGTAGAAAAAAGACTTCATTGTCTACAGCCATGCTACCCTGAACAAGCCCGATCCCATCTGATCTCGGAAGCTAAGCAGGGTCAGACCTGGTTAGTACTTGGATGGGAGACCACCTAGGAAGACCAGGTGCTGTAGGCGTAAAAAAATAAAATAAGGGATTGTAAGCTGGCAAGGTCCTTGCAATCTGTAAGGTCAACCAAGGGTTGCCTCGCCTAAAAAAAAAAAAATAAATAAATAAATAAACTTTATTGAACAAAAATATGAATAAGGATTTGAGATTCTAGTCCCTCAGTGCCATCAGTTCCACCTCCTCCAACATTGAATTGTCCCCCTTCCAGCACTTCAGTGGCCTCTGCTGCAAGAGATAGGCTTGCATAGCCTGTATAAGACTCATATGACTGGTCCTGGTTCTTGTTCCACTCAAGCTTCTGCTGCTGTTGTCTTAACTACCTTTTCTTTAAACCAAGATGGATCAGAGGGAAGATTGCTAAATAAATTCCCATAAATTTCTTTAAGACTTGCTTACAGTGTTCTCTACTCCCATAGGCATGTTTGGCATTGCATTTTCACTACTTTCTACCTTAACTTTCTCATCCTTTTAATGACTAGATTTGTTGGGAGAAGTTTGGCATGACAGCATGGCAGTCCTATAGTTCTTTCAATGATTTTTTTTCTCTGTTTCTTTCTGTGGTTATACTGTCTTCTGTTCTCTAGTATTTCCAGGGCTTGATCTCAGCTCTACTCTCTTTACATCGACTTTAGGAAAGTTTATCTTTTTATCTCTATGTTTTGATGATAACTTTAAAGTCATTTATTTCCATCGTTAACCTTTTATTGCAACTAGTCCTGAATTTCTTTCTGTGTCTTTTTCTTTGAAATCACTCCACATCAGTCAATTAACAAACACATATTGAACGTTTTATAGAATGTATAAAGCTCAATGTTACAAAAAATTGTTATTGTCACAGCAACATTAAAGTTCTTGCCCCCAAAGCACTTATAATGGGCAGGTAGGACCCTCGTCCCACAACATTCAACCCCAGATTGACTCACTGGGCCTCTTCTCATTCTCTTATTTGTTTTCCTCCTCTCATTCTTAGTTTTGGCAACTGTGTTGCTGGGTGGTGGGAGGGCAGTGAGGGGATATTTCACAGCTGTGAAAATTGGTACCACCACAGAGTCACCATTTCCAATCTCAACTACACTGTTAACATTTCAGCATTTCTTCTTTGTGATCCTAGTTAGCTTCCTTTATCTAAGTTTCTCATGAGACTTAAAATGCTCATTAAGCCCCCAGTCCTCTATTCCCTTATATTCAGCCTTTGACTGAACTTCTACTTCACAGAGTAAACTATGTTTCCAAAACACCTTTTCCCAAATTTTTACCAGCATCTGTATTGACACTGATTCTTTACCTCCTTCCTTTATTATTCAGTACGCATCTGTACACCTGTACTCTAGAGCCTGTCTTACTACTCTCCTGTGTTTTCTACTACTTTACTGACTCCTTCTCAGTGTATTAAAATCCTCAATCTCTCCCTCCCCACCCTATCCCTCTCTTTTCCTCTGTTTTCACCAATTGTTGCTCATTTAATCTCCTAAACATTTCTCAAATCTGTCCCCTTCTCCCCATCTTCATTGTTACTGCATTAGTTCAGGATAGTCCTTTGTCTCTTCTCTAGGCTCCGGAAGCTATCCATTACAGTAACCACCAGAGGAATTTTTCTCACACATGAATCTCATCCTTTTACTGCCTCATATAAAACCCTGTAATGATTCTTCGTTGCCCAAAGAATAAAGTCTATACTGCTTAGTAGGCTGTACTTGTAGCTTCATGATCTAGAACATCCCACTCTAACAGCCTCCTTGTCTATCACTCTTTCATACATACTGCACACCAGCTGTAACATGTTCTTGAATGTCTCTATTTCCATATATTTTTTCCATCTTCCTGATATGTTCTTTCCTTTCTTTACCAAGCAAACACTTGCTCTTCCTTTAAGACTGAGCTCAAACATCACTTCTTCCTTAGTGACTTCTCCATTACATTTTCCAGAAGATATAATATAATGTGCACACTCTCATAGTTCTGTTTATATTTCTAATATAGAACTGTAATCACCCTGACGTAATTACTTGTCTTAGCCATATGTGTACTATAAGCCCCTTACACGGATTATTCATCTTTGTGTATCCCCCAATGCTCTGGCATGTAGTTTGACACCTATATGTGCTTAGTGAATATTTGTTGAAATAATAAGTTGATTAAAAGTAATACAAGGCAACATATACCCAATAGTTCAAAGGAAGATTAAACCTGTTAGAAAATTAAACCTCAGGTAGGCCCAAGGAAAGAAGCACTTGAGTTGGGACTTTGAAAGATGTAGTCAGGTAAGTGGAGAAGAAAGAGAAGGAAATTTTCATTAAAAAATTGATATACACAAAGATATATGGGTCTAGAATCAAGGCTCACAAAGCATCCCAGAGAATGTGAAGCAGAGAGTTCATGACTAAGAATAGCAAATGGTAAGGTTAGAAAGGAGTAAACTAGTGTTAGATTATAAAGGGATTCGAAAGCCAGGATGAGGTTTTTGGAGTTCATCCCGTAAGCCAAGGCGTCAAAAAAAAGTAAACCAGGATCTATTTATAAGTGTTTAAGCCATTAGCCTCTGATACCACTACCACGCCCAGTCTGAGAATTCACTGTAGGAAGGGAGGCAGAGCCTGCAAAGGCACCCCTTCCCTGTCCTTGGAGGACTTGAATTAGTTAGTACCTCACACATGATGTTAGGATATAAATAAACAAGAAGTGAGAACTATTTTTTCACAAAATGGTTGAGGACTCCTGGCACGTGGAGACCTTTGAATGTGTTTTTTAAGCAATGAAGCAATCTGATAAAAGCAGATTTTAGGACTACTAATATGGCAGGATTGTTTGAAGATGGGAAAATTGGTGGAAGGGAGAATAATTGAACTATTTTAATCATCTAAGTTAGAAAGGATAAGAATACAAATGATGGCAGTGCAATGGGAAAAAAGAGATATGGAAGCCAAAATCAACTGGATTTAGTGAATGAGGGAAGGAGAAGAATCAAAAGTTGGAAACACATGCAAACCGGTTCTGCTTCTCTAACCCACTTTTTTTTTGTCAATGGCATACTCTTCTTTCCTATCAATTAGGTATATAAGATACACAATATTTACTTATACGTATATTGTAGACTAATATACAATTATGAGGTATAATATATACCTACTAATATACCTGTATATATTAGTGGGTATATAGTTCCTATTTTAGCTCCACAACGTCTTCATTAATTATGTCCTGTCATCAGTCCCTCTGACTGGAATGTCTCTTCTCCATTTTCTCTCACCCGTTCTACTTTTTGATGAACTATCTGATCTTCAAGATTTAGCTCAATTATCCCTTTGACACCATACCTAACCATTGCTTTATTTTGCACTCTTTCCTTTTTGATTCTCACAGCATTTGTACCTACAACAGTTATTTTTATTGTTTCATAATTTTTGGCATCTTTCTTTCCTCTCCAAGCTTCTTAAGAATAAAGGGTCCCTCTTTTGGTATCTGTAGTGCCTAGCACATTACCTGACATATAGTAGGCATTCACAGTATTGCTTGAATTAATAATAACTACCTATTACTACTAATCTGGAGATGATGCTAAAGATACTTGTTAGCATGTGAGTAATTTACAGTGGTGTAATAATAAATAGGCCTGCCTTTCTCTAATAAATCTGGCATTCATTTTACTTTGCATATTGCACTCATTTCATTATCTAAAATACTGCTTTCATTTTTAGACTTCTTAGAGAATTTCATTTGTTTTCCATCCCAGATGTATGCCATGCTTATTCCTCTCCTGTGGTACATGATTTTTAAGGGTTTTTTTGTTTAAGTTCTACTTAAAGCTCACACTGCCTTGATCCATATTGCCCTTCTCCATCTTTAGACCCTTGCAGCACTAAAAGCTATAACACCTTAGGCAAATCAGTTCAGCTTTCTCAGAACTAGTTTCTTCTAGAACATGGCAATAACTCTTGCTCACAGGGTGGCTGTGCAGATTTTGTATGATGATAGTAGGAAAATTTCCCTAACTTTAGTTCTTTAGCGACTACTTGCATTTATTTAATATTTTTTCTTAAATTGAGTCACTGCTTTTCTGGCTTCCTTTATAAAGGAAACTTTGTCACTAAATGAAATGCCAGCATGCTTGCCATAAATAGAGTATAAACTAAAAATAAATGTAATTCAAACGATATTAATCTTGTTAGATACTGTTGCCAAGCAGAGGCTCTGAGCCTGTTAAAAAAGCATCGCGTTCTGAAGAGATGTTAAAGATATTCCAGCACAGACATAAAAAAATATTTGACTCGATTAACAAAGTTAATGGCAGGGGTATAAGGAGAAGGTGGAATCACATTCTGACCATCTAAAATCACAGTTAAAACCTTCCAAGATGTTTAGAACAAAATGAATTTAATAAACTTTTTAAGGTAAAATTACAATAAATATTTATGAATACTTGTATTCTTCCAAAAGTAATCAAAAGTATAAAAATAAAATAACTTGGCAACTAAACCTTTTTAGATATTAAAAACAGAACCATATTTACTATTCTAGGTTGGTGATCTTTATCTCTTCCTAATTTCTCTACCTTTTTAGCCCTTATTCTGTATTAGATTTCACGACCACACGCGTTTCCCTTTACCTTCTCATGCCTTGTTCGGGGGCAGGGGAGGGTGTCTTACTGGAGTAAGTAGTATTTCTGACACTATGTTCATGTTGAGTTAGACATAATATGGTCATCTGTATAGTCACTGTGTACTTCTACACTCTGGATACTTAGTTTGCTGATTTCTAATTTAATCATTTCATAGATGCCTAGTTGTAATTTCTTTTACCTTAGTTATTTCATACCTGTATAATTAAGAGTTAATCATATTTATTCTTGTACTGAAATTTTATAAACAACCAGCATATTATAATAGAAAAATCAGAATCTAGCTCCAAGCCAGTCTTTGAAATTTACACTAAGTATGCCTTGGTCAAACAATTGAACCTAACTTAGCTTCTTTATATGTTTCCTGCCAATATCACAGGGTTATCATGAGAATCAAATGAAATATGTAAAAATATTTTTAAAACTTTAAAATGTTATTAAATATAAGATAATGTTATAACCATCATTCTTTTTGTTTCTTATGTTGATTTGACTCAACTATATTGAGGTTCTTTTTTTAAATTTAGATTTATTGGGATAACATTTGTTAATGACATCATATAAGTTTCAGGTGTATAGTTCTATAATGCACACACCTGAAACTTACATACTGCTACACCATCCAAAGTTTAGTTGTCTGTGATTTGTGGGTTCATTTCTGGGCTTTCAGTTCTGTTCCATTGGTCCGTGTATCTGGTTTTCTTTGTTTGTTTGTTTTTTTGTTTTGCCATTACCATACAGTTTTGATTATTGGAGCTTTGTAGTATAATTTGAAGTCAGGGAATGTGATAGTTCCAGCTTTGTTCTTTTTTCTTGGAATTACTTTGGCTGTCCTACAAATTTGAGGATTTTTTTGTTCTATTTTTTGAAAATGCCATTGGGGTTTTGATGGGGATTGCTTTAAATTTGTATATTGCTTTAGGTAATATGGTCATATTAAGTGTGTTAATTCTTCCAATCCGTGAACACAGAATATCTTCCCATTTCTTTGTGTTCTTCAGTTTCTATCAACAGTGTCTTACAGTTTTCAGCGTATGGGTCCTTCACTTCCTTTAAGTTTATTCCTAGGTATTTTATCCTTTTTGTTAAAATTGCAAATAGGATTGTTTTCTTCATTCTATTTCTGATATTTCATTGTTAGTATATAGGAACGCAACAGATTTTTTACATCGATTTTGTATCCTGCAATTTTACTGTATTTAGGGTTTTCTATATATAGAATCAGGTCATTTGCAAATAGTAACAGTTTCACTTCATTCTCAATTTGGATGCTTTTTATTTCTTTCTCTTGCCTGATTGCTCTGGCTAGGACTTCCAGTATTATGATACTATATTGAATAACAGTGGTGAAAGTGGCAGCTGGAGTGGGTGGCAGCAGAGATGGAGGAAGGGGTTGGATTCAGACTTCTGTGGCTTTTTTTTCCTTGCTAGTGGCAGCTGCTTAACAGCAGCCACCATACCTCTTGAACTGCATCTCCACCCCCATCACAAACTCAGCCACATCGTGTACCAGCTACTCAGGCCCAGAATGCTGCCTCTACCCCTCTACCCCTCTGGGTTGCCAAGTGAATGCTTCAGTCTGACCTTCTGCTACAGCATTAGCACATTAATGGGGCTCTGCAAGCGAGGGTTTGCATCTGTAGCTCCCATCTTTGTCCTTCCCCCACACACACCTCCCCCCACCACCGCCATCTCCCATTGCTCACTCAGAAACATTCACCTTGAGACATCTTAAAGCACAGACCGCTCAAATTTGTTTCTTTGTTGAGCAGGGATTCCTTTGTTGAATTATAGTTGTCCAACTTCTTGTAACTTTAAGGGGAGAAACTGAGAGGTCTCACACCGCCATGTTGCTGATGTCACTGATTATGAGCTTTTTAATGTCAGAAAATCTCACACTATCCAGCAGTTTGAGGTGTGTTTTAAATTACTATTATTTGAATGGAGTCATTAATAAATTTGTATGGGCTCTATAGCGCAGACACTGCTAGGCAAATACTACGGTAACTATTTTATCCAAAAATCCCAAATCATATGTTAATGCATATTTAGACTAAACCGTAAATGTATCAGACTTTGAAATAAGACGAGTGAATCAAATTATTATCATATGACTGTTTGATTTTAATTAAATGTGTAGATCAGTACCAAGTGTTCCTCGTATTACTTTTATATTTTTCCTTAGTACTATTGTACTGCAAAATGTTTAAAGTTTAGAGTTTCAGGAAATATCACCAGTTACCTAAATACTAATTTTTACCCTGATTTGTAGCACTGCAATTTTTATTATTTCTCTTGAAGATCATTCCATGGTTCATCTCAATTTTCTTAAAGTTACCATTTAATGAGTATTTGCCATCTGTAATCCTCACAGTAATTTTCTGTGGTGTAGTATTATTCCTGTTACATAGATAGTAAATTAAGGCTAAGAAATAGTAAACCATTTTCCCAGAGTTATGTGAATAGCATATGGTAGAGCTAGGATCTCCCCAGGGCTTTATCTGCTTCCAAATTCTGTGTTCTCTTTTTACCATGCTTTGTGTTTGCTCCAGGACAGCTGCACAGCTATCACAGGGCCTGTCTTCAGCACCATCATGCTCTTCTCCCAGTCTTCCACAGCTGAATAAATGGCATCTCTGTTCATCTAATTGCCCTGGAAAAAAACTTTGACTCCTTTCTTTCTCTTCCACCCCATATCCTATTCATCAGCATGCTAATCTGTGAATCCTTACTTTGATACATACTCAGTATCTGACTACCTCCTGTACTTTTGACTTGATCCAAACTACCATTATCTTTTCTTGGACCATAGCAAAAACCTTTTTTCCTACTCTACTTCCTCACTTGCCTCCTGCAATCTGCTCATCAGACAACAGCTAGAATGATCATGTTAAAACAGATCAAAACCTTCCAGTGGCTTCCTAGCTCACTTAAAGTAAAATCAAAAGGTCTTACTATGTCCGACCAAGGCACCACCTGATTGGTGCTCTCTCCTCCACCACAAACATCCATCTCTTATCCCATGTCCTATCACTTTTACGCTGCTGTTCTGTCTGGTGACATGGCCTCGCTCTTCACTGAACATGTCAACATGCACCTGCTTCAGGGTCTTTGCATTGTTCTCTCTGCCTAGAATGTTTTTCCTGCAGATATTTGGCTAGAGGGCTCATTTCAAATTTCTGGTCAAATGTCACATTATTCAAGACACCTTTATAGACTCAGTATCTAAACTAGCACAAATCATCGCACCACTAATCCTCTTTATTCTCTTACTCTGCTTTTTTTTCTTTATAACTCATCACTCTTGATATATAATATGGTACATTGTCTCTTCCTTACAAATGTGTAAGCTCTTTGATAGGGATTTTGTTACTGCATTTCTAGTAATTAGAATAGTGTTTCACATATAGAAGGTGTTCAAAAAATATTTATCGAATAAATGAATGAAAATAACTACAAATTTAAGTTACATAGACATTATCTTTGCAGACTCACTCATGAGCTCTCCTTTCAGAAGATGTTATCACCATCTCAGCTTTTATCTTCTTCACTACGGTCATTATCATACCTTTCTAAGATTTCTGCAGTATACTCTTAATTGGTTCCCTGCCTCTGCTCTTGCTCCCTTCACCGTCCATTCTCCAGCCAGCAGCCTGCATCTTTTAAAAAGTTAATCAGACCTATCATGTTGCTATTTAAAACCTTACAGTTGTTTTACACCAGTTTTAAAGTAAAATTCACACTTTTTACCATGGTCTGGAATACTGCAACATGTATCTATTACCTAATTTGCTGACCTGTTTTTTTAAACCACTTTCTTACTCACTGGGAAACACATTTCCTAGACATACCAAGTTTATTCTCATCTTAGGGTCTTGGTGTAACTACTCTGCCCTGATCAGTCTTTTTCGAGATCCTCATGTTTGTCTCTTTTATATGCAAGTCCCATTCTAAAGATTATTTCCTCAGAAAAGCCTTCACTGTTCACCCAGTCCAAAACGGCCTCTCCATTTTAATTTTGGCTTATAATAAGTGTTATAAAAAAATAATTGTGACTATTAATTTTTCTTTATTCTTTATCTTGCCAAATCTGCATGAGTACAGGAAATTTGTCTTATTTATTGCTCTATCCTTAGCACATAGAACAATGCCTGGCACTTATTATTTACCCAACTATTTAAATGGATGGATGGTTGAATAAATGATTGAAGCTTTGTGATAGTCATCTGAGGCACTTCATAAAACTGCAGAATCTCAGGCTCCTCCCATGAGATCAAGTTTTTAGGGTTAGTTTTATGACCCAATAATTTGTAGTTTAACTAATATTCTAGATGATTCTTTTGACTAGGCAAATTTGGAAAATACTGGTTTAATGGAAATATTCAGAGAGTAAATGGGAATGATGATTCAGGGAGTTATCTTTTAACCTTAGTATATTGATATGAATTGATTGAACATTTCCCAAAGTGTATACCATAAAACACTAATTACACAAGGAGTTTGATTAAAAAAAAATTATCTCTTCTGATATATTAAGGAATGCCAAATATTATGTTCTTCTTTTGTAGATTAGCTAAGAAACCATTAGCTTACTGAAAGATCTTAGAAATTGTACATTATAGAAATCTACTTGGCTGTTAAATAGATTTGCCAAAATTACTTAACCATCCCTGCCCCAAACCATTTTCTCACCAAGTCCCTATTAAGATATTACAGAATGTTCACTGAGCACTAAGAAATATGCATTATACATGAAGTTCAGTCCATGGTTCAGTGCTACTACCACAACTTACTCTCTCCATTGTTAGTTGTCTTCACAGATCCCTTACTTGGCAAGATATTTTGAACCAAACTATAAATCCCAGCAGAAATTATCTTTTTTTTGGCAGAAGTAGACTCTAAGTGTCTTTTTAAAAATTATATTCTTACTATATTAAAAATTCAAAGAAGGATCTTTCAACTCTCTTTTATGGGATAAAACTAGAAACATGAAGAACTAATGATTTATTAACTTTTTGTAAGTATTTGCTTTCATTGCCATCTTTCTGGTTAATTTTACTTTGCCGAAAATTGTTTGATGTTTTCTCCCATTTACTTAAACCCAATTAATTACATGTAAGTTTTTCTAGGTCTTATTTAATTTCATTGCAGTAAGTTCAAAATCTATATGAAGATAGGCTTTTCAGATTTTACCTTATTTCAACTTGTTTTACCTCTCTGGTTTCCCACTAAAATGAGAAACTACTCATATAGAGGAGCAGAATCTAATGAATTTGTAATGTTAGAGTAATTATTTGGTTTCATCTTTTAGTCATCTTTGCCTAAATCTGAGTCAAATGTTCTTATGATGATGCTTTGGTTTTATAAAAAGTCAGAGTCCAGAAAATTAGAAATGTGTTAAGACTGGTGATTTCAGGTATTTAGTATCCTGAAATAGTTTTTGTAGTACATCTAGATAACATAGACAGGAGTATGAAAAGGTAATTGTCCTGATATACATGCATGTGATTGTGTCTACTTTTTCTAAACAATTAGGCAACAGTTTTCACTGTTGTGTTACTTAATGAAATTATTGATTCTGTCTTTAATAAAGACAAACCTTCTACCCTGAATTTTAGATGCAGATGCAGGTTAGCCTTTGTTCTCTTCAGATTCACTACCAAGAATGGTAGATGAAGTGATTATCAAAGGAAATTTAGAAAAAGACTATTGCTGTGGACAAACTAAGGAGAATAATAAAGCTTTTCATAAAAACCATTTACAGAGGCAGTTTTGCAAGTGAGTACCACCCACATCATTTTTCTATTTTCCAAGGCACATGGCAAGAAACTAAATAAAATCTTCATTCCTTACCATTTACCTAGGAAAATTAAATATACTGAGCAAGTACTTATTTGTAAAAGTAGTATGTCATTACTGTTAACAAGGAAATATTTTCAGTTCACCTTTATGATTGTATTTACTGTCGCGAAAAGGTATGTTTCTGTTTTTTATTTGAACTACCATTTTGATTGATAGAGTCTCACAGGCTTTTGAGTATAACCCCATTATATTATGACCTAGGAGTACCTTTATTTAAGGCCATTGAAGAGTAAAAACAGTTAACTTGGGCAAATTGTTCCTATTACAGGAAGTAATATGGTAAAATAAATGTCATTTTGAGAAATATTTAGGGACAAAACTCCCAGTCTTAGGCAGACTTAGGTGTACTCTCACAAGTGACATAGGCAGTAAAAATGTTAAATGGGAGTGTTCAGATATAGGACTGTAGAAGAGTGCCCAGATATAGAACAATGGTATCATGTTGACTGCACTACATAATTTGGATTGCATACCCAGAATCTTCAGTTTAAACCAACTTATCAATTATGATTTTATAGCATGCAAGTGAGTAGTACCACCATTTAGTGGCTTTATGAGCCAGTTTCCTAGATTTGCCCTTATTTCACCTTTTACGTATATTAATGAAGCATCTGTAGGTTCTTAGAGGTTAATCTTCAGCTTATCAAATAAGATTGCCCCCCATTCCTTTAATTATAATAAGTGAAAAACAGAAGTCTAAGCTAAACTTGTAGGGAACTATACAAAAACTTATTTCTACTCATCTCAAAATAGGAGGGTGTTCAAAGGAAGAGTCCTAGGTTGGCTAGCAAATGCACATAGATCACTTACACCTAGCTCAGAAGGCAAGGAAGTATATTATACAGAAGGAGGTAATTCTTTTTAAGAAAAATGTCATTTATACTCCCACTTCTAAAATCATACCTACTCTGCCTGAGTAATCTGATATATTTTTCCATTTTTATTCATGGATACATTCTGTGGCAATTCCAGATAACTTGTTTTAGGCTATTTTACTTTGTTTTAGAACAAGAAAGTTAGAATTGCAGAGTATTAAGAAACATAAACATAGATTCTCAAGACATCAAGACTATCTCTCTAACCTTTCTTGTTTGATAGTAGTGTAATGTGTCTTTGGCCACTCATTAACCCAGGGATTTGTCGTCTCAACTATAAATATGAAGATCCAAAGTTCTCAGTTTTGTTCTGTCCTAGCAGATCCGAGAAAGAAAGGCATTTCCGTTAATGGCAGTAGCTGAGAATAAAAATCTTGAGAAGGGTGTGTTAGTATAGTTCTAGGAAGAAAAATAGAGGATGCTCATGGCCCTTCCAACTTTTCCTTTAGAATCACTAGAGTAGATCTAGATGATGACAGAAGTTCTGGTTCTAAAATTCTATGTTTTTTTCTCTGCTCTTCTTTCCATATTATTATACACCTGCTTCTCTATAATGATGGGCCCAAATTTTCTCCTACATGAGAGAGAGGGATTAGGGAGAGGGGGAGAGGAAAAAGATCTAATATATTAACTTACTATGGAACTGTTATTCCTACTTTGTCTTATGTGCAAGAACAACCTATATTCTTTTTTTACTCTTTACTTCTTTATTGAGGTATAACTGACATACAAACATAATAGTTTCAGATGTACGACATAATGATTCGATATTTTCGTGTATTGTAAAATGATCACCACAATAAGTCTAATTAACATGTGTCACCATATGTAGTTCTAGAATATATTTTCTCATGATGAGATAAATCCCGTTTTATCATGGTGTTTGATTCTTAAAATGTATTGTTGAATTTGGTTTGCTAATATTTTGTTGAAGAGTATTGCATCTGTGTTCATGATGGCTATTGGCCTGTGATTTTCTTTTCTTGTGGTGTCCTCGTGGTATCAGGGTAGTGCTGACCTTGGAAAATGAGTTTGAAAGTAGTCCCTCCACTTCTCTTTTTTGGAAGAGTTTGAGAAGGATTGTTATTTTTCTTTGAATGTTTAGTAGAATTCACTAGTGAACCATATTATTTATTTAGATAGGAAATAAGACGAGTTTAAAGTAAAACTGGAAGTTCACTTGCTGTTATGTTGGGGAAAATATGGTAGAATAGAAAAATTTGGAATTTCTCTTTTTCAAAACCAAATTAAGTATGAAAGCCTTCTAAAAATATATTTTAAAATGTACACATAGCATTTAACACTTTACTTATTGGAATCAGGTTTCTACTTTATTTTCTTCTTGATTAGAGTATACATACTACATACTCTAATATGTAGTACATATTAGTTCATACATCAGAAACCAGAATTTGTTAAGTATTCTGATTATTTCTGTCTGGGATGCTTACATTTAATTAAATTATATATAACAAAAAACACCATTGAAAATATTATTTGAATTTTTTCTAAAACAGTAATTCTTAATCTTTTTTGTATCTTGGACCTTTTTGGCATCCTGAAGCCTACAAATTCCTTTTCAGAATAATGTTCTTAAATGCTGCAATAGTACACACACACAAATATATACATATTTTTATATAAATAAATTTTTATATATAGGATTAAAAAGAACCCTATTATATTAAAGTACAATTATCAAAATGTTAAACCTCTATTCTAATAAGTGTTTATCAATGCTTTGAATAAGACCTATCTACCATTCTAATAATTACCACAATTTCAAAGTAGTATTGAACCCAAAAGATATTGAGATATATGCAGCAACTATAATGTGATAGGAAAATATCTGATATTTATTGTTGACAAAATCACAGGTACTTTTATGTGGTTTGTTGCCTACATTATAGAGATTAGTGAAAATAAAGTTGTAACTTTTTCCCCCAGTGTTCACAGACACCCTCCCCCCACTTCCCACCCCCCCGGTCTAAATTTTTTATTCCTCAGATACATTCCGGGAAGCCAGATAGAATCCTCTGTATCTAAAGAGACTTAATCTTTGAGGAAAATGGAGCTGAGTTTTTCCATATTTAGCCCTTAATGCTTTATAAGCCTTTAAGCAAAGTAGTTGGTGATTGTCAATACATCTTGCATTAAGAATTTTGCTTATTGCCACTACTTTTATAGTAGATTACTGAAGAAATAAATTTTTGTAAAATCCAGTGTAGTCATTTTATTTTAAAGTCAAAACAGAACATATCTGCTAATGAGTTCTTTACTTATGTTGACTTTGAGCTAATGTGGTCATATGTTATGTTACTTTGTCATTAAAGAGAAAATGTAATTCATGTTATAGGCCTGAATCATCCTACTTTATGGAGCTAGTATTGTTTGGTCAAATTTGTGTGATTATTGTTTTATAAAACACAAAATCTAACGTTTTAATCATTTTTAAGTGCACAGTTCATTGGCATTAATTGCATTCACAATGCTGTGCAACCATTACCATATCTGTTTCCAAATTTTCTCATCACTCTAAATAGAAATTCTGTACTCATTAAGCAATAGCATTCCATTCCCACTCCGCCCAGCCCTGATAACCTCTAATCTACTTTCTGTCTTTATAAATTTGTTTTTTCCAGATAAGTCATATAAATGAAATCATAAAATATTTGTCCTTCTGCATAGGCTTATTTCCCTTAGCATAATATTTTCAAAGTTCATCCATGTTGTAGCATGTATCAGAATTTCATTCTTTTTAACAGCTGAAAATATTCCATTATAAGTATATATCACATTTTGTTTTATCTATTCATCTTTTGAAGAACATTTGGATTGTTTCTACTTTTTGAGTATTTGAATAATGCCGTTATAAATATTGTCATACAAGTAATCTGTTTTCATTTCTTTTGGATATACATATACCTAGGAGTGGAATTGCGGGGTCACGTGTTAATTCTGTTGTTTAACTTTTCAAGGAAGCAATGTCATTATTATCTATAATAGTTCCTTATATTTTTATTATCCTTTTATTTAATGTGTCTTGAGCCCTTAAAACTTTTTTTTTGTTTAGTTCCTTGGTTGACTTTTATTGCTGATTTTTAAGAAATTATTTGTTTTGAACATTCATTTTTTTCCTTTTCTTTTCAATTGTTTGTTTTTCAGACCCAAGTCAGAACTCCATCACAGGGGAACACAGCCAGCTGTTAGGTATAGTATTACTGTGGGGGTTGACTCTTTCTAAAGTCACTCTTTTCTTGCTTATACTAACAGACGTTACTTACTTTTTTAATTCGATTTTCTTTCCCCTCTTTTTTTACTTCTTACTCCTCGACTTTTTTTCCTATTTCTATTCCCAGCTTGATAAGTTTTTAGGAAACTACTTCTGCAATTGATTGCTACGACTCAATTTAGTTATAGTAAAAATAATTTTAGTACTAATACCAAATTATTATGTTGTACATATGAAACTAACATAATGTTGTGTCATTTATACCTCAAAAAAAGGTAATTTTTCATGTTCTGTGGTTTAAAAAAATCTAAGAATTGGAGCTTTTTTTCTATAATTCTGAAAAGAAGATATAATACTCAATAATATCTTAGGCTTTGCAGCTACTTTGCCCTTTTTATTATTTTTCTTGGTCTTTTGATCAACTTCATTTTAATTACTGAAAGTACTTCATAAACAGCATGGCTTTAAGCAGGCCATAGTAATTGATGTTCTAATTCCTTATCTGTGAAATAAGTTATGGAAATGAATTGATTTCTTCTAGGTATCACTTATTTAAATTGCAGTTAGCTTATAATTTGGCAGGAATTTCATAACATCTCTAAACTGATAAATTTTTAGAATATAAAAATAAAAACATACTCAGGTGAGGAATTCAGACAATACAAAAAGTATATACTATAAAGAAAGTGAAAGTTATCCAGAGTACCTTCGCCCTGCCACCTCACCTCTAGTACCCCAAGGTACTTGCTGTTGACCCTTCCTTGGGAATTATAGCAATTTTTAATTATACATTTTTATATTATATATAACTATGTTTTTTTCCTTTTTTTGTCAATGCAATTATGTTATACAGACATATGTTCTGTGAATTTTTTTCACTTAACATTTTATCTTAGACATATCAGTCCATAAAGATCTGCCTCATTTCTTTGTGGTAAAATAATATTCCATTGTATTCCTATGCTATAATTTTACTCAGCCAGTTCTCTGTTCTTGAGCATTTAAGTTATTTTCCAGTGTTTTACTGTTACAAATCATATTGCAGTAAACATCTTGTACATATATACTTGAATTCTCATTGTCGGTATATTTGTAGAATAAATTCCTAGTAGATGAATTTCTTGGTCAAAAGGTATCTATATTTTCAAAAATACACATCAATTTAAAGCCCCACCAGTAAGGAGTTTGGAGTCATACTCAGCTCCCTGTCATCAAAAGTAGGTATTATCAGTCATAAAGTTTTTGCTTTACCTAATCAGTGAAAATGGCATCTCTAGTTTGTATTCGTACTTCTTTAATTATGAGAGAAGTTAAGTACTTTTAAATACATTAAGAGTCATTTTGTGTGTATATATCTTTTGGTTTGAGGCTTATTTGTACATTGCTGAATTTTTAGATGCAGAGCAGGGGTGGAAAATATAAGCTATCAAAATGTACTAAGTAGGGAAAATACTTGTTTCCTTATTAAAGATTCAGAGTATTAGTTAAAGAAACTGGGATACTCCTTTTCTGCTCTTTCAAGGTTAAGTTTCTGGTCGTCTTATTCCTTTGAGTGAGTTTATGTTCTGGAATAGCAACTGACACCGTAGGCACTAAATAGATATTAATTAAGTAAATGGTTAGATGTAAACATATAGCTAGAAATCTGATCACCAGGGTTCTAGCCTCATGGTATTGGGGCTGTTACCATTCTCTTTTTTATACTTTTATATTGGATAGTTTATTTAACTATTCAAAATTAGTCTTTTCTATAGAAAAATTTCATATTTGGATCAGGAATGGTTAAGATTTCATTGAAATATTTTGCCATATTATGAAAAGAGTATTTTTCCTTCTAAACTATTAAATTGCTTCTCTCTCTGATACATGCCTGATAGGAAGAGAAGCTTGAGAGTATTCCATCGTCTGGCCAGGAACATGTGTGTAATGGAAATAAAGAAGGATTTACCTAATGAAATGTACATTTGGGGGAGTTGGTACTGTTCCAGTGTTACTAAGCTGGATTTTTTTTCCCCAGTTAAATACTTACAGTAAAAGATAGCCGACAAATTGTAGGCAAAAAGATGTATTATGTGATTGTGAAGGAAAGGTTTTCTTAGTATTAGTTAAAAACCCTAATAGTATTTGCAAAGAGACTACTTCAGACATTAATCTCATTTGGCAACCTACAATTGCATTTAATTTTAAACAAACCTGGGAATTTATCCAGAGTCATCTGGCCAGATTCTCCAGTAAGTTCATTTGCTATCCTGGGCTCTCTTTCTCTCAGGTTCATTAGGTCAGATTATATTCTCCTTTTTTTTTTTTCCATGCTTTTAATAACTACTGTCTTTTGTCTTCCACATTAATTATCTTTGTTTAACAGCCTCAAAATCCTTAAAAGACTGGTTTATTTTAAAAATTGTGTTTGCAAAAGAGTAAAAGATGACATTTTGTTATATTTTCTAATTATCTTATAGTTCCTAAGAAAAAGCATTGATAGCTTGAATTAAAATCTTGCCAGCTCACTGCAAAAAAAAAAACTTATTTAAGATAATTTGGCTTAGTAGGTGAAAAACTGGTTCAGTTGCCTTGCCCGCTGAATAGAATTTATAATAGCATTTTCCAGACCTTCTAAATATGTTTCCTTTCAACAGGGTGCAGCTATTTTAATGTACCTACTGCTCCCACTGACTCATCAGATCTCTTGCAAAACTCAGGGTCAGGCTGAGGAGATGTATGAAAGGCTGAAACTGCTCTTGTGATAAAGAAGCTATGTGCTTAAGATGTATGAGCTTTCTCTCTCTCTCTTTCTCTCTCTCTCTCTCTCTCTCTCTCTAGTGTTCGTTCTCAGAGAGGCACTGAGAAGAAGAATGGTCACTTTCCCTTCTCCCAGAGATAATGGAAGAGAAGTAAGAAAGTACCTGTGTTTGAAGGCAAAATGACGACAATTAATCTCTAAGCACAAGGCCTCACCATTAAATTCTTTGGAGAAACAACTCTAGGAGTTTAACGACAATCAAGAGAATGAAATTGAATTAAGAGAAATAGTAATTAAATCAGGGGAAAAGTTTTTGCAAAGGGGATAGTAAAGGAAATTAAAACCAGTAATGCTGAAAAATGTGGTGGGCAGAGCTGGGGGAGGAGAGGGCTGGTGGAGAGGGGGAAAGAGCAGACAGAGCGAAACAGTGTGGGAGATGCAGAGTATGTGGCACTAAGGAAAGCAATTTGGAAATTTCTCTCTCTCTCTCTCTCTCTCTCTCTTTGTGTGTGTGTGTGTTTGTGTGTGTGTGTGTGTGTGTGTGTGTGTGTGTGTGTGTGTAATTTTCAATTTAAAAAATTTTAGGAAATAAGTAAGGAAATGAGCAGTGGGCCTTGGCATTTTTACAAGTTTTACCAAAATAATTAAACTCTTCTACAGTTTTCTCAAGGAATAGAAAAACAAGTAAACATTCCCCAACATTCCTCACTTTGAGGCTTGCATAACTTTGATACCAAAACTAAATAATGTCAATAAGAAAAATATAGGTCCATTTTCTTTGTGAGCACAGATATATATGCCCTAAACAAAATATTTATAATCTAAATCAAGCAATATATTTTAAAAATTGCCCCATGACCAATTTGGGTTTCTGCTAGAAAGACATGATTGATTTACCATTAAAAATCAATTTATATAATTCAGTATATTACCAGATTAAAGGAGAAACACCATATAATCATCTTAGTAGATGTAGAAAAAAAAATCTGATTTGAAACATATCCAGTATTTAAATTCATGAGTTCATAATGATACTTAAAAAAACCAATTGGTTACCAGTGGAGTATTTTAGTAACCCAATTCATTATTCTGATAAGTCAACAGAAAGAAAGAATGAAGTATTTATTTTGCCTTTAACTATACAAATGGATAACCAAATAGGATATTGGAAGGAATGTCTCTATACAAGTATTTCAGCTAATAAATGAAAGAATAATAATAGAATCAGAATATCACTATTTTTAAACCCTCATAAATTAGTGGATCTAGGCATTAATCATCACAGTTGCTCGTATCTCAAAAAGAAAGACAACCAGATTACATGTACTTCATGATAGAAGATCAAAATACCTTTACAAAGGAGTTTTCCTCCTTTTCTCACCTAAAAGTACTAAATGTAGTTAAGTAGCTAGACTCAACTACCAGTTGATAAAATATACCAAAAAAAAAAAAATGTTAAACATCACATGGATGCCATCATCAAAATTCAAACCATCAGAAACTACTGAAGAAATGACAGTTTCTTCAACAAATAAATTACAAAGAGAAAGAGAGAGAAAGCAAAAGACTTAAGAGATACGGCAACCAATCATAATGTGTGCCTCTGGTTTGGCTACTGATTAAAACAAAAACTCTAAAATCAAAAACATAATTTGTAACTTTTGAGACACCCTTTCATGTTCACATAGTCACATAATTCAAACTCAAACCTGTGCCAAGGGAAATCAAGTACATTTACTGCTCCTGCTTAACTCACATGAGCAAACAGTGATTTAAAAAGATCAGAAGGCTAAGGGAAGAATCTGAGACTTACTGCAAGCACAAACTGTAGTGTAAGTGGTAATTGACAGAAGCAACGTTAAAGAAGTAACAGCACCACAACAATAATGTTTTTATAAAGAGCAAAACATTTTGGTATACCATGTTTCTGTTTACAAAAAATGTATACCATAAAAAATAGAAATCAAATCTTCAGTAGAACCAATGGCACTCCTATCAGTTTTCATTTGAATTCTACAGTGAAACACCAGTAAGTTTCACAGTAATACCAGCATTATTTGGATAGTAAAATGAGAAAAAAAGAAACATAATAGTGATCTGATGGGCTGTTTAATTGAAAGCATTACTGAGGCCAGTCTCAGTAGGTATTCTCCAAAAGAATCTTCTTTGGGTCCTGAACCAGTCCTAACATATGGATTCTGTTCTTAGTTCCTGCAGAGTAAGGCTGTTTGCTATTCAGAAATTCTAGAACTCCCATTCTGTTTGGGCTTTCCTGGGGTCACAGTAGTGACCCAGACATCTGAAGGCTGTACGTCTGAAGCAGCATGATTTCCCACCAAGATATCAGACTGAGAATTCAGCCATGTCTTCCAGTATAACCACGCCTGGTTTTATGTCTAATTGATCCATGCCTATCAATTAACCACTCCTAATGAGAGTTTTGTTCTTTGCCTGAATGACCAAGAGCTATAGGGGACCCTCCCTTCCACAACACCACTACAACTAGACCTTGGGTAGGACAATCTTGGATGCATCACCAGCCTCGCAAATGTAGACAGTCTCCAGGAACATTCTTCTACCTTTAAAAAAAAATTAAGCAAGTAAATAGGAGTTGGGCCAGAAACAGCCAGGACCAGAATGTCTGAAAGTTAAGGTGGTTGCACTTGAAACTTGAGACTAGAAGGACCCCAAATGTAGATGTATCAGGACTGGAGCCAGAGATGCTAGGAGATGGCTTGGACCAGCAGGATGGGGCAGGAATATTCTGAGGCCAGATTTTTATAGCAACAATTTTGTAAGGCTGTTGAGCAGCAGGGAAAGGACATTTAATCAAAAGACACCTAGTGTTAGTTATCATTATGTTTTTCCTTCTATTGTCTTAGGATTTATTTTGCTGTCTTTCTAGCTTCCTGAAATAGATACTTAGCTCATGTAATTTTCATTCTTTTTACTACACTAATTTAAAATTTTAAGGCAATATCCTTTGAAGTGCTACTTTTGTGGATCCTGTAAGTTTCAATAAATGGTGTTTTCATTGTCATTCAAATTTTTAAAGTATTTTAATCTTTGATTTTTGAATTGTTGAGCAGTGTTTTTTTTTTTTCAATTTCTAAATTTGAGGATTTTAAACTTTATCTTTTTATAATTAAATTCTTAATTGTTTTTATAGGTCAAGATCATGGGTCATGTTATACTTCTTTGAAATTTGTTCAATCTGAGGTCTAGTACATAACTTTTTATAAATTTTCCACGTATGTTTGATTAAAATGTATATTCTCCAATTTTGGATGTAGAACTCTATGTTCATTGAGTGAAAGTTATTCATTGTATTATTCAAATTTTTTTATCCTCGCTTATTTTGTCTGATTTATCTATCAATTATTAGGAGAAATATGTTGAAAATCTCCATGTGCGATGGTCAGTTTATCAGTTTCTCAATAGAGTTCTATCCATTTTTGCCTCAAATATTTTAAGATATGGATGGATGTTGTAAGCAGCCTCTTCAGTTGGCTCCCAGTGCTCCTTTCTTTCTGGTGTTCATTCTCTCATGTGATCCTTTCCACTTTGAGTGAGTGCCGGACTTAATGTCTCCCTCTAATTAATAGAATATGGCAAAAATGATGTCACTTTCAAAAGAAGATTATAAAAAGACTGTGACATCTGTCTTGCACTCTCTCCCTGGCTCTCTCTGATGGCTTGCTTTGAGGGAATCTAGCTGCCATGCTGTCAGCTGTCCTATGGAAAGGCCCACATGGCAAGGAACCAAAAGAGGCTTTTGGCCAACAGCCTGAAAAGGAATGGATCCTGCCAACAATGATGTGAGTGACCTTGGAAGTGGATCTTTCCAGGCAGACGCTTGATTGGTGCCTCATGGGAGACTGTGAAGTAGAGGGCCCAGCTAAGCCATGCCCATATTCCTAACCCACACAGACTATGATATAATAAGTGTGTGTGGTTGAAACCACTAAATTTGGGAGTAATTTGTTATATGGAAAGAGATAACTAGAAACAATAGATGTATGTTTAAAACTGTTATAGTTTTTGGTGAATTAAACCTTTGGTTATGTGATTATCGTCTTGTCCCTAATAAAGTTTTTCTCTTAAAGAAAAGTCTATCTGATAGTAATGAAACTATATGAGCTTTCTTTTGGTTAGTACTTGCCTGATATATCACTTTACTTTCAGCCTTTGTATTATGTCTCTTGTAAACAGTATGTGCCTGGATTTTGTCGTTTGATCCAGTCTGTCGATCTTTATGTTTTAACTAGTGAATTTAGTTTATTTGCATTATAATTATTAATATTATTGATATATTTAAACCATTCTGTCATCCTAAATTATGTTTTTCTCACTTTTTCTGCTTTTTAAATCCTTTCTTACTTTAAAAAAAACCTGTCCCACAAATAAAGGAAATAACATTAGCTCAATGTCACTCCTTCTCCCTGGCCACAACCTCCATCCATTATGTTATTATTATCTAGAATAGTTCAATGGGAAAAGGAGAGATTATTCAGTAAATATATTTAGAACTGTCTTTTTGCTAGCTACATGGTCTGGTTTCTTCCTGTCTTTCTAACTGTTCTGTCCTTTCCTCACTCTACTTCAGCCTTGTTATCTATTCTGTTTTATAAATCCATTCAGGTTATTTCTGCTTTAGGATCTTTTAAAATTGGTAATCCCTCTGCCTGAAATGCAGCCTTTTCCTGACCACCTTATGCCAAGCATATGCTACAGCCAGCTCATACCAGCTCATGAGAGCCAATTGTATGCATCTTCTCCCAAAACCATGTTCATTGACTTCATATTAGTCATCTGAAATTAGCATGTGTGAGTATTTACACTACAGAAATTGGCAAATACTAAAAATCAGTATTTTTTGTTTTTAAATTCTGGAGAGTCTGCTTACCAGCACACCAGTGTTTTTACTTGAAGTCCTTCCCCTCCCCAGTCATAATCTATCTCAGTACCTATTTCATTGTACTTATTGCTTCTTGAAATCTTTTTTTGTTTTTTGGTTTTTGTTTACTTATATTGTCTTCTTTACTTCAGTATACTAACAGTGAAAACAGCATCTGTAACTGCCTGTCTACTGCTGTATCTCCGGGGCTTAGAATAGTGCCCAGCACATCATAAGAACTTAATTAATACTTGTCGAATTAATTGAATAAATGAATAACTCAAAAGTGATCATTTTAAGCTGTGTCATTATTCTCTTTAGAATTTTCTGGAACCATTAAAGAGAGGGAAAGACTTAATACTTTTCTTTGTTTTTATAACTTTTATTATGGAAATTTCCAAAGGTACAGAAAAGTAGATAGGATATCATAATAATGAACCTTTATAAATCCATTACTCAGTTCTAATAATGTTTTCAACCCCCACCTAACATTTTCCTAGAATATTTTAAAGAAAATGCCAGACATCAGATGATTGTAGTTACCCTTTAAAAAAATTAATAACCAGTTCATATTTAAATTTTTGATTGTTTAACATTGTTTTTTACATTTGATTTGTTTGAGTTAGAATTCTAACAAGTTTCACACCTTGCAATTGGTCAGGTGTTTATCTTGTCACTTTTAATTTGTAAGAATTCACCTTTTTTTAGTTCATGCTATTTGTTGAAGAAATTAGATTCTTTGTCATGTAGAATTTGCTTCATTCTGAATTTCATGATTGCATCTTTGTGGTGATGTTTAAGAGGTTCCTCTGTTTTCTGTGAACAGGCAGTTAGATTATAAAAAATTAGATTTAACTTTTTTTTTTTTTTTTTTTTTTTTGGGAAGGAATCATTACAGGTCGCA
>NW_006442109.1:34481960-34490967 GCF_000325575.1 Pteropus alecto | reverse complement strand
TTAGAGTAAGGATACATCATAGGTTGCACAGTGTCCTTTTCATTGTATTGCATTAGGAGATTGTGTTGTCCTGCTTTTAATGATGTTAAGATTTGATCAGTGGATTCCAGATCACCCTGACCCATCTATTATAAAGTTCTGCTTGAGCCTTTCACCTAATGGTTTTAGCGGCCATTGATGGTGTTTGCCTAGATCTGTTATTTCATTAGTGGTTGAAAATTGGTGAATTTATTTTATAATGAAGAAATTTTATTTAGTTACCCTGAAATACAGTTGGTATAGGAAAGGCAGGATAATTGCTTGATTCTTTCCCTTTATTATATTTCAGAGTTAAGAATTTCTTTTTTTTAAAGCAATTGCAAAAGTGACTAGATTTTAGAAATATCATTTTGGATATTTCACATATTTGCATTTCAGTTCATTACATTATTTATTTTTAGTGTCATATTATTCCATTTTTAGCCAGTAGGAACCCCTTCAATTTGGCTTTTCAGTCCTTGGCATGACCCAGTTATTTTAATAGCTTGTTGCCTATTTCCAGAGCTCATCTTACATAAATTTGAGGTTATAGAACTTTAAATTAATTTCTTTAATTTTTATACTGGTATCTATTTCCTTGGTATTTAAAATCTTAGTTCTAAATGATGTTTACATATTTTTTATTTTTTATTTTTTTGTTTCTCTTGTACCAGACAATTGTAATTGTATAACTTGCACAATAAAGAACCAAAGTTAAGGAAGTGCTCAAACAACACAAACACTACTGTCTTATGGAGTCCAGGCTCTTTTTCTTTTTTTCTTCATAGCCGGTCCACCATATTCTTGTGGGGTGCCTCTTTTAACATAAAAAATATGTGGCAAGTGTTTGTACAAAAATAGTACTTGGTTAAATAACCTAATGTCATTTACAAAAGGCCAGACAGCCCTGGAGGCAGAGAGCTTTTACTGCCATTATTAACAGCAACAGTATGGAAAGTAGCCCATGTCTAGCACAGTATTGAGTAGGTACTCAGTAAGTATTCTATTTTTTTTTCATCCTAGATTTGGGTGACTTCAAAAGACCCTACTAGGCTAGTATCCTAAAAGAATAGTGTTTCCAGAAGTTTTCACATTGTTGAAAGGAATAATCTATGTTTACTTCTTAGAGATTTGTTGTTTTACTCTTGTTGGAGAGGGAGCCACGTTCTCCAAGCAATACTGATTGAGTTCTTCCACTCTCAGATTAAAATTTGTATATGAAAATGAGTTCTGTTAATACAGAGAAAACAGACAGTTATTTGGTGCTGGTGTATCTTCAATACCAAAGAGAAACTAACTTGGTTTACTTTTTTCCCCAGATGATGGGCATAAGAAAGCTCGAAATGCTTATCTCAATAATTCCAATTATGAAGAAGGAGATGAATATTTTGATAAAAACTTGGCACTCTTTGAGGTAATATTTGGGAGAAAACTAGGACAGATTTTAGGAACAGAGATTTTAAGATAGCTGTTTTCTCTTCCATTGAGTTTAAAACTACAGGCTGGATAATTTAATAACTAATTGTTAAAATACAATACTTATAACTTTCCAGTCTATATAATTTAATACTAATTAATGAGTACTGATTAAATTTATATGAAATAAAGAAGAGAATGTTGACATTGCAGGCATATAGAGAACCTTGCTATCTAATTCAGCTCGGATTTAAATGTTTACTTTGGAATTATCTTCTAAGTATAAAGTAGTATATTTTTCAACTGTATGTTTGGGCAGACTGTAATTTACCTTTAAACTGCTAACCAAAAATCAATGTAGGAAGCAGACTACTAGATTCAGAGGACTTATGTGTCTTATCTAAGACAGCCCAGTTGTTGAGAGGACCCAGCACTGCCTTTGTTTGGCTTTGGACAATCATGTGAGTGCCACTTCTTTCAGTGTGCCTGTTTTTTAAACGATGTGATATTGTCTCTCAGTTTCCTTCAAGAAAAGGTGTGAAGTGAATATTTAGTTCAGTCACAAAAGTTTTTCATTGACCTGTCCATTCTTAATGCTATAAGTAATAGCCATAAGTGTTAGTAGAATGTTAATAGCCTAAAGAAAGGGAGTGCTGTGGTTAAAGATCCTATTATCAATGCTGTTTATAACATTACAGCTGTCTGTAGGGGCCAGTATGATCTTGTCTTTAAAGTTAAGCTATTAGAATCATAAAACTTTTCATTTAAGAATTTATAAGGATTTATGTAGCCCTGATTAAGTGTAATATTTTAATAGAGGGGATAAAGTCTCATTGATAAATTTTCTTAAAATATTTACCTGTGAAATATTTTCTCATTTACTTTGCAATTTTCTGGTAGGGTGGTCATTTTGATGCTTATTTTTAATGTTTTCTTTATTACTCATTTCTTCCATACTTCTGGTTTTATAGGAAGAAATGGACACCAGACCAAAGGTGTCTTCTCTCCTCAACCGCATGGCCAATTACACTAATCTGACCCAAGGAGCAAAGGAACATGAAGAAGCAGAGAATATCACTGAAGGGAAAAAGAAGCCCACCAAGGTGAGACATTAGAAAACATGGGTAAATAAGAAGAGTCCTATATATAAGAAAGGAGGAAATAGCCAGGGCATCACTCTAAGCTCAGTAACTACTGAATGCTTGATGTATACCAAACACTGTTCTGGGCACTGGGGTCATAGCACAAACAGAACGTACGGTCAGGGCAGAGGATGTTGCTCTTTTAGAGAGATTGGTCAGGGGAAGCCCTTCTGATAGGGTAATATTTGAGCAGAGACCTAACTAATATAAGGGAGTTATAGCCAGGAGAAGAGCATTCTACCGAGAGAGAAGAGCATTTCAAAAGAAGAGTGTTCATACTCATCTCCGGATGCTCTCTCTTTGTTGTGAAGTTGTTGAGTTTTTGAAAGACCGAATACCAAGTCTTTTCTCAAAATGAAAATATGAAACAATATTACAAGTTAGCTTTCTGGATTTTCTGGGGTTAAAAAAGTGACCCTCTGATCTTTATTTTACCAACGACTATAGAAAATTTATACAAAATTCTGAAGATCAAGCCATTATTTCATTTTTAGATGAGAAGAGAAAGCTAACAGCTTTGAACAACAGAAAATTTTAAGTTGTTGAGGTACACTTAAGTTTATTTGTGGTCAAATGCCTATGTGAAAACATGTGGGGACCTATGAAACAAAAATGTATAGCTCTAGGAATAATAAAAGATATGATGATAGACATTTATAAGATAGAGATTTTATATGTGCCTTTTTAAAGATATTGCTTAAACTTATTATCTCTGCTTTGAGATTAATATGGTAGTTGGCAGTGAGTTTTCATATGAAAGTAAAGGGATAAAGACATCTCTTTTAGATAACTATATAATTTTTTTTTTTTTTGTCAACATCTTTATTTCCAGACACCCCAGATGGGTACCTTCATGGGCGTCTACCTCCCGTGTCTACAGAATATTTTTGGAGTGATACTATTTCTACGCCTTACCTGGGTAGTGGGCACAGCTGGAGTTCTTCAAGCCTTTGCAATTGTTCTTATCTGCTGCTGCTGTGTAAGTCCTGAGGCAGCTCCTGGAGATCACCTAGAACCTTGCGAGCACTCAAGAGTTTATGCAGTTGACCTCTTTGGGAATAAAACAAAGAATACTAAGGAAAGACTCATTTCAATATGAGATTATTTTGATATTAAAATTGAAAAGATTTTCAATTATTTAGTGTCATTTATTCACTGCTTATTATCTATAATGCAGTGTACTAGAAATTATAATGGAAGATTTCTCCAGGAAGTAGAAGATATAGCCTACCAAGGATTCAGAATACAAACTATTTGAGCCTTGTAGCACCAAAGTTGTTAACAGAAAATGTTAGAAAATGGGATATAGTACACCAGCATAGTGTTGAGAAACGAAACTGATTATTGTTTGGAGGTGAAGAGTATGTGTTTTATTTTGAAGTCTCATCCATTATCTCTTCCCCAGAAATTCAGATGTTTTTTCCAGGTCTTCTCTCCACCATACTGAAAACATTTTGTTCTTCCTTTAGTTTAAATTCTTTTTATCCATGTTTTCCAACCACATCTATCAATTTTATTATAAGTTGAAAGATTAGTTTTTTAGTTACTATTTTATTATTCAACTATCAACTGAACTTTTTTTTACTGTCACCATTATACCCTCCATGTTCATTATGCTCAGCTCAGTACTATACAAAGCTGGGTAAGCAGTCATAGTCCAGTCATGAACAGCTTAAAATTAATGGTACCATGATTTTTTTTTTCAGTTTCTTAGTTTTGAAACTTCAGGCCCTTGTTTGGCTCCCTGATTGCTTCTCACGTACGATCAGCTACCAAGGTCAATCATGTCTCCTTCTGAAATCTCTTACATTTAACCTTTTCTTTGTATTGCCACTACTACCACTGCAGTCCTTACTTCTCACTGAACTACTATAATAGCCTACTAACAAGTCACTCTGCCTCCACCTACTCCCTCTGTACAGCCCATTCTATATTCTGCTACCAGGTAATGTTTTTAAAATACAGTGTTTATGAGCTCAGAGGTCTTTCATGGTTCCCTTCCTTACTGAATATTGTTCTTGTTATTATAGCCAGTCTTTAATCAGTTTTTAACCTGTTTTTCAAATTATTTTAAGTAGAAGACCCAGGGAGAGATCAGTGGTCCTTAATAGCACCTAACCTACTGATTATGATGTAGGGGCATTTTCACAGAATACTCCAGATAATAGTAGTCTGACTAGTATATTGAGTTGAACCACATCATCTCATTTTCATACCAATTAGGTATGACAGGCAACGCCCTCCATAAAAGTAGATAGAGGTAAATGTTTGATAAGTGCTCGGAAGTCCAAAGAGGGGATAGTAGTACAGAAATGTCCTCTTTATATAGTAACAATCTTCTTCCTTCCCTTTCTTTACAGACAATGTTGACTGCTATCTCCATGAGTGCCATTGCAACTAATGGAGTGGTGCCAGGTTAGTAGGCTAAATTCGGACTCCCAGGATTGTCAATAATTTCTGTATGTTTATGCTGTAAAGCCAGAGGTGCAGACTTCCAAGGAATAGAATACTATTTAGTCTATTGGCCATAGACACTAATACTATTTGATTTTAGGATACCTTTAAAAAAAAAATCTTTCTGTTTCAGAATCTTTAATTTCTGTTGCATTTTTAGCTTCTTTTATAGTTAGAATATATTTTATTGGGCTCTTTTATGTCTGCAGTAAATATTCTCTGTTATTTTTTTAATACTGACAAATTGTGCTGCTTCGTGGAACATTAGTTGTGCAGTATATCCTGCTATAAAGGTTTTATCTTTTACTTCCCACTAGCAAATCTACTTTTTATCACATTCAAAAACCTGAAAAATTTAACCATAATGTATATTTTTATTCTTATGACTTGTTTACATTTTTCTTACTAATATACTTTCTTTATCCTAATCATCTTCTACTTTGTCTTTTAGCTGGGGGCTCATACTTCATGATTTCCAGGGCACTGGGCCCAGAGTTTGGTGGGGCTGTTGGCCTCTGCTTTTATCTTGGTACCACATTTGCAGCAGCCATGTATATCCTTGGTGCCATTGAAATTTTTCTGGTGAGTAATGACTTAATTGTGTTCTAAAGTATAAAAAATACATGAATTTGAATTTATTTTGTTCTATGATATCAAAGCTTCTGAGAGATCAGCTATAGGAATCAAGTGATTGACTGCAATCAGCTAACCTGTTAAAGGCTTACCTTGTTTTATTATGCTTCACCTTATTGTGCCTCTATCACACTTTGTAAACATATGTTGGCCTCCTAGTGTGAATATAAGGCAGAAAGATGAGAGTGTCCTTTCCCTGCCTACTCCTTCCCCTCCACCCAATCATCTCTTCTCTACCACCTCAACCAAGTAGTTAAGGTCTCCAAGGAAGACTTGTGCTAATTGGGGAAAAGTGAAATAAAGTTTGTCTTTTTTGATATATTTATTTTAATGAAATAAAATGTTTTTCATTTTTTTATTTACTGGGATATATTTTTTACTATTTAATGATAGCAGAAATAGGACTCAAGAAAATTGTTGGTTATTTTATAAAACCCTTTGAATAAGCAATTAATTCATTCCTTCTTTTTTCCAAAATAAGGAAATATAGATATTCAAAGCACCATGTAGACTTAAAAAAATCAATCCCATTTCCATAGGCATTCTAGATCCAAATAGGAGTTAGGCTAAGTTTATAGCCATTTTCTGTCTCATCTTTGCTTTCCATTGTGAAAGCAAATGCAAACTACAACATCCTTTTACTTGATTACTTTGAAATTACCTAATTTTCTACTTCTTTTGCTTTACAGATATATATTGTCCCCCGGGCTGCCATCTTTCGTAGTGATGATGCACTCAAGGAATCAGCAGCCATGCTAAATAACATGCGTGTCTATGGCACAGCCTTCCTGGTCCTCATGGTTTTGGTGGTATTCATCGGCGTACGCTATGTGAACAAGTTTGCCTCACTTTTTCTGGCCTGTGTCATTGTGTCCATCTTGGCCATCTATGCTGGAGCCATCAAGTCGTCTTTTGCCCCTCCACACTTCCCGTATGTGTCTATCTCTCTGACTAACCATTATTATTCAGTAGTCATTGACAGTATCTGATGATGTGACCATTTCAAGTCAGAATTTCACAGTGTCTCTGAGATTTCCCTTTTGGTTAAGCCTAGTTTGCATCTAGACAGGAAGCCTCCCAGCAAATTATGTCATGTTGATCCTTTTCCTCATGTCCCAAATATAGAAATGGAAGCTGTAACCATCATTTGGATGTAGGTATTAGGGTTTTTCAAAATTGTCTGATAATGATTGTGCATATTCAAACAATTCATGAAGGGCTTTGCAAACAGCATAGTTTTTGTCAACAACCTTTATAAAGTATTAAAATGTTGAATTGTTTGTGTTAATGAAAAATCAAGAGAGTCAAAGGAAATCTAAACTCCTACCTAAATACTTGTAATCCATTAAATTTTTAGTTGTTAGCACCACAGTGGACTTCCTAGTCCTATAAAATACAGGGAAATAAATGTCACCTTATTTGCATTTATATATCTGTGTATAGATTATATTGTATACCATAAGTAATGCAGGTGCCTTAAAGTATATTTTTTGAAATAATGGATTTGTACAGATGTGACTCATAGACTCACCTGTTTTTCATTTGACTACTGGCATAAGGACTAACCAGCAGAGTGTTGTTTGTAATCTTTGAAAAGTCATCTGGATCATCCAGGGAACAAACTCATCAGTCCTATGTTGATTTTTCAAGATGGAAAATTAGGCTCATAGAGATTAAATTAAATGATTTGTCCCAAAGTTAATTAATGGCATAGCAAGAACATGAACTCTGTGATTTTCTGACTCCCAGTCCAGTATTTCTTCTACTATGCTAAATGATATCAGCAATAGATTCCATCATGAAGTTTCAGTCCGCTCACCTAGGGATTGCAGACTGGCCAAAGATCCATTTTAGAGTCATTCAAGTACTAATGGCTGCTTCTGGCCATATCTTAATTTGAGAAATTCCATTTCGTCTCTAGTTCTCTTTCAAAACTTTTTATTTTTTATTTTTTTTTATGGATGAAAGGTCATGATGTATGGTATTTTTTTAACCCTTTTCCTATTTAGGAAAAAAAGGTGTAGCCCACTGCCAGCATTAGTTAATTTAACATCACACATAGAAATGCTATGTTTTCTAGGATTTGACATTTTCAGCAATCAAACGTTACTCTATTTTGTAAATAGAAATATCACTACTAAAAACAATGCTATCAATAGAATGATGTCATTTGTTTCCAAAGACTGTCGATACGCTAGAGCGATGTGAAAATAATAACGAAAAACGAGCTATTTCTTGGCAGATTTGTGGGTCAAGGTTAGGACTGTAATCTGCTAGTTATCTCGGAGTAAACGCTGCAACCTCAAGCGCCACCAGCAGGTATTCAGCAAAACAAAACAAAAATATACCTGTAAAACAAAACAAAAACCTAGAGCAATGCATGAAACAAGACTGGGAAATGTTGAGAGTTGTTGAAGCCGAGTAATGGCTGCAGGGTACATTAAGTATTTATGCTGTCATTTTGCAGATTTTAAATGTTGCTTTGTTTCTTCTGAGAGATATTTTAACTGTGGGTTTATTATTCCTTTTTTCGTATTTGTATCTCTGAGTTTAAGAAAAAAATAAAATCAGCAGTGACTGTTTGTATTATCCTTAAATATCCTCACTCCCACTGTGTCTAGGCTTAAGTTCAAAAACAATTTTCTCTTAGGCCACAGATGGATGTGCTTTTTAATTTTAGCCAAGCTGTCTTCCTCCAAACAGTAGCCAGAAGGTTTGACTTTTAGCATAACATTTTCAAGGGGTTTGTTGTGACATAAGGCTTTCCTAGACCAAAAATAAAATTAGTGGAAGTTTTTTTGGTAAGAACAAAAAGATTCTAGGATTCTTTTAGACCTAACAATTGGTTAATAACCTGGACATTTTGGAAGATGAGTCAGCACAGTGTCTTCAGACAGTTCTGTTTAAATTCGATCACTATCACCAGCACCTGTATGACCTCAGGCAGACTACCTTATCTCCCCAAACTTCAGTTCCTTCATCCACAGAATCAAAATACTAATACATATTATGTGAGGTCACTGTAAGGATTAAATTGGCAAGGCTAGTCAATAAATAATAGTTTCTTTCCATGACAGTAGATGCTCTCAGAGATGAGATTTTTTGTTCTTTACTAGCCCTATTATTTACTAACCTATTTCTAACCCATTTTCTTTTTTAAAATCTTTTTCCTTTGCTTCATCTTTCTCCCTGTTTGTTTTTACTTAGTGTCTGCATGCTGGGTAACCGGACTCTTTCATCAAGACACATTGACGTTTGCTCTAAGACCAAGGAAATGAACAACATGACAGTACCATCAAAGTTATGGGGCTTCTTCTGTAACTCAAGTCAGTTTTTCAATGCCA
>NW_006442109.1:34468774-34481925 GCF_000325575.1 Pteropus alecto | reverse complement strand
TGGTGTCATTACAGGTAAGTTAGGAGAGTTCTGGACAAGTTTTTCCTTTTTCTCTGAGGAAAATGAGCCATTTCCCTTTTTAAGTTCAGCATACAGCTCTTAATTCAACATCTTTCTACTTTTTTATTAGTAAAGTTATCCTTTTTCAGGACTCCCTTGCAGTGTTGTCTGCTACAAATTACCTCCTTTTGAAAGAGCTAAGCAAATCACTTTTTAATCTAGGATAAGATAATAAAATATTCTTTGTGTTATTGTAAAATTGCTAATGTTCCTCTTGCAGCTAGAATGGAACTATTTTAATGTCACCACATCCACATATGTGTTTTCCTAACTTAGCTAAATTTCTGAAACTCTTTTTACATGAATTCTATTTTAATTGTTGGATCCACAAATTTCTTTGCATGTTAGGAAGTTTACACTGAGGTATTAGAAACAGCATTGATGACTAATAAAAAAACAAAGGGGCTTTGCAGGGCAGTTAGCTTTAGTCTGCTTAAGTTTTACTAATTTGCATCAATAAATTTAACTGCATTTGTATGTACCAAAGCATTTTGTTAAATTATATTTGAACCAGGTGAGGAAGGGCATTAGTTTTTGGTTTATGCGTACTTTATTGTATGTGTATATGTTCTTATGTAGAAGCAAGCATACCTTTAAAAGCCCTATAAATGAGGAGTCTGATTTAGAAGGTGGTTTGGGTAGAAATTATATAAATATCTTCTTTCTATACCGCTGATGCTTATATCTCCTCTTTTTGCCCACCGCAGAGAATCTTTGGAGTAATTATCTACCAAAGGGAGAGATCATCGAAAAGCCTTCAGCCAAGTCTTCTGATGTTTTAGGGAGTTTAAACCATGAGTATGTCCTTGTTGACATCACCACCTCCTTCACTCTTCTTGTGGGAATCTTCTTTCCCTCTGTGACAGGTAAGCAGTAGGGCTGTTTTCTGTTTGAGAAGCTATCAGACTCCAACTGTGATTTTTCTCAGGAGACAACATTATATTTTCAAGATTCCTAGATTTGCCTCTAGTCTTTGATGTTCGTATGAATGTCAAAATGTCTAGGAACTGAAGAGGTTAACTTGTTCTTTTTTCCTTCTCTAAAGGTATCATGGCTGGATCAAACAGGTCTGGAGACCTGAAAGATGCTCAAAAGTCTATTCCCATTGGCACTATCCTTGCCATACTGACCACTTCCTTTGTCTGTATCCTTTTCATGGATCCAACCTGGGTCTTAGTCATAGGAACATCAAGTAGAACTAGAGTGATCAGTATTTTTATCCTGGTAATAAAGATATCTGCTTTCTACCACCTTCTCACCAGATAATCTACCCACGTCATCTTTAAAATTCAAGAAAGGATTTATAGGATCAGTGAATTTAACAACTCATTTCACTGGTAGAAGAAATAATCCTGAGTGTCTGCTTTATATCTCATCTTAAAGGGTGAACATCATTTTCCTTGACACTCAATATGGTAGATTTAAGCAATGTTGTACTTTTTGGCGCATGTATTGAAGGCGTTGTTCTCAGAGACAAGTGAGTAGCTGATTTCTTTGTAACAATCATGTGTCTGTTTTCTATTATGTCTGATTATCCCACATAACCCCAAGACAGTTATAAACTCAAAACCCAACCTGAAGTATCTACCATGACTAACAATTAGAAAATATACATACAGTATATAGTTCTCAAAAAGATTAGTGAATAATAAGGGCCAGTATGTTGTTATAAATACGTGAGATGCAGTGAATAAAACTTTTCAATATAGTATTGAATTTGTCTGAATAATGACTTACCTGTACATTAAGACCTGGAAAACTAAGACCAAAAGTAAAGGAAGGAAGTAAAAATAAAACTTTCAAGTGTCTCTAGCATCTCCTTTATGAGACATACATATGTATCTGTTTGGCATTCTAAATAAAAGCTTGAAACTTACTTTCTTCATTTCCTTCATGAAAGCTGCTGAGTGTTTTCCTTTCACCTATGAGTATAAAATATGTTTTTGCAAGAAATTTTCAGAAAAATGCTTCCCCGAAACTTGCTGTATCTCTTCCAATTTTCCCATCTTGGGGACTTAATGGCCTTACCATTCACTCCTTTTTCAAAACAGAAACCTATGTGTCATCCATCCTACACTTTTTTCATCAATTCTCTCATTCATTTGGTTTCTAAGCCCTGTAAATTCTACCCTTCACAGTAGTAGATCTCATTCTTTCCACTTTCCACTATTCTTTATCCCCATCATTTTGTACAAGATCTCAGGATCTTTTGCTTAGATTATTGTAATAATCGTCCTTTCGGTTTAACCACCTTCTAATCCTTCTTCCATGCTGCTACCAGAACTGTTCTTCTAAAAAACAAACTTTCCTGCTTCAGAGCCGACCAAAGCCTTTTAAAACTCATTACTTTTATCTGGCCCTGTCTACCTCTTTCTAATCTCATCTCCAGCCATTCCCTCCTAAACTCTCTGTGCTCCAGCCATAACTTAAAGTTAAATGTGCCTTGTTTCAGATCTGCAGTCATTCACACATTTGTCTGTATGGTTTTCCTTACTTAGAATCGATTATTTCCACCTGCCAGACTTATATTCATCTTCTAAGACTAGACTAAGTATCTTCTATCCTATGAAGCTTTCCCAGACTCACTCACACAGATAACCACCCCTCCCTTTGTTCAACCACTACATTAAGCACACTATACTATTGCTTTTACCATACCATATTGCAGCTACTTGTTTTTATATCACTCTCCTCTACTGGATTGAGTCCTTTGAGGACAGGAACCTTAATACAGACTTACCTCATTTTATGATGCTTCACTTAATTGCTCTTTGCAGATACTGAGTTTTTCTTTTTTACAATGTAAAGGTTTATGGTAACCTTGCATCAACTAAGTTTATCAGCACCATTTTTCCAATAGCATTTGCTCACATGTGTCTGTCACATTTTAGTAATTCTCGCAATATTTCAAACTTTTTCATTATATTCGTTATGGTAATCTGCAACCAGTAATCTATAATGTTGCTATTGTATTTGTTGGGGGGCGCCATAAACCACACACATATAAGACTGTCAATTTAATAAATGTGTGTGTTCTGGCTACTCCACTGACCAGCAGTTCCCTCATCTCTCTTCCTCTCCTTGGGCCACCTATTCCCTGAGACACAACAATGTTGTAAGTAAGGCAAATAATAACTTTACAGTAGCCTCTCATTGTTCAAGTGAAAGGAAGAGTCACACGTCTCTTTAAATCAGAAACTAGAAATGATTAAGCTTAGTGAGGAAGGCGTGTTGAAAGCTGAGATGAGCCAAAAGTTAGGCCTCTTGCACCAAACAGTCTAAAGTTATTTCCAGATTTAATTTTTCCACTCTTATTTCTCTCTCAGGTTTGGGGATGCTGTGAAAGGTAATCTGGTGGTAGGTACCTTATCTTGGCCATCCCCGTGGGTGATTGTTATTGGCTCCTTCTTCTCAACCTGTGGGGCTGGACTTCAGAGTCTCACAGGTGCACCAAGGCTGCTACAAGCTATAGCCAAGGATAACATCATACCCTTTCTGAGGGTGAGTGACCCTGTCCTATGCCCTTTTCCTTTTTTTTCAGGTCTTATGAGAAACAGTGTGGTTGTCATAGGCTTATGAATTACTAGATCATATAATATGAAAAAACATGTCGGTTTTTAGTATAAAACTGTCTAAATCCCTAGTATGAGTTAATATGTGAGTTGGGTAAAGGTGTTTAAAAGATAACACAGTTGCAACACTGTTACCTTTCAGATGTCTGAAACTATATCATAGAAGATTCAGTGAGCACTGACTCAAACACTTCCCACACTCCTATGTCTATTTCCCTTTGTACAGGTTTTTGGTCACAGCAAAGCCAATGGGGAACCTACTTGGGCTTTACTTCTGACTGCTGCCATTGCAGAGCTGGGAATCCTTATTGCCTCACTGGATCTTGTGGCCCCAATTCTTTCCATGTAAGAGCCAGTTATTGTCTTCAGTCATTCTTGCTTATGTGATATATAATACATGTGGGTTTCCATCAGGTCTATAACAATGGTGATAACTACAAAGTGAGCCAATTAAAGATGTAACTTCACTATATAATAAATATTCCTGAGAAGTTTTATGTAAGGCTATAATAGTCAGAGTTTCTTCCTACCTATATAACTTCAGATGTTCTTTGCCTTCATTTCTGATTATTACTAATTGATTGTAGCTTTTACTACCACTGTTAGGTTTTATTAATTCAGCTGTGACTTACTGATGACATACTACCTCGCTGGCACTGGGCAGTATGCTGCAAATACAAAAATGAATAAGACACAGTCTTAAGGAACTGATGGTAGCTGAAAAAAGTAATGATCCCTGTGTAATGTGATGAATACTGTGGTAAAAGTGCACCCCGAGTGCTATGAGTGCTGCTCTTAAGTGAGGCATCTGGTTATTTGCTAAGTAGCAAAGGGGTGAAAGGAAGACTGGTTATTTGCTAAGCAGCAAAGGGGTGAAAGAGATTCCAGGCAGGTGATGTGTGTGAAGGAATTAAGGATGAAATAATGGAGCACATCCAGAGAGCCAAAAGCAATTTGGCTTTGATAGAGTGGAGGGTACATGTTAGGGAGCAGCAGACCAGAGAAGTAGGTAGAGCCAGATCACAAAGAACCTGGAACTTTTACCTAGAAGTAGGGGGTAATCCTTTGAGAGCAAAATGATTATATTTATGTTTTAGAATGATCAATTTGGTATAAATGATAGATTAGAAGAAAGCTAAAAATGATCTAGGCATGCCAATTGGATGTTTATTTAACTAATCTAGCAGAGGAGCGATGAGAGCCTGAACTAAGGTGATAGTGGTAGAGATTTTTAAATATATAGAATCCATAGGATTTGATAAGTGAATTTGGAACAAAGATGAGCAACGAAAGATGACCTCATCTTTGAGGTCTTCGTTATGTCATTGCTCAGAGAGAACATAGGAAATGAGCAGGTTTGTGGGGAGTTTATGTTTCTCTATTTCCTAGTCTTAATCAAAGGCTACTGGGCTAGAACAAAGGTTTTAGCAGAGCACATATCCCCAATTATTTAAAATAGCTCTTGAAGAATCATTTTACAATAATAATCATTCCTCTTATCATTTGTTTTTATTCTGCTAGGTTTTTTCTCATGTGTTACCTCTTTGTGAACTTGGCATGTGCCTTGCAAACATTACTTCGAACACCCAACTGGAGACCCCGATTCCGCTACTACCACTGGTGAGTCTGCTTTTTCCTCCCCACATCCCCTCCAATTTGGAGAGAGTCCATCATTGAACTTAGAAAACTAGGAGATTCTGGGTTCTTGATACAATTTTTTTCTTGGCTAGTTCTTTGAATTTTCACTACTCACCTGAATTCCTGACGTACCGCCATGTTTTTTCATATATTGCTTTATAATAATTGATAACACCCACTTGAGAATAAAGATCAAAATTGAAATATTTCCATCCTGCTACATTTTTCAGGCTAAAACCACCTTCCTTTTTCATATCTCTTTCAATTTCCCTCGTAGCTAAGCACTGGAGTTTATCACTTTCTATCTTTGGACTCATAGTCTCATAGTTTCATTCTCAAACTCTCTTCCTTATGATAATTTCATTTAGGAGTTAAGAGTGCGCTTTGGAGTCAGATCACTTAAGTTCAAATATCAACTCTACTATTTCCTAGCTTTGTAACTTTCAACAAAACACATAACCATGAAAATTTCATTTTACTCATTTGTGAAATGGAACTAATAATATTACCTATCTCATAGAGTTGATTTGAGATACTCTAAAGTGCTTAGCACAATGCCTGGTACGTGTTAAAGTTATCAACAAAATGCTGCTGCAGCTGCTGCTATCATGTTCAAGTCTCCTCAGTCTAAAGGAGCCGTCATGTTTTTAGCTACCACCCATCTTTTTCCATTTTTTTCTATCATAGCTAAAAGTTCTTTAATATGTTCTGTATGTACCTGTTGCTACATTCCTCTCTGCTGACTTTCTTCTTGACCCTTTTCTGCTTCACTTACTGGTGGTGGGCATGGATGTGACCTTTATCGGGCAAAAATTTAGATCTTCAACAGATCTTCATACCTCCAATCCTCTTTCTAGCTTTAACTTTAGTGAAAAGTTCATTATGAACTTTATGTGTTACTATTTTGCTTTTATTATTTTTCTCTTTCTCTTTACTATGTATTTTCATTAGCTCCTAATCTCTAGATTAACAGCTCTCCTATTCTTTGAAATGAATCATAGAGCTATGAAGTTCTTTACACAGTAAAACTTCAGTAAATGTAGTTATTTAATGCATTGTTATAGCCTTTTATGAAAATTCTGTCTGCAGTGAATTAGTTTTTCTAAGGGTTTTTTAAGAAAAATAATTCCTCACCACAATTTAAGAAGCATCTCTAGCACAGACTTCTTTTTTACCTGCTTGGAAAAACACTCATTTGTGTGTGTGTTTTTAATTTTCTAGGGCCCTCTCTTTCATGGGAATGAGTATCTGTCTGGCTCTTATGTTCATTTCTTCCTGGTATTATGCCATCGTAGCTATGGTAATAGCTGGTATGATCTACAAGTACATTGAGTACCAAGGGTGAGTCTGTGGATTTGACCATGATCACTGCTAAAAGTATCAAAGTTGCCTACTTTGGTTAGAGCCCAAAGAAAATTGCATTAAGGATCCAGATAACTTCATTCATATCTAAATTTTGGTCCCCTGATAATTCCTGTAACCCTCTTATGGATACAGGCTTTTAATCGCAAGGGAAACCTATTGAAAAAGTATGAATGGATCAATGATAAAATAACTAAAAGGACATCGTTATCCAAATAATAACGATGAGTTTTAACAAAGTATAACACAAATGAAAATATTTTTGCTTATTTTTTGAGTAAAGGGATTGTCTCTGGGATGAAAAACAAGTTAGTTCTGAATAACTTTGTAACAACTAAGACTTGATTGCAACTTCCAAAAATTAGCAATAAATAACACTGATTCAGAAGATTACATTGTGTTTTACTTTCTCCCATTATTTTCAATATAAACTTTGAGTCTGTATTAATTTTCTAATTCAAACTGTCATTTTACATTATTGTTTTTGAATAGTTACATGAAAGAACAAGTAAATGATTCTTCCCGCCTTAATTCTGAACTGCTGTGCAGAACATTCTGTTGTTGGAATAGTAGTGTTGATCTGGTTACAATGAGTTTATAATATTAGTAAAGAGAATTATATAAATCATTAATAATATGACTTTTAATATTCTACTATGTGCATAAATTACTTCTAAACTCAGAAAAAGTAAACTTTTTTTTTGAAATCGTACATGCTGTGGTTTAAATCTGTCCCTGCTCTTTTCTCCTTTTTCTCCCAGAGCTGAGAAAGAATGGGGTGATGGTATCCGTGGACTGTCCCTCAGTGCAGCCCGATTTGCTTTGCTCCGGCTAGAGGAAGGACCTCCACACACTAAAAACTGGAGGTAAAGAAATCAAGAGAGCGTTAGTGGTGTTTGGCACATAGTTAACACACAGAAATGTGTGCTTCATTGATTATAGGATAGGGAAGTCATGTGGCTCAAGGAATTAGTGTAATGGACCTATTTTGAACTGTCCCAAATCCTTGATTTCTTTATTATTTTTTCTTCATGTGATTTATGATCTAGATTTGTACCATTTTTATTCTTCTTTGAAGATCAATTTGAGATAATACTGGAAGGATTCAAAATAATTCTATACTCTCATCCTGTCATTTCCCTTAATCTCTTCTTTCTGTTAAATTACATGTTTTATACAGATCTCTTGAATTAAAGGATAGAATTGTCATTCTGCTCCCCTAACCCAAAGTATTTTCTTCCCCTTACCCACACTCTCCACCAATTTCTTTACAGGCCTCAGTTGCTTGTATTGATGAAACTAGATGAAGACTTACACATCAAGCATCCTCGCCTCCTCACCTTTGCTTCACAGCTTAAAGCAGGAAAGGGTCTCACTATTGTGGGCTCAGTCATTGTGGGGAATTTCCTGGAGAACTATGGTGAAGCTTTAGCTGCTGAGCAGGTAAGAGTCAAGGCTTATTGACTTAGTGTAATTAAGCGTATGGTTTTGTGTCGTTAAGTAGTAAGACCTCAAATATCTAACTTAATCCCTTTCCTGAGTGATCTAAATAATTTCCCTCTGAATGCTGACTTTTGAACAGTCATAGTCTCCCAAATAATAAGATGAGACAGAAGATAGTAATGTGTACTTCCTTCCTATTTAAAGCATTACCAAACTGTAAGATTATCAAGGCTAAGCGGCATTTCCAAATAGACTGCAAACATTGACTCAGCCTCGAGAAAAGTCATGAAATTAATCTATCCTTTGAAATATAGAGATAGGTCTTCTCAATCTTGTGACAAGGAGCAATGAAACGAACAACTTTTCTTCTTTTTTACTAATCTGTGTCATATGAGCAACATTTCTTCACTACTTCTGATTTGCTTACTCAATATTAAAGTTCTCTCTGAAGGAGAAAGTAGTTTTCACTCTAATATTTAGTATAAATGATAGAACTGACCCTTTGGAGAAATTTCCAATTACATTTCAAAATTTTTACTGGATTTCATTTTGGAATGCTTTGAAACCCTAAAAACAAGATGCTAGAAAGAAAATTTGTTCCAAATGATGGTAAAAATAAATAAAAGGCACAGGATTAGAAATCAAGACATCCTACATAATATCCTAGCTACACTACTAACTTAATCTGTGCTTTTGGGAAAATCATATCCATTTTCCATATTACCTTTGCCTTCCACTAAGAGAGTAGAGTAAGAGTAAATGAAATAATATCTCCAAGTTGGCTTGAATAAATAAAATAGTAAAGCAAATACAAGTGTCCTCAGTAATTACTATTAAAATGTCAAAAAAGGATATGGTGGTGACTTTAAAGAATTAAAAGTAAATAAATTTTAAAAAATAAACACGAAATAAAACTTAAAAAAAAAAAAAGGAAAATGGAAACAGGAGAAACAAAAAATAATATATGCCTGAAAAAATTCAAAAGTGAAACTGAATTATCACATCGAATTTCTAGTAATATGAGTCACTGAGGAAGGGAGGAGATCATAGTCACACCCACCCTGGTCAGTTAAGAGAGGATATTGAATATTCACTTTGGGAAGATCCCGTTCTTGATTTTTTGGTATGTTACAAAGAAGGAAAAGAGAAAAAGGCAGAGGAACCACATGTAGACAACCACCTATATATGTAGTAAGCACTTAGAAAGTGAAAAAGACAAAGGATCATGAAATTTCATTGGGATAATTTTAACTTTTTGGACTTTTCTATAGGAGATACCATTTATGCACTTTAGAAAGAGGAAGGGAATATAATATGGAGGAGTAGCAAGTTAAAAGGTTCAAGGTTGAAGCAATCCAGTGTTGAAGTTTTGTCTCTCTTTTAGACTATAAAGCACCTAATGGAGGCAGAGAAGGTGAAAGGGTTCTGCCAGCTAGTGGTGGCTGCCAAGTTGAAAGAAGGTATCTCCCACCTCATCCAGTCATGCGGCCTTGGGGGCATGAAGCACAACACAGTGGTGATGGGATGGCCTAATGGCTGGCGCCAGAGTGAAGATGCTCGAGCTTGGAAGACTTTCATTGGTACGAAACACATCTCATAATCTCTCGAGGATCCAAATAGGGGATATAGTTAAATCCCTGTTACTGTAACCCCACTCCTTAGCCTCCTAAGTAGAGACTATGCCATTGCTGAAGCATGTTCTCAAAAGGGCACCTAAATAACTACTAGTAGTAATAACCTTATTCTATTTAAACCCTCTAGTTTTACATTATGTTCATGAATTGTTTATCTCTGTCAAGCTTTATGTTAGGAATTACCTCTGAAATTGCCATGTTTTCATTTGTGATCTCCCACATTGACATTCTCACATGAATTGGAAGGATTGTCCTTCAGCCTCAAAAATCTCTCAAATTCATATATCCTCCCTCTTAGAAAGGTAGTGAACAGAATATATCTAGTAAAGGAAATCCTGGTATTCAGCTGAATTCTGTTAACTGTTCAGATTTTTCTGTGATTTTTTTTTACTTGATGAGGTGTATAATAGGACACCTTGCTCAAAGAAATCTAAAAGAACATTTTCCTTGTTTTCCTGACATGACAGGAAGCAAGGCAATCCAAAGGATTCTTCTCCGTTTATCCCAGTTCTCTCTTTTTTCTCCCTAGGAACAGTTCGAGTGACAACTGCTGCCCATCTGGCCCTGCTGGTGGCTAAAAACATCTCCTTCTTTCCCAGCAATGTGGAACAGTTTTCTGAGGGCAACATTGATGTGTGGTGGATTGTGCATGATGGAGGGATGCTCATGCTGTTACCATTTCTACTTAAACAGCACAAGGTATTTTAGACATCTTTTTAAAAAGTGTTCCTTAACTTCTGTCCTGTTGATTAGATAAATTTTTCCTCTTTGATTATATAGTGTTGGGGCTTAGAATCAGAAGAGTTGGGGATTATTCTTGGCTCTCCCATGATTCCAGTTTCAACCTTATGAGAAATAATTTTCTTTGTAGTTGATATCTCCCTATCTGCAAATAAAATTTCACAACTCAGTAAAGTTTCATACGAACCTTTGGAAAAACATTAACAAGTAAACACATCCTTTAAAAAAAAAAGACCAAAGTCTCTCAAATTTTGGAAACCTAAGGGTGTGCATGTGTGTATGAGACAAACAGTTTTTTTTTTTTAAATTGTTTATTGGGATAACATTGGTTAATACAATTATATAATTTTCAAGTGTACATTATAATTTGACATCTATATATTCTATTGCGTTTACCACCCAAAGTCCGCTTTCCTTCAGTTACTAGATATTTGATCCCCTTTACCCACTTCACACTCTCTCTAAACCCTATATTTGACCCTCTTTACCCCGTCTACCTCCCCCCTCCTCCCCCACTCCCTACCCTCTGGTAACCACTAGTCTATAGTCCATGTCTATGAATCTCTGTTTGTCCTGTTCATTTGTTGCTTTTAGGTTTATATCCCACATATAAGTGATACGTGATTTTCAACTTTTTATGTCTGGCTTATTTCGCTTAGCATGATTATCTCGAGGTCCATCGAGGTTCTCGCAAATGGCAGTGTTTCATCTCTTCTTATGGCTGAGCAATATTCCATTGTATATAAGTACCACAGCTTCTTTAGGCAGTCATCTATCCTAGGACACTTCGGTTGCTTCCATGTCCTGGTGACTGTGAATAATGCTGCTATGAACATCGGTGTGCAAATATCTTTTTGGATATGAGTTTTCAAGTCTTTGGGGTAAATACCCAGTAGAAGGATTGCTGAATCATATGGTAGATCAATTCTTAGTTTTTTGAGGAACTTCCATACTGCTTTCCATAGAGGCTGTACCAATTTGTATTCCCACCAGCAGTGTATGAGGGTTCCTTTTTCTCCACATCCTCTCCAGCATTTGTTATTACTTGTCCTGTTGATTATAGCTATTCTAACAGGTGTGAGATGGTATCTCATTGTGGTTTTGATTTGCATTTCCCTAATAGCTAGCAATGTTAAGCATCTTTTTATATATTTGTTGGCCATTTGTATGTCCTCTAGGGAGAAGTTACTGTTCAGGTCCTCTGCCCATTTTTTGATTGGATCATTTGCTTTTTTGTTGTTATTGAGTCCTATGAGTTCTTTGCATATTTTGGATATTAGGCCCTTATCGGATGCATTGATTGCAAATATATTTCCCTTTCAGATGGTTGCCTTTTTACCTTTTTTGACAATTTCTTTTGCTGAATAGAAGCTTTTTAGTTTGATGTAATCCCATTCATTTATTTTTGCTTTTACTTTCCTTGCTTTTGAGGTCAAATTCATAAAATTCTCTTTAAGTCCAAAGTCCTTGAGTTTCATTCCTATATTTTCTTCTATGCATTTTATTGTTTCAGGTATTATATTCAGGTCCTTAATCCATTTTGAGTCTAGTTTCATTCTTTTGCTGGTGGCTTTCCAGTTTTCCCAGCACCATTTATTGAAGAAGCTTTCTTTTCTTTACTGTATGTTTTTGGCTTTTTTATCAAAAATTAATTGCCCTTGGGGTGGCTCCATAGTGTAGTGGTTAGCATGTCTGCTTTACACGCAGAAGGACCTAGGTTCACGCCCCAGGCGGAGCCATGGACCATACCCTGGGTGCGCTAGGCCCCCCGAGTGCGCCAGGGTTGCCAGGCGCATGCCGCGAGCGTGTGGGAGGAGACGCCCCGCCTTCAGAGATCCAGTTCTTAAGGAGAAACGGCAACATCCATACGTCAGGGGTGGAAGTTGGGCAGGGAGCAGGGAATTAAAGAGAGGAGAAAAGAAAAGGAAAATTAATTGTCCATATAAAGATGAGTTTCCTTCTGGACTCTCAATTCTGTTCCATTGGTCTGTGTGTGTGTTTTGCTGCCAATACCATGCCATTTTGATTACTGTCGCTTTGTAGTATAATTTGAAGTCGGGCAGAGTGATACCTCCAGCTTCATTCTTTTTTCTCAGGATGGCTTTGGCAATTCGGGGTCTTCTGTGCTTTATCTTCTTCGATTTCTTTTAATAGGGTCTTGTAGTTGTCATCATATAGGTCCTTTATATGTTTCGTTAAATTTATTGCTAGGTATTTTATTCTTTTTGTTGCAATTGCAAAAGGAATTATTTTTTCTTCTTTTTCTGACACTTCATTATTAGAGTATAGGAACGCTATGGATTTTTGGACGTTGATTTTTTATCCAGAAACTTTACTGTATTTGCTTTTTCTTTCTAGTAGTGTTTTTGTGGAGTCTTCTATATAGAGAATCATGTCATCTGCAAATAGTGACAGTTTAACTTCTTCGTTTCCTATTTGGATGGCTTTTATATCTTTCTCTTGTCCGATTGCACTTGCTAGGACCTCCAGTGTTATATTGAATAACAGTAGTGATAGTGGACAGCCTTGCCTTGTTCCTGATCTTAGAAGGAAAATTTTTAATTTTTCACCATTAAGTATAATGTTGCCTGAGGGCTTGACATATATGACCTTTATTATGTTAAGGTACTTTCCTTCTATACTGATTTTGTTAAGTTGTTTTGATCATAAATGGATGCTGTATCTTGTCAAAGGCTTTTTC
>NW_006442109.1:34446668-34467625 GCF_000325575.1 Pteropus alecto | reverse complement strand
TTGATCTCTAGTTTCAAAGCATTATGATCAGAGAATATGGTTGGTATGATTTCAACCCTCTTATATTTGTTGAAGCTATCTCTGTGTCCCAGTATGTAGTCAGTTCTTGAAAATGTTCCTTGTGTACTAGAGAAGAATGTATAGTAGCCTTTTTGGGACAGAAGGCTCTGTATATGTCAATTATGTCCAGTTGGTCCAATGTGTCATTTAAGGATGTTATTTCTTTATTGATTTTCTGTTTGGATGATCTGTCCATATCTGACAGTAGGGCATTTAGGTCCCCTGCTACAATAGTGTTTTGGTTTTTTTCTCCTTTTAGTTCTGATAGTAATTGCTTTATATATTTCGGGGCTCCCTTATTGGGAGCATCGATATTAATAAGTGTTATGTCCTCTTCGTGCATGATTGCTTTCATCATTATGAAGTGTCCCTCAGTATCTTTCTATACCTTTTTTATTTTGAAGTCTATTTTGTCCGATATTAGTACCACTACTCTCGCTTTTTTCTGAATGCCATTTGCTTGAGTTATCATTTTCCACCTTGAGTCGATATTTGTGTTTGGAACTGAGATGTGTCTGCCGAAGGCAGCAGCATATGGTTGGATTTTGTTTGTTGATCCATTGTGCAACTCTGTGCCTTTTTATTGGTGAGTTCAGTCCATTTACATTTAGGGTGATTATTGAAATATGGGGTCTTATAGCCATTTTATCTTTTGCTTTCTGGTAGCTCGGTGTTCCCATTGCTTCCTTGTCCTTGTGCTTCTGTTATCTTTATTTTGGTTGGGTTTTGTGTGTTTTCCCTCTTGTTCTTGTTTTATGTTATATACTTCAGTTCTGATTCTTGGTTGTGTGGTTACCATTAAGAATACATAAAGGATTGTTATATATATACAGTTGTCCCTTACCTTCTGCGCATGCCTTATCTCCATTCCCATTTTCGAATTTGGATCTTTGAATTCCCCCCGCCCTTTTCAGTCATTATTATCTCAATTTGTCCCTATGTATGCTGAACATTCATTACTATCTTGCTATAGCAATTCTCTTATTATTATTTAAGCTTATAATGCCCTGTTCTTAGTAAAGGTTGCACTCCTCTGTTTCCGTTTGCCTGATAGTCACTTTACTCTTAATTAAGTGTTCTGTTTTGTTTTGGTCATTTTGTTTTAGGGGAGCTGACCCCTTTCAGTATTTCCTCAATTTTTGTATGTCTAGAAAGGTCTTAATTTCTCCTTTACATCTAATGGAGAGCTTAGCTGGACTCATTACTCTAGGCTGGTATAAACTGAAATTTTAAATAGTAAATATTATAGTCAGTATGCATGGTTATCAGTATGCTATCTGACTAAAGCACCCTCCTAATGTATCACATGCCATCTTTTCCTTCTTCCCAGTTTTTTGTTATGAAATTAGGAATTCCTTAAAGCGGTATTTAATGTGTTTCTTAAGAGTCAGTCTTTTTTTCCTTACAATAATGTAGCAAGTAGAAAGCTAGGAATGAATATACCAAGGTTGCTCTAGGCAGAAATGCCTTGTTTTAGGAAATAATTCTTTTACCTTCTTGCATCTAATCGTCCATGTATGTGTCATACTCTCTTAGGTGTGGCGAAAATGCAGCATACGGATCTTCACAGTAGCCCAACTAGAGGACAACAGTATTCAGATGAAGAAGGACCTGGCTACCTTCCTGTATCACCTGCGCATTGAAGCGGAGGTGGAAGTGGTGGAGATGGTGAGAAAGCTCAATTTCAGAACAAAGAGACCACCCTTCCCCCATCTTGTCTTCCTAGGACTTTTTCTGATTTGGGAAATTCTTTGGCTGCAAATATGGATTAATCCCTTAGTTCTAACCATCCCTAATATATTGATATAGATAAGTAGAGTGTGTATGTGAAATATATTTGGTGGTTTTTTTTATTTTTGCTTTCTTCTTTGTTACACAGGCCTGTATTTCTGCCAGATTTTTGTCTGCTTAATATAATTTAAGTTTTCATTCATACATTCATGCTAAAATCACACATAACTTTTTTCATAACCTGGCAGTATTTAAAAGAAAAATTGGGGTTATGTTTTGTGTTTTAAGGAAATAACATATATAATGGTTAGATTATGGAAAAGACTCACGGAGCTTTTGAATTTGATGTACAATCCACAATATTGTGTTTATGTAGCTCAGTGACTGAACAAAATAGGAGTGAAACTTAGGTTGATATTGTGATACTTTCTCTGGTTTAATTTAGTGAGTAGAAACGAGTATGTATGGTTCATCCTTCTTTCTCCTTTGTACTTATTGCCCACTCTGTGATATATGCGGCAGCATGACAGTGACATATCAGCTTATACTTATGAACGCACTCTGATGATGGAACAAAGGTCTCAGATGCTCCGGCACATGCGGCTATCCAAAACAGAGCGGGACAGAGAGGTGAGACCTTGCTGCATTGATCTAATCCTGGCCCTATAAAATCTGTCACTAAAAGAGATGAATGATATTGTATTGTTCTCCTAAGATGACAAATTCTTCCCTTCTAGTTTTATTAGTTATTACACTATAATTACATTATTGTTTCAAAAATAATTGAAAGATGAAGCATAAGAGAAAATTAGGTAGAGTCACAGCTGTGTTGGGCCTTCCTCAGGCACAGTTGGTGAAAGACCGAAACTCAATGCTACGATTGACCAGCATTGGCTCTGATGAGGATGAAGAGACAGAAACCTATCAGGAGAAAGTGCACATGACTTGGACAAAAGACAAGTACATGGCATCCCGGGGGCAAAAGGCTAAGTCAATGGAAGGATTTCAGGACCTGCTTAATATGCGTCCGTAAGTTTTCCAACTCACAATTTTATCACATAACATATTATCCTAGTCAGTGCCACAGGGGTGACTTTGCCTGGATACACAGGATGGAATCTGTTCTTCATTTCCCCCAATTCCAACCATCTCTGTATTGTTTGCATATGCATATCAGCTACAAGTTAACATTGTATACAGGCTAACCATCCTTCTTCTCTTACTGTGCTTCTGGTGTAAAACAAACATAGAATGAGAAAAGCCAAGATATTAATATTATAGGGAAATCATTTTGTTCATATATTATTCATATTCAAAGCAAAAAAGTTCTGTATCTCAAGTTTTTTTGAAGTTGACTATATGCCTAGTTTTCTCTTGCCTTACCACCTTCTTCCCCCTCTCCCCATTTCTTCCCAGGGACCAGTCCAATGTGAGGCGGATGCATACAGCAGTGAAGCTCAATGAGGTCATAGTTAACAAGTCCCATGAAGCAAAGCTGGTTTTATTGAATATGCCAGGGCCACCCCGAAACCCTGAGGGTGATGAAAACTGTATCCTTTCCAAGAGTGGTGCTACCAGTAGGGAAAATCTTAGCTTCTTTTTTAGATGAGACCACTAGGTAACTATAAAAGTCATTGTCTGTGCCCACATTTTCCTCTTGCTAAGAGAAGACTTTTAAAGGTCTTAAGCAAAGATTCTTATAAAAACATGAGATTAATTTCCTTTTGGGGAGTTGGAGGTGTCATATATGTTCTCTGAACCTCAGAGAGACTTTTTAGGTATGTTTGCAACATGACTTATAATATTCAATGTTTTAGAACCCTTTCTGACAATCCCTAGAGATGAAATACCTACATCTTTTCTCCTTTTCAGGCTCTACCCACTTGCAAAAGCCTCTTTCTTTTGGATGGAGTTAGGGGAGAAGCAGTTGAAGTGGAAACTCCTCTGAGGGCTAAAAAAAGAGATGTTCTTTCTCATACTCTGATCCCAGGATTGTTTTTATGGGACCCTTTCAGCACTGCAATGGCATAGACTGTCCCATTCCCTCCAGTACCATTAAGGAAAAGAGGTTAAAAGAGAAAAGAAAAAATGAGCTGGCAGAAAAATCTGACTTGAGCAGCTTCACTTAGAAATTACTTGGGTTCTTTCTAGGAGTCTTACAGGCTGCCCTATTGTGGCTATTCTTTTTTAGCTTGTTTTGCTACAAAATTACTTGTGGGTTTTCCAATTTTAAAGAAAAAAATTTAAAAATCTAAATGAGAAAGAGTCTTATGTGTGCAAAGAGACTATATTCCTGGGTTACTTCACAGGGTTAAATTGAATCCAAAGTTCAGTCTTCCAGTTCAGAATATATAATAATTAAAACAAGCATGTTGATTTTACAGCTTCATAATCAGATAAACTGTGATTAGCATACCAGGTAATAAAGTGTGATCTTCTGCCTGTTTCCTTGACAAATTCTGAAGACATGGAATTCCTAGAAGTGCTCACCGAGGGACTAGAGCGAGTCCTTCTTGTCCGAGGTGGTGGCAGTGAAGTGATCACCATTTATTCATAATCTAGTTCTGAATGACCCTGCTTGGCTTCATCTTTCCTAAATGGCTCCATCCTCCATGAAAATGACAGCTCTTTAGTACCACTCCCACCAACTAGAGGCCCGTGTTCTGTACACATCACACTGAACTCCTGATGAGCTGAGCTTCAAGTACCTGTGCAAAAAAGTACAAATAGATCTGCTCTTTTTTCCTATATGATTTTCTGTCCTTACAGAAGAAGCGAATGTTCCCTCAACATAACAGTGGTCAAGTCCTAAAGCCATGTCTGAACCAGTTGAAGGCAAGTTAGAATTAACAAGCTAAACCAATAAAATGAATGGGCAGAAGGATGCTACAAATTCATCTAAAGACAAAAAGCAAGTACATATCTAACATTAAAGATGAGTCCCAGAAGTCATGGTTCATTTTTTGAGACCATGAGGTAACAAAGAAACGGCCTCATCATACTAAGGAATTCGTGACCAACTAAATGAAGACCTAACATCCTGGTGAAAATAACCTGTGGCAAGCCAAGATGAATTATCAAGAGATAATTCTCTTGAGTGTATCCACTACTCTTCAGGACTCTTAATTTTATATTAGAGTACTATTATACAAAAACTGAAGCATGGTTGCAGTCTCTACTACTTCCTCCAAATCAAGATTTCCCCAAAAATGCCAGATTTAAGTACACATAGTACATTGGTATGTATTTCAGTTGTTTCTCAAAACCCACTCTGTGGTTAAGACTGAAATATAGGAAGTGTTACCATGGAAATTGTTTTTAAAAGGTGGAGTAAAAAAAAATTTTCAGATTCTTTTCAAATGGCCAAACTAAGGAAACTCCAAAAGGCAGCTATTAAGATTTACTGAAATATAGTCTGGTTACATACATCACATGGGCAAAACTTACAAGCTGTTATCTAGGAAATGCACATTGGTGATGCACATTGACCAGAAGGTTCACCTTTCCTTCTCCCTTTTATGCCCTCTGGGTTAGTAGGCACAGGTCAAAAATCAGAGGAAGACTGGCTAAAATCCTTCCTTGAAAGCTTTCTACTATCTTTTAAAGAGGGATTCAGCGATGGAATTTGAAGTTCTAGAGCCATATTCCTTCCATAGTGCCAAAGTTATTGCGCTGCTGCTACTCTGCTTACCTTCTTCAGTGAAGTGGTGTACAATTGGCATTGGCTTGATTCAAGAAACTTTTTTAAGAAACCTGTGGACTCATTTCTAAAGCCATAGTGAAGACTTGAGGCACTCACCTAAATGCCGAGTATGACCATTTTCCTTTCTCCTTTCAATTCTTCATTCTGACCGCAGAAACTTGGCTTTAAACCAAGAAATTATCCAAGTCAACAGCCTTCTACTATTTGTTTTGTTTTAGCTCTGTGTCAAGGAAATATTTGTGCAAGCTTAGCTTTTTATTTGCTTATTGACTGACCACAAAGCACCTGGCTTTCAAGCATAGAGAAATTACCCTGTGACTTAAGAGATTGCAGATATGTGAAATTACTTTTCAGGTTAGGTTATTTAGAGATACTATCTTGCCTGTGTTCATACCTGCTTTTGAATTTCAATTAATGATTAATAGTGCCACTTTTTTGATTACTCAATAAGAAATGGAGCAAGCTGACCTAGGTGCCAGCTGACTATTTTCTCTGGAGAGAAAACCCTTCAGTATGGCTTAAGAAATTGAGTCGTTTCAAGTTATTCCCTTTTGCTCTTCTTTCAACCTCCAGGCCGAGTCAGGGTAGCAAAGCAGACAGAATCTTTATGTCTTTTATTCTGCTCCTTCCTGCAGAGGGTAGAAGCATCGTTTACAATTTCCATTGCAACACTCTATTGCTTAGTTGAATCCAGCAATAATGGGACAGGTCAACCAAGACCCAAGATATTGAAGATCCATGCTCTAAAGGTCAGCCTACCCAGGAATTCCTCTATATATACACATACCCTCTGGGCAAAGTGATATTTATATATATTTTTTCCAGATAGAAAAAATACGGGCAGAAATTAAGGTTAGTTTTAAGAGTTTTTGTTTGTGTGGTTGGAACTCCAAAAGAATCTTTTAAAGGGATAAGGGAATTCGTGGCTATTAATATAGGCACTAATTCAACCCCTACAACACAAAATCACTGTTACATGGGAAAATGGTTATTAGGCCAGATTTAAACTCATCTCTGTCTAGAGCATTTCATGTCTATGTGTTGCTTATGTTGTTTGTCTGCAAAGTGTTTTGTCTCTTTTAATCACTGCAAATAAAGCAATACCGAAAACTTGATAAGAATGCACCTTAGGGGAAGGGGTTTTGTGTTTTAAGAAGTAAGAGAAAGGAAGGACTTCTTCCTGGCTTTGAATAAGATCCAGCTTTTAAGTCTTAGCTATGACTACCAGGGCAGGATATGATAACATACATTCTCCAATTGCTGGCCCTCTGCCTTCTATTGCTATCTTAAAAGCTGAAGTTTGAACTGCAGCATTTGCTTGAAAGGTACCAGGTTCCTCTTGGCAGGGGAAAGATCACTACTTTGTATCTTCCATTGCCTCGGATTCCTGTGGCCCCAACAATTCCTCCAATCCTCATTCCCCCAAACATGTTAAAAATCCATTATTGTGGATATTAAAGTAGCAATTACACTGTAAACATATTTATGTGCACTTTTTGTCTGGTTTAATTTTCTTTTCATCATGTATAATCAGAATCCAGCATTAGTTTCTCACATCTTCCACAAGTGTCTCCAACAAAATTTTTGTCCCAGCTTGTGTTAATTAGAACATTAAGGATAATAGATTTAAGGGAAACTTGTAAAACTTTTTTTAAGCATTGTTCTTGACCATTTAATTTATTAAAAGGAGATGCTGCTGTGGTTCTTGATTTAGCAGCAACCATTCTTTTGTTTACATAGAGTTATGATTTTATTTGTTGTTTTGCTGTATACTGGAAACATAAATAAAGTTTTCTACATTATTTTCAGTCAAAGATTGTAGTATAGTTTCTTCTTGTTTGTAGTGATATGCACATTGTCTTTCTAGGATGTGTCTCCTCACCATGGTGAAGAGCACTTTTGGTTCTTTTCAGCATGAGTGATAATGTTAGGGGTAAACATGCTGAAGAGGAGCCACTGGGTGTAAAGAAGGTTGTAAATGAGATCCAAATACATAGGCACTGGGTGCTGCTTTCTCAGGTTCACAGAAGCAGCCCTCCACCACTAAACTCCATCCTCTGAAACAAGAAAAAGTAAATAGGTGAGTGGGAATGAGTGCTGAAATAACTTCTTTAATCAAGTACTTAATACTTTAATCACAAGCTCTATTTTGTTTTATTCTTAAAAAAATAACTTCCTAATGGATGTGATTTGTTAAGAAATGAGCTCTAATACCAGTTCTAATTCCCCACCATCAAATGAGTCAGCTATTGACTGTACATTACAGCTGGCCCCAAATTTAACATTTCTTTTGCCTTACCTCAGGAGGCTCAATGAAGGCTAACCAATCTGATGCATGTGTAGGCAATAGTCCCATGGACTGGCACTTATAAACAGCCAATGCCAAACCCATAAGGTTCCCAATGAGATACACCAAACCCTGAAGAAACTTCTGGCTTGAACTTTCTAGCATCTTGAAAGCTGTTGGGGTAACAAAGTGTGAAAACCAAAACTTTTTCAACATGAATCAGGGCATATATTAAGATAACATAAATAATATAGACAGACCTATAGTAAAATAGCAAATAGGACTAAAAGTAAACCAAAACCATGATAAGCACTGTTTTCCCTTCCTTATCACCACCACTACCATTACCACCCTGCATACCCACCCCCTGCTACTAGACAAGAGCCATGCCAAAAATTTCCAATATGAGTTTTGCCTAAGAATTTGCCCTTAATTCTTAAACTCTGAGAAGGGTTATTATTTCAAGAATACTTACTGGCTGAAATGGCCATAAGTGCCTGAATGGGTCGCCAAGCCATCATACACACCATCATAGTGGGGAAGATGGAGATAGTATTGCCTGCCATGTACATGATGAAAAGGTTCATCGGAATTTGTTTGAGGGGACCCAAGGCAATGTCCCAGCAGCGCTAAAACAAAGACAATTTTAATCTCTGGTCATTACCCTCAGTCCCACATTTATTGTACACTAATTAAAGTCGAATGCACACAATTATCAATTATCAATTCTTCTGGTCTCCATGTTGCCACAAGACTCTTGCTCTTCTACTAAAGATAAGGCACTCTCACAATGTATTATGTTTTTCTCCACAGCTTTTCCAGATGTCATTTGTCCCCATAATTTTAGCTAAAGACAGGTTTTCTCTGCTTTTGTCCTTGTACTTCATCTATCATTGTCTTAACAACTGAAGAAACAGATAAATCCACAGAGCAGATTAGCAGCATACCTCAATCAATAATAGTAATAGACAAATCAAGATAGACCTGAATGATATTAACAAGCTTAACCCCACTGACATATAGAACGGTGCACCCAACAGTTGCGGAATTACCAATCTTTTCAAACGTGAGATTTACTAAAACCACTTGCTGAGTCGTGAAAAAAGTGAGTTCTCTCAAAGAACTCAAATTATACAAAACGTTCTTTGATTACCATGCAATTAATCTAGAAGTAACAAAAAGATAACTGGAAAATCCCTACAAGTTGGAATTAATAAATGTACTCTAATCCATAAATTATAACAGAAAATATAAACATTTTTAACAAATACATATGAACACTGTAGGACAGAGCTTTGAGAAATTTATAACCTTAAATACATATAAGGCTAAAAATAAAGCATCTATTCCAAGAAGTTAGAAAAAGAACAAATTTAACTGAAATAAAAACGAGCAGAAATTAATGAAATTCTCTTTAAATCAACAAAGCTGAAGGCATTTTTTTTAAGACTAATAAAATCAATACAAGTGAGTATGATAAGGAAAAAAGAATGGAAGAAAATATTCAACATGAGGAATGAAAAAGGTACATCTCCATAGGTCTTGCAGCTATTAAAGAGATCATATGAATTTTAGGAAATGAATGAAATCCTAGCAAAAATACTAGTTACTAAATGGCATAAGAATTGGAACTATAAATAGTCTTGTAACTGTTTAAGAAACTGAATCTGCAATTAAGCCCAGGGGGTTTTCCTTGGCAAATTCTAAATATTTAAGCAAAAAATAAAGCCAACTTTATACAAAATCAGAATAAAAATGAACGTTCTACAACTCAGACTCAAATGCCAAAACCTGACAAGAACATTATGAGAAGTTTATAGGTCAGTATCAGTTATCACCCTAAATGCAAAAATCCTAAACAAACTATTAACAAAGCTAATCTAGCTATATAAAAATAATATATCACTATCCACTTGAGTTTACTCACATTAAAAGAATAAATGGCCAAACTTGTAAATAGTTCCCTAATAATGTCATTTACACAGAAGATTATTTATCTAGAAGTTTAAATATCAAATCGTCTGTACAAAAGAATTGTTCTAAAAGTATTTTATGATAACCTACCTTTAAAATTGGGCCATTTTAATATTTCTATCTTGTATTATGTTACAATTTGATACCAAGATGAGAAATGATAACATCAAGAAAAGAAAGGACTGATATCAGCTTGGTCATTTTCATGTGAAAATCACTCAACATTCATGAAACAAAAGATCATTTAGTATTGACCAGTACTAAGGCTGAGGAAATAAAGTGCAGGCACTGTTCTAGGCACTTGGAAGGCAAATCTTGCTCTCATGGAGCTTACGAGAATGAAAAGACAGGTAGTAAAATAAGTAAACTCATACATATGAATGACAATGAAAAATATAAAGTAGGAAAACAGGATACAGAGTGTCATGAGGGTAGGCTTCACTAAGAAGGTAACATTTGAGAGACCTAAGGAAATGAGAAAGCAAGTCATAAAGGTAGCTGGGAGAAGGACATTCCGGGAAGAGGGAAGAACAAGTAAAAAAAAGCCTGAGATGGGAGCTTGCCTGGTATATTCAAGGATCAGCAAGGAGGCTAGTCTGACTAGACTGGTGAGAACAAAGGGGAAAGTGGTAAGAAATGAAAAATATTACAAGGAGTTCAATCAATGCATAGTTACACAGAACATTAGAAAGACTTTGTCTTTTACACTAAGTGAAATGAGCTACAGAAGGGTTTTTGAGTAGGAATGATCTGACTCATGTTTTAAAAGGATCATTCTCGCTGTTGTGCTAGGAACAGACTACACAGGGCAAGGTGGAAATACTGAGACCAGTTAGAAGTCTACTGCATAAATGGACACAATGAACCTTTTGGAGATGAAAATATCTCCCTCAAGATGGTGGTGGTTTCTTGGTGGTATGCCACTATTAAAGCTCATCAGATTGTATTCTAAATCAGTGGTTCTAAACTGAGAGCAATTTGCCTCACTGGAGACATTTGGTAATGTTGGAGACCTTTTTGATTACAAGTGGGGAAGGGCATTTTTGGCATCTAATAAGCAGAGGCCAGGGATGTTGCAAAACATCCTACAATGCACAGTCAGCCTGCACAACAAGGAAACATTCAGCCCAAAATGTCAATAGTGCTGAGGTTGAGAAACGATAATTTAAATGAATGCAGTTTATGTACATAAATTATATGTCAAGAGAATTTTTATTTTAGTTACTTGCAGAAATACAGGTGAAGGATGGTAGTAGCTTAGACCAGGATGATAGATGAAGTAGTAAGATTCTGAATCTATTTTCAAGGTAAAGCCAACATAATAGCCTGACAGATTAGTTGTGTGGTGTAAGGGAATTGGAGTAGAAAAGGATGACTTCAACTAGAAGGTGTTGCCACCAATAGATAGTTTTCAACCTATTTACTAATGTCATATTCCAAACGTTGATATGAAAACTACTGTAACACCAATCTCAAGCAGTTTAGCTACCAAATATGTGGAATAACGGCCATCTACCGTAAGATATTCACATGCTGCCTGGGAGCGGAGGATAGGTATGTAGGTCAGGACTAGCTCAAAGACTCCAGTGATATCTATACCTCTGTACCTTCTCCACCAGGATCCGGTCTGTCTCTTGCACGCTGGTATCAGGCACTTGCTTGTCCAAGTAACCGACTGGGTACAGCGAGTCTCCCTGGCCACCGCCCCGGTCACTTCGGCCCCTAAAGAAACAAACCAAAAAACGCTGCAGACTCCAACACTTCATATCTCACATTTCCTGTTCTTCTAATCATAGGAGTAAAGATCCTAAGATGTACCTACCCAGATTAGATCAACCCGTCCTGTGGGTTCGTCAGATCCCTGCCTATTGAAAGGACTAAAATAAGCATCCTTTGGGCACAGAAACTACGGCAGAAAGGCTGCTAGCTCCCCAGGAGTAGTCTTTGTGCCACCCATCTTTTTCAGGTTCCATTCCTCTGGGGCAGTTCTAACGTCGAGCTACGCCCAGACTCCTCACCTGCTGCCTCCTCCAGGTCCGCTAAGCTCAATGGCCCATTTGAAGCGCCGGCCTCGGTTGGCCACCAGGCTCCCCTGGGCCGTCATGGCAAAGGCTGCCTACTGAAGCAGCGAAGTTCCTTATTCTAAGGTGTAGCAAAAAGCCAGGTACACTGGCGACCGCGACTTCCGAGTCTCACTCTGCAAGTCCACTTCCGGCGCGTGTGTATGTCCACTTCCGGCGCGTGAGTATAGACGTCATTTTCGCTCCGGAAATTGATGGGAGGTCGAGCAAAGAGCATACTTGGAGGTACAGAGGTGGGTAAAACAGAAAAGGCTGCCGAACCCAAATCTTCCAAAAGCGACTCCAGCGTGTTTCCTTCTTTTTGAAGAGGCCTGTTGTGTGGTCCCTGCCCTCTGAGGTGTGCCTTATGGGGCAGAGGGAAAGGCCATACCGACTCTGCGTTAGGAGTTGAAGCCAAGAAAAGCTTGAACTACGCTCTCCTGGGAACACAAGAATCCAGTCTCGGTTTAAATCCTGGCTTCACGATGAATTGTGTGACCTTGAGAGAATTATTTATTATCTTCCGAGTATTGAATGTCCACTGTGTTCCAGGAGCTTTGCGTTTATTTTATTTAATTCTCATAGTAACCTTGCGAGGTAGACCTATCCCCGTTCTGCGCAAAAGCTAGGAGGCAGTGGATGTGGAAAGGCTTGCGGGCTGGAGATTTAGATGGCCTTTTGAATCTTGGCTTCATTACTTGTGTGACATTGGGCAAGATAAATTCTTTATTTCAAACCTCTTCATATGTAAAAGTTAGATAATCTAGCTACTTTCAAGGCTTGTGAGGTTAAATAAAATGCTCCCCACATAAGCAAGATGGGGTTTTTTAAATGTCATTAAATAGTCTACAACATAATTCGTAGTGATTGAGATTTGTATGCAGTTGTACACCTGTATCATAATTTAACCTATTGGATATTTAATTTGTTTCCCGTTTTATTTTGCCCTTTTATAACCAGTGTTATTGTGAACATCCTTGCATGTCTTTTCTTATTTCGTTAAGTGAGATTCCTAGAGGTGCATTTGCTGGATCAAAGAGTATGCATATTTTTTAAGGAGTTTTCATTTAAAACGCCTGCTAGAAAAAGTACATCAATTTACATTCCACCACCTATAAAATTACAAAAAAAAGAAAAATGGTAGTTTGAAAATAGTGCCCTATCATTTTTAAATTTGTATTTTTTTTTTTTACTCCACGTTATTTGATATGGCCGGGGGTGGCAGGAGAGGGAGGAGTGCTTTGACAGTGATTGGGAGGTAAGGTTGAAAAGAGCCTCCTTGGCCAACTAAAGATGATCCTTGAAGATGATGGTGATGTGGAAATGCTGAAGATTACCACCCCCGCTTTGTTTCCGATTTTAGAAACTGTGTTTATAGAGGACTGGATGAACAAGGCAGGAATGAAAAAGGCATTTTCCCTTCCAATCGATTTTATAACGTTTACCTATCTGATCATAGGAAGACCCAGTTTGTAGATTGCTTTCCTGCTTCTTTCTACTTTCCTGCCTTGATCACATAGTCTCTGATGAACCTTTGAGATTCATCTCAAGCTTCATATGGGCCTTGTCCCTATTGGGCATTCTTCTGTCCCACAGTTTACTGCATAATAGTCCCTACCGCATTGAGTTTTTGGTTGACAACCTCTAAGCACTTACCTCTACCATCCCCCACACCCTAGCCTAAATTCCTTGAGGGTTAATTATCTTTGATTCCACAGCCTATTGCCTTGCACATATAAAGTATTAAATAAATGTTTAGTGAATGTGAGTAAATTAATTGAAAGTAAATATAATACAAAACTGTGAGTATACTAAAATTACATATATGTAAAATAAAACGAAAATTATAAGGGAGGGAATACATTTAAAATGTTTATATTTTATCCTGGGAATGATTTTCATGCAATTTTGTCTGATTTTCTCGTGTTATGCTTTCATACATTTTAAAGGAACACTTTAAAACATTGTTAGTCATTTGAATCATATATTCCTTCCCTCAAAGTATTCCCTTACTTTAAAAAAATTTAATTATAACCTGAATCAAAGTTGCTCTGGCCTACTTTAGAGTAGAGTACTCCAGGTCTTATGTTCTTTTATCCTAGGAATCCTAGTGTTTTTTGCTAAAACGTGTGCCAAAGAACATACTGGGGCTCAACAATGCGGTAGGTACTATTATGCAGTAAATTGTGGGACAGAGGAATTAAGTTCGAGAAATACTGCATAGTACACTCCACATACACCCAGAGATTCTCAGTGCTATTAGTATACCATATTAAAACAATGAGAAATGATTCCATAAAGAATCTCATTTAATATTGTTTCTAATCTACCTGATTTTGTTTTTTCTTATCACACCTCTTAAGGTCCAATGGAATCAGTGTTCCTTAGAACACAATGGGGGCAACTTGCTGTATGCATGCTAGAATTCAGGGGAAATATGAAGGCACTCTATAAAATTGCTTGTTTTTTTAACGTTCTTAGAATATCATTAGAAGTAATCCTTTATAGAATTGGAGTTTTCATTGCAATTAAACTTTTGAGAGTTCGAGTTTGCACAAATTGTGTTTTACAAGAAAAAGTACAGGGAAGACTAGATTCTAATCCTGATTTCAAATGAACTACCTGAGTCACTTTGAGTTAGGAACTCTCTTATCCTTAATCTCTTCATCTATAAAATAAGAGATTTATATTAGATGACTTTTAAAGGTACCTTCTAGTTCTAAAATGTATTTTTTTAAAAGAACACATTTTGCCTATTTTTTCACATACATAGGAAAAAAAGACAACTGATAAACAGATAAAGAAGTAATGGGATTTTAGGTGATTTTAAAAATTGTTCTTTCCCATACTTTTCCTAGTTCTCCGCATTATGCAGGTACCACTTTTGGATTTAGAAAAATATGTCTTTAAATGTAACCATGTGTGGGAATGGATGTTAACTAAACTTATTGTCGGAAATATATACCTATATCAAATCATTATGTTGTATACCTAAAACTACCTTAAATGTCAATTATATCTATATTTAAAATTTTAAAAATATATATAAATTTTTAATGAAATGACATTGGTTAATATAGCATGCTCACCACCCAAAGTCTGGTTTCCATCTGTCACTGTGCATTTGACTCCCTTTACCCATTTTACCCTCTCTCCAACCCTCCTTTATAACATGACATTCTAAACCTAGAAGTGCAATGGTTCTGTCTTGGATTCACAGGGAGCTCACCTTGGGAGCTCTTAAAAAGTACTGATGCCTGGGCCACACCTCTAGAGATTCTAATTCATTCACTTGGGGTGGAACATAGGCATCAGTATTTTTTTTTTTTAATGGATCTCTAGATGATTCTATTGTGCAGCAAGGACTGAAAACCACCGAACTAGAGCATGTCGATGCTTTAAAATAACAAGGTTTGAATTTACACAAAGTAATTTAAGCAAACAATCAATTTTTGAGAGCCTCACTGTATGCCTCCCACTGGACTAAACTTGAATTAGAAAATAATGGGAATACTAAAATTGTAAAAATGTTAAACTTCCCTCATTTTGTAATATTTAGCAAATATGGTTTTAATTAAAGAAACTGTGAGAAGGCACACTATGATTCCATAGGTCATATCAGTTATCTTGATTAACTTTTATTATTTGCGCCACCTACACAGTTTTTGTAATTGTTTTTTGTATCTCACCTGCCACCTCTTTTTAGGAGTTTAAGAAGCTATTTCTAATACTTCATGCCATTCTCTTTATAACAGTTGCATTTAGGTTGAAACTTGAACAAGAATATTTTCAAACAACCAGATTTGCAACACTAGATCCCTCTAAAGGAAAAATGCTTTTATCGATATGTTTTAAGTTTTTAGTTTATGCCATTTAACAATGTCTCTATAATAATTCTATTCAACTATTCTCACTGGTCTAACCAGTTCCCCAGTATGCTCTAACCAGTTCCCCAGTATGCTCTAAAAGCCTTTAAGCCTTTTGGCAGCTTCAGTAAAACGGGCTTCCATTGCAAACCCCCAGTTATTTGTGTTATGTAACTCTACTATAATTGCCTTCTTAAAAGGACTACCTTATACTATTTTATTCCTGATGCAGTTTATTCCACGTCAGTAATGGGATCTTAAGATGAAAAATGTCTTACGTTTTATCTGTTTGCATTTAAACTCCTTTAATGAAAAAAATATATATATTTTTTTTGGTAAGATCCTACCTTGCTAGTTGTTAGGTTTCTGAGTCTTTTCTATGTGGATTACAATTTTTTTCAATTTCTGGTTCATGACTCTGCAGTAATCACGGCACTTTGTCAGCAGTGACACAAACTAGTATGGTACTGGGAGATGTCAGTAATACCATTCTTCCTTAGTGATTAACTTTTTTTTCATTTCAGGAGGACTGTGTGCATTTCACATTTTAACAAGTTCCCATTATAGCACTTCCCTCCAGCACTTGCTTAGGAAGCTGGGAGAATTACCATTCTCACAGATCCCATTAAAGGATAAGAATGAACCATAGCATGAGTCATAATGATATACTACTGATGGCCTAATACTGTTGTTTCAAAATTGGTTACTCTGGATTCATTCTGGTAATTAATTTCACTATCTTGGAAGTGGGCTAAAGTCTGTACATCAAGTATCTGAATGGCCAATCCAGGGCCTTTGTGGCATGCTTTTTTTATGTGTTAATTTTAAAAAGCCTCAAATGGTTCAGATGTAAAGCATTGTTTTGTAGCCTGAGTTTTTTTGGAACGAGTATTATGGCTTGATTGTTTATGTCCTCTCAAAATTCATATTTTGAAGCCCTATCCCCCAATGCAATGGTATTTGAACATGGGGCCTTTGGGAGGCACTTAGGGTTCCATGAGGTCATGAAGGCGGGGCTCCCATAATAGGATTTTTGTCCTTGTGTGAAGAGACAAGAGAGCTTGTTCTCTCACTCGGCCAGTAAAGAAACAGAAGGTGGCTGTCTACAAGCCAGGAAGAGAGCTCTCACCAGGAAACGAATGAGCCAGAACCAGATCTTGGACCCAGCTTCCGGAACTGTGAGAAAATAAAATTCTGTTGTTTCAGCCACCCTGTCTGTGGTATTCTGTTATGGCAGCCCAAGCAGACTAAAACAAGGATGAAATGGGATTCAGAAGACTAGAAGGAGAACAATGTTGAAAGACAAAGTCATCTCTTAAAATATATATAGAAATGTAGAGTTGTTTAATTTGTAGGAGCTTATTTTGTAAATGGAAGCATATTAAACGCTGTCCACTGAGGTGTTTTTTTTTTTTCATTTACTCTATCTTGGGTGTCCATTTAATCTATCCATTTCTGACACTCAGATCTTCCTCATTCTTTTTAAAGTCTGCAGAATATACATGGCACGGACATATGATAATTTAGTTAACCAGTCCCCAGTTGATGGGCATTTAGTTCCCATTTGTCACCACTACAAAAAATGTTGCTGTGAACATCCCTGACTAACTTGTCGACACAGTTCTATAGGAGAGTCATACATTTAAGATTGATTACCACAGAGGTTATATAGTTGATAGGGTCAAACAAGCTCTTCAAAATGTGCGAATTTATATTTTTAAGTGTTTCTAGACTAAACTATTTCTTGTAGTAAATTGAATAGTGAGTGTCTCTGAAAAATTCACATCCACTCAAACCATGTGACCTTATTTGGGAATAGGTTCTTTGCAAATGTAATTAGTTAAGATGAAGTGGATTATGGTGGGTCCCAAATCCAATGACTGGTGTCCTTTTTTTAAAAAAAAAAGGACACATTGATTTCAGGGAAGAAGTCCACGTGACAATGAGGCAGAGATTGGAGGGATGCAGCTATAAGCCATCGATTGCCACAGCCACCAGAGGCTAGGAAGAGGCAAGGAAGGATACTTCCTAGAGTCTGCAGAGAGAGCCCTACCAACACTTTCTAGCTTCCGGAAGTTATATTTCTGTTGTTTTAAGCTATCGAGTTTCTTGTACTTTGTTACAGCAGCCCTAGGAAAATAGTACAAGCTTATTTCTAAAAGAGTTTCCATACAAATTACTTAGCAAGCTAATCAGTTTCAGAGGGAAATAAAAAGTAATAAAGCTGTCAAACTCTACGCTTTCAAAAATTTGTACAAAAAGTTTTTAATTTCCTAATTGCTATGATTGGTTTCTTTAATAAAATGATTTTTTTAATTGGTTTAATTTTAAAAAGACATTGTATAAAATGGAAAATATAAATAAGAGATAACAGATCCTGACATAAAAAAAATAAACTTCCATAGACATTTTGATTTCTACCCTTCCAGGCAAACTATCTTCCTCTTGGTGACTTGGGGAAGGAGGAAAATGATCTCTGGGGATTCAGATTTGAAGATCTATAAATATCAAATATTGTCACCTGCTTCCTAGCTGTCAACTTTTAACAGCTGTATCAGAAACAAATTGTAACAGTGGCTACCCTACCACTCAATACCCCACCACCACTCACACCCTCCATCCCCCCCAAAAAACACCATGTAAAACTGCTGCTTCTGTTGATATATATATTGACATGGAAAGCTGTCAATGATACAGCATTTGCGAACTGGGAATAAAACTAGGTTACGTAACATGTACACCATGAGCCCATTTTATATGTATAGTTGTACATACATGTTTACAAATGCATAGAAAGATTCATCCACTTATTAGAGTTATTTCTGGTAGAATTTGGGGGAGGGTTGGGAAGAGATTAATTACAAAGGAGTCTTTACCTTGTATTTACATAAGTTTCTGTATTGCTTTAGCTTTGTTTTACAACCAGCATGTTTTTATAATTAAAAAAAAAAAACAATAAATATATTTACATATTAAGGGAGAGAAAGAAAAACTGCTGTTTCTGCCACCAAGGAGGCCATCAGTACTGTGGTGGTGTCTGGAAAAATAATGAACCTTGTAAACTAGCAGTGAGATTTGCTTATTTCCACTGCTACTGCCATTACTTCCTTCCACAGGAAGGTGGGGAAGAGAGGAGCAGAAAAAAAGGGATCCACTTCTCACTTTGACTGCCAAAATCAACTGCCTGGAATTTTCCAGTCTGCACCTGAGCAGGGGAGGTACTTATGAGATGGATGAGCTTTCGCTGTCTTTTAGGTCTCTTCAGGCATTGTCCTCTATCAGGCCTGGCATCAGTCCGAGTTGATGAGATTGATATCCACCACAGTAAATGCTATGGCTTCCTGCACCTCTGGCCTGAACTATATAACACTCATACCTAAGGTTCTTGCCATCAGTCCTCCCTCCCTTCCACAAGCTGTCTTGCATTCTAGTGGGAGGTTAATCCTAATAAGGTCCAGATTTAACTCTTTAACTTCTCTGCTTGATGCCTATGCCATTTTTTTGTTTGTTTCAACTGCCATCTTTATTATGTGCAGTTATATAATGACTGGCATGTATTGACCTACATAATATATTTATCATAAAAAGAAGCTTATAAAATTATACGTAGGATATTATTTCTGTTCTTAAATATAGTTGCATATTAAAATACCTGAAAAATACACATTCTAATGGAAACAGTGCTTATCCATAAGTAATAGACTTTCAAGGATTTCTAATGATTTTTTTTCCTTCCCAAGCACCCTTGCTTAATCATTCTACATTTTTACTACTTGTCAGGTTTGTCATGCCTACATACCTTTTCAGTCTTTGCTCCTGCTACTCTCCAGAACTCTCTCTACTCCAGTCAAATTTGGATAGACAGTGGTCCTGGAACTTACTTTGCACTTTGCCCTCTGTCTGGAACACCCTGCGTGTCAAAATCCTGTCCAGCTTGTCAGGCCTAGCTCAAACCTTCCTCCACAATCCCTTGCCTGACTCTCCACTCAGAAGTGTGCATATGACTTTGCATGAGAGTTCTTTTCTCATGTGGTTAGGGTTACTTAACATACCGTCCCTGAATGATGTTGGTACCTCTAAGGGGGATATGGAGCAGAAAGGCTACCTCAGCTGCTTGTTCAATTAGACGGAAGGAATGTTTAAGGTAGTGAGAAGGAAGGAACGGGGGAATGATCCCAGGGGTAAGCTCCCTCGGAGACTGTCCACTGTGAGAGAACCACCTTTCTGTGCACAAGGACTGGTGTGAAGATAATAAAAATACATGTAGGCTACATTTTATCCATTAAAAAAAAACAACTTGATTGAGCTTCAAAGGAAAATAATTCAACTTTATTGACTGAAAAGTGTCAATGAAGAAAACTGACCTGTATTTTCATCATCACTAAAACAGTATACATTTCAAAAGTAGCAATACAGAGGCAAATTTTTAAATTTTCACCTTGAATTATGTTGATACTTGCCAGCCACATGAGATCTATGGACCAAGGCTGCTCATCACTAGCATAAACCTCAGAACCTGAGTTTGGAGATGAACCTGTCTGAGACGCTGTGCCCTAAAAAGCTCTAGAAATGAGAACATCAAGATTCTCCTCTGGCCTTCAGGACACCAGAGGCCTTGTTTTATCTGAGATCCTTCTATGTTAACACAGCAGATTTCCTGAGTCTTAGGATTCCCGTTATTTGTCCTACCCTGTCATCCAGCCTCCTCTGAGGGTAAATACTGTGTCGTACACTCTTTTCACCATCTAGTGAGGGCTCAGCACAATGCCTTTTGCATAGTATGGGTCATCAAGAAATTCCTGTTTATGATGGTGGTGATGAAGAAATAGCTTGAGAGAAAGTGACTTCACTATGTGTGCTTAATTTTATTTTCTTTAAAACAGCACAGCTACTTAGTGGAAGTCATACTCAAGGAATGTTCTAAGTTGCACACACCTAGAACCCAGGGCTCCTGCTTCTTTTACTCACCCTGCTGGACTCTCTCAAAAGTCCTACCTGCTAACAGGTGTGGTCCCACATATCAGCATGTGCCTGCTTGTGCTTGGTATCATCTGAAAGGCTCTCAAAGGCATTGCTTATGCAAAACATATCCTAAAAATATTTCTCCCATGGACCTTAAGTGGTACCTGAAATTTTCACCATTACTTATTTTTTTGCATTAAGAACTCTGTTACCAGGGAGAAAACATACATTGTTATTTTTACTTAATGACATCTTAGCTCTAATTAGTTTATCTACCAGGCCTCCCATTGCTCTGAACTCCCACAGCATTCAAT
>NW_006442109.1:34433837-34446615 GCF_000325575.1 Pteropus alecto | reverse complement strand
TTGCACAAGTCACCGTGAGCTCCTCCAGGCTGTCTCCAGCACCTGTACAAAGTCAGCCTGGCATACAGGGAGACCTCAAAAATATTGTGGATTCAAACTTAACCAACCTGTTTCTTAGGCAAACCCTAGAGAGTTCTGAAAGGAGTACCTAAAATGTCCTAACAAATGCACTACTTGATTGGTGAGAAGCTCACCAAAGACAAACTTGCTCCTGTCATAATTTGGTTAACCTTGACCAGTGACTTACCTTTGAAGATGGGTAGACCTTGTTTCCACTAAGATGAAGAGAATTACCCTCAGCAATTAAAAGCATGTCAGAGACAGATCCAAACTTAACCTCATACCTGTGTATCCCATCCCAAAGAAATTGAGCCTGCTTCCTGAGGACAAAGTCTGCATCACACATATTTCTTGTGTTCTTAAGAGCGTGACACAGAGTTTGACACCTATTAGGAACTGAAAAATAATAGCTAACAATTACATAGTGCTTACCATGTGCTAGATACATTCCTCTAAGCATTTTAGATGTATTAACTTATTTAATCCTCACAATGATGAGGCAGCTACTACTATCATCCCCATTTTACAGATGCATAAAACAAAGCACACAGGAATTTATATGATTGCTCAACGTCACATAGCTCCAGAGTCCATGCTTTTAAATATTTTCCCTTAGTGCATTTAAATGGGAGTGAATAAATCTCTCCCCGAACCATATTTTTATAGCAGATTTTTTGAACCTCTGGTACAACACTTAAGGTCCATCTCCTCTACTAGACTGTCATGAGCGCAGGGGATCGGTCATTCTTTGACTTTTATCACCTTCACCAGTTCCTAGCGCAGCATTACTCACGGCGCAGTAGCAAGACTACGGTGCGTACCTGTGGCCACCAGGAGGCACTTTGGTCACACATCCTTTTCTGCCTCCTTCCTACGCGATTCGAGAGGGGCGGAGCCAGCGTTGGGCGGAGCCTACGAGAAACCCAGGCCGGCGGGGGGAGCAATCCCGGCGGGCCGCGCGCGCGGCCGCGTTTGAATGGCCCTGAGTGGGGATCGGCCCGGGAGCACAGGGACTCTCTAGGCTTCCTGGCGCAGGACGTCAGCGCCAGGACTGGGCTGAGGCGCCGCGGTACCATGAGGCGCCGGTAAGTGATGGCGCGGACAAAATGAACCAACTGAATAAAAAAAGAATCCCTTAGCCCAGAGAGATAATAGCAAAGAATAAAAAGAGAAATAAAACAGGAAGCAATGCCCTTCCTTTAAAGGAGAATGCCAGCTAATAAATGTAGAAGAAATAAAAGAAAAAGAAACCCCCTGCCCGGCCGCCGCGGGAGGCTGCGGTCTGGGGGCGCTGGAGGCGTGAGAAGGCTCGAGGGGTCCGGGCCAGGAGAGGCGTGGACGGAAAGTGCTGTCACTTATTTATCTTCGGGTGGAGCCCACTTCTGCACCCCGCGGAGAGGGAAGGACGGAACGCGTGAGGCGATCTGTTCGAGGACAGGTTTTCCCGAGAGCCGCCTAGGCCCGCCCGGTCGTGCTATTTCCTTATTTTCTGACGGGTCCTTGGTTCCCTGACAGTTAAGCTTTTGTTTAGCAGGACAAAAGCTTGACAACTGCGTAAGAATTACTGATTACGATTTTTAAACCTTGTATTTTCTGAGAAGTCGTTCTGTAGCAGTACCTAGGCTTTTACTGCACTCTTAAGTTGGCTTAAATATGGAGATGACAAAGAGTTGATTTGTTTTCTTGTGGCTTGTAAAGCTCCTTGAAAACAGAAGTGTCTATGTCAATTGCTTTGCAGATTAAAAAAAACTAACAAATTCTGTAATAATCACCCGTTTAGCATTAGCAAAAATTCTGCGAAACTGGTCCACATAGTAGCTTAAACTTGTGTAAATAGCTTACCCTGCTTTTTGTAAAACCAGCTTCAGACTTGAATCAGAACTTTATACATTGAAGCTTTTATTTGGCTAATAACTAGCAATGTAATAATGACAATGGTTAATATATGTGCTTTTTATATGCTAAGCACTGTTTTGAAAGCTTTGCTTTGGGAGAGATACTATTATTATCCCCATTTGAGGAGAAGGAAACTGAGGCACGGAGACGTAACATCTACAAGATTACACAGCTAATGTAATTGAGACCCAAGCAAGGTGGCTCCTCGCTTTTAACTATGCTACTCTATTGCCTTCTTGATATGTGGCTCTTTTTAGTTCACAAAGGGCTTTCGTTTCATTTACTTTTCTCGACTGGAGATATAATACATTTGTAAGGTGCGTTTGTGTACTCATATATTCACACAGTATAAAATCGAGTTATCTGCTCTTGTTGACAGTCCTTAAATTTTGTAAACTGAGCAAAAAATCCATTGGGTGTTTTAAGATAAATGGAGTTCATAAAGTTCGTGTTTGTGTTGTAGTTTATAGTTTTAATTCCGTTGTATTCTTTCCTGAAAGTGTAGAAAACAGTTTGAAACCCATGTATTCCTTAAAATATACCATCATATGTTAATGTTTTCATTCTGAAAACTTCTTGACTGGTTACTCTGTACTTAGAATGATTATACTTAACTAATAGCTCTGTAACAAGAAATAAGGTACAAAAGCAAAATCATTTATAAGAAAACATCAGTTTACACTATTTACAGCAGAACATTTAAATTCATTCATCAAGCATCAGGCTTTTGATTGCCTCTGTGCCCAGCACATTGTTAGACCCAATAGCTGTACAACAGAAATGTGCCTGAATAACAAACCTGAGGGAAGTTAGTCTAGTTTGGGATATGAAATTAACAAATGAACAATATATATGTGTGTATATGTGTGTGTATACCTATACCCTTCGTTGGTTCAGTGGGAGTATACTGAGCTGAGCAAATCAATAGGCTTCTGCAAAGAACTGACAATTGAAGGATAGATATAGGCCATTAAGTAGAAGTATGGATGGGGAATTTCAGTGAGGAAACTGTTCAAAACTTAGAATTGAGTATGAAAATGATTTTTCTAGGGAACAGTAAGTCTGGTCTATTTGAAAAGTTCCTATTGATAAAAATAAGTTTGGGCAAGGCTAGGACGAGTGTTGTATAAGACATAAGTCGAAGAAGTTTAGGTTTCACATATATGTACATGAGCTGAGAGATATGATTTTGGAAGTTTTAAAACTTTTAAATGGACGGTTCTCAACTAGGGCTAATGGAGGTGGGAGGTGCTACTGGCATCATCAGGAATGCTACAAAATATCCTACTATAGGACAAGCCCCTCCATAAGAAATATTGCCCCAAATGTCAGTGGTCCCGAGACTGAGAAAGTGTTTTAAGTTGATCGTTTAGACGGCCATTTCTGCTTCCATGTGCTGTAGATAAATATTAATGACGAATTTTAGGAGCATGAGTACAAGCAGTATTAAATTTGGGGAGAAGCTGGCTCAGAGACGTCAAAGAAGGAGGCTGCTTGTTGGAGTCCTGGAAAGGAGAGACTGTGGGGGGATAAGATGAGAGCAATGAGAATGGATAAGTAGTGGTAAAATGAGACAATTATTTAAATAACATCTTTTCTAAGTTTGAAAATAATGCATGTCCGTTGTAGGAAATTTAGGAAATATAAAGTGTGAAAAAAATAAAAAAACAGTTATAAAACCCCTACATAAAGGACAACTGTTAATATTTTTATGTAGTGGTTCCTTTCAAAACTTTTTTTATGCTGAGAACTATTTTCCTTTTTATAAAACTAGGATTATACATTTTTCTCCCTATGGTGATTGGGTTTTTTGTTTTGTTCTGTTTGACTCAGCATATCATGAGTATTTCTCATTCTTTGACAAATGTTCTTTTTAATAGTCAGCTTTTGTTTTTGTATGTATTCTTTTGAAATTGGGAATTTTGTATTCAAAAGACATTTTGAAGGAATAACTATTAAAATGATGACTGATTAACTACAGACAACAGTGGGGGTAAAAGTCTGCTGTATCTCCAAGATTTTAAATCTGGGAAGCTCAAAGAATGATGGAGCTACTGAAAATAAATTGGGAGTCTCATGATACTTTTTATTTTAAAAATGTAAACTGCTATTCACAGAGACACATAATGAGATTTTAATGAGGACCCCTGAATACCTATCAGCTCTTTCTAAAACTCCTATAATTAATCTTACTTCGATTTTCTTCTCTTTTTTCTTTTTTTTGTACTAAGCTTATTTTTCAATTCTTATCAAGACTTCTACTTTCTCTTTCTTGGTAAAGTTTTTAAATGTATATTTTCTATAGAATATTAAATAAGGCTCAGGCTTGTTGGTGATGGATTTTTAGAGATTTAAGGCTAGTTTGGGATTTTTTAAATGTATTGATTGCTACAGTTTATAAGCAAGAAGTGAGAAGGAATTATCTTTCAAAATGCTTGCCCAGTGATGGCATGCCTCATAACATCACACTAGTCAATATGCCATTGCTATTTTATCAGTCATTATACTTGTTGATCTACGTCAGTTAATTTGATGTTTTCTGGAAAATGTATTTAGGAAAGTAAATTTAAAAACCTTAAAATTAATATAAATGATACTTTTATTGGAAACTTTTCAAATTACATAGGATATAATTTGACATTGTTGAATTAAAATGCAATGTTTACTACTTTGCGCTCATCTCTAAGTATCTTCTCACTAATAGCTAATACCCATTAACTTTGGAGAAGTCTTTTATTTCCTATCTTTGTTCTTGGGACACAGTGTGGGTAGAGATGGGAGACAGGGTCTTCTGAAAGGTACCCCCAGTTTACCACCTCTCTTTCAGTTTTACACACTGCCTAAAATCCTTTTTGCCTTGAACAAGTCACACAGGAACCTATCACCTGTGTATGAATCATGAATGCCATTCTAGCATTTCTTCTTACCAGTACAATCTTAAAACAGGTAGGTCCATTCCAGGAGGTCAGGGATCTTTGTTATATGGGAAAGGCACAAACATCTAGATGTTATATGGGAAAGGCACAAACACTGTAGGAAGTTCTATGCCTGGCTCTCCTATTAGTGACTGAATGTTCTTGGTCAAATCCCTTAATCTTATCTGTAAATTGAAAGTAACTTGAAGGTCCTTTCCAACTCTTAAGAGCTGTGAATCTGTGAAGTATTTATTTTTCTTTCTTTTTTCTAAGTTTGCTTTTTTTTTTTTTTTTAAATTTTTTATGGTGACATTGATTAATAAAATCCAGTAAGTTTCAGGTGTACAATTTAACAATAAGGCATATATATATTGCATTGTGTGTTCAACATTTATTTTTCAAGGGTAATTACCTCTCAGGAAACTATTAGTCTTTCACATTTTAGTGTGGATTAATCATAGATTATTTCTTCCAAAGGCATTTGTAAAAGCTACTCCCATATACTAGCTTTGGGAGAAGAGTTTTAGAAAGGTATTTAAATGCCACTAGGATATACATTCCAGGAGGTCAGGGATCTTTGTTTTGTAAACTGATGTTTCCCCAGTGCCTAGAATGGTAATTAGCCTGTCACATGTACTTAATATTTGTTGAATGACTGAAGGAATGAAGGAATGAGTTGTTGAAGAAAAGACAAGCTCCTTGGAGTACTGCACAGATGCTTCAGTTACCTTAAAAGAACTCAGAATACAAACCAACCTGATTATAACCCAGTCATTCTTAAAATATAAAAATACCTCCTAATGATAGTAAAGTGTTCACTTGGTTGCCTTTCAGAACTATTAAATAATTACTACCCTAATCACCCCTCATGCTCACAAAATATGATTTTACTTTTGTGCCAGCTTGACTTTTCAGTGTGCCTTTTACTCTTATTTGCAAAAACCTATGCCATTCCCATTCTCTGTACCACTTAATATCATCATTAACAGTATGTTTAGTGTCGTAGCAAAAATTTTAATTTTTGCCTTTCATCTATGGAGGATTCAACTCACAGCAGTTGGAAAATAGTAGTTTTGGCCTTCTTATTCCAGTCTACAATTGCCATATAAAATAATCTTCAGGAATCGTTTTTAATTGTATGAGTCCTATACAAAGCTTCTCAGTAATCCTGTTTTGTTTACAAAATAAAGTCCAGTTTTTTGGCCCATTGTTTAAGGACTTCTCTGCATTTCAGCCATTCTACTTTGCTAGTCTGTTTCCTCTACAGCGACCTGGAGTCAATAAGTATTTAATTATTGAATAGTACAGATAATAATGAAACAAAAAAACACAGTAATTTTCACTAGAAAGTATGTTTCTGCATAAGGAAGGCTGGCAGACTATTTCTCAAGGAGCCTGTATGGGGTGGCATTCATAATTTGGGTGAATTATTTACTTAAAAAAAATATCATTAGGGACAGAATCCTTAAAACTCCATATAAACGATTTTTTTCTCTCCTTGTTGGCAGACCTGTTTGGAAACTTAAATAATTATCAGAGGAAAATTAAATATGTGTATTTAGTGGCATCAGTTGACTAGTTAGTGAGGCTGACTACATTATTTTGTGCCCACAACGTTGCTTGATGGTTTTTCAGTCTGGATGGGCTTGTTATTTTGCAGTAACAGATAACGCCCAAATTTCAGTGGCTTATAGTAACAAAGATTTATTTTTCCTCAATTCATGTTACATGTGAGTTGTCTAGGAACTCTGTTGTATGTTGTCCATGTTCAGAAATGTGGACCGATGGAACTTTAATCTAAGGACTGTTGCTGGTTACTGTGATCTTAGGGGGAAGATAATAGAAATAAATCACACAAAGTGGCTCCTAAAGACTTCTGTTTATATTTCATGGGTCAGAAAATGTCACATGACCATACCTAAGTTCAAGATGATGGACAAGTATAAATCTACTATGTATCTGAAAGGAGAAGTGGAATATCATGGCACAGTTCTAATGTTTACCACAATTGGGCACTTCCCCACTGATATTTGTAAAAATTTTATTGTCTCTCAGGGCTGACCATTATCTTTTACAGTTGACAGTCTTTTTTAGATATATTCCTTTGTTCATCAGCTATTTATTAAGCATCCACTGTATGTCAGACACTATTCTAGATACAATGAACATGGTTTCTGCTTTCATGGAGCTCACAGTCCAGTAGGAAGACATGGACAGTAAGCAATTTAGCTTGCTTATTTCAGATGATGATAAATGCGAGAGAAAAGAATACAAGGTACTGATATAGAAGATGACTGGAGGTGAGGGTGAGGTTTCTTGATTGCGCAGTCAGGCAAATCCTCTCGAGTGGGTGACATTTGAGTTGAGAAGCAGCAGCCCTGAGTATTTGGGAGGAATATTTTAAGCAGAAGGAATGGCATGGAAACAAAATGGAAATGAATTTGGCATGTTTAAAGACAGAAGGCCAGAGCGGCTGAAGCATTTAGGAGGGACTGATATTATAGTTCAAGGAAAGACGATGTTAGTTTGGTCCAGGATAGTGGTGATGGAAATGGAGAGAAATGGACAGTTTAGGAATATATTATATATTTGGGCAAGGGGCGAGGGAGTTAGAAAGGCAGCAAACAGTTGTACTCAAAAAGCGTCAAAGTGAATGGTATATTAACTGTGCTTTTATAAACTATACGAGACACTATTACACTGGTAGAGTAATACATTCTGTTGACTTGTTTAGTTTTGTATGGAGTCTTTTAATCCCTTCCAGATTCTAATCAGAAATACCTTTACTAGCTAAACAAGATGTTAAAAAGAATCCTTAAGGTGACATTGTTGTGTGTGTGTGTATGTATGTGTATATATGTACATTTATACATACATTGTGTGTGTACATATATGTATTTCCATTTCTGAATTTAAGAAGACAGAAAGGATTATTTTTCCTCCTTGTGAATATTTCCAGAAAAATAGTGGAATATTCTAACAGGAAGAGTAAGAGATATTCACCAAAACATGCTAAGATGATCATCTACTTGGCTTAAAAAACTGTCTTCCCAAAGATTCAGGCGTTTATATAGCCATTTAAGAAGAGATATATAGTATACTATTAATATATTTTAATTTAGTTAAAATATAATACTTGCATTTAAATACAAAATTCAAAAAGTCCAAAAGTCCCTCTCACCTCATCCCTCAGCCACACATATCTTCTCTCTAGAGTGACATTTGTCCCTAATTTCTTGTGTATCCTTCCAAAGATATTCAATGAATATACAAGCAAGCACTCAAGTACACATTTTGTTTTTACTCAACTGCTAGCATACTGTCCTGCACCTTGTCGTCCCTTGACTCCTTTTTCCAGGCATAAAGTCACTGAAAAAAATTAACTCTGTTGGTTCAAAACTACTGGTAGAGGTTGTGATGATAACCTCCTAGCTCTCAAAGTTAGAATTTAGCTAACTTTGTTTTCCCATTATTAATCCAAGTTCCTTAATGCACTATACTTAGTGGACTTAGTTATTAAAACTGAGGAAGAAGTAATGGGAAGGTATTTCTCATTTGGCATCAATTTTATAAATTTTATTTCAAGGCGATTTAGTCATAAGGAAGTTGGAATTCAGTTTGGTCTAATTGATTGAAATGTGGTATCATCATGTTGTATCCACTGAATCTCCAGAAATCTGTATTTTCATGCTTGACCTGCCTTCCTGAATTTGACATTATTTCTCAAACCAGCCTTCCATGGGAAGCTGAATTAAGAGAAAGTGGTATGATGAATCATCATCATTCAGCCTATAAAAAAAAACCGTCAGGGTTTATTTCGAGTAGTAGTAGGGGTTTTGAGTTATTCTGAACACAGAATCATATTAAAGGCATTTAGTTTTATGGTTTGAATATTTAGTGATTATCAGGCTCTGATAACTTGGTAAATTCATTTCCTCAATAGGAATAAACCTAGCAAGTGTACAAGAGAATCCAGTTAATTTGATGGGGTACCCTTTCCCTGGATAGTGGGTGAATAAGCACTCCCTATGTTTGTCTCTGTGCTTCTCTTTTTCTTCTCCGTGTTATTCACCTTCTCCCCCTACCCGCCCAGTCCATTGCCATATCTGACACATTCTTTCAAAATGTTAACTTTCAGTTAGATTAGAATCTAGAAGGGATTAAAAGGCTCCAAACAAAATTAAACAAGTCAACAGAATGTATCATTACCAGTGTAATAGTCTCATACAGTTTTTAAAAAGTACAGTTAGTATACCATTCACTTTGTCACTTTTTGACCAGAACTGTTTGCTGCGTTTCTAACTCCCTTCCCCACCCTGTGTCCAAATATACTTGAGAAAGAAATGTTACATTTAGAGAATCTTGTAATCTTTTTTTGAATCTGGTTTGACATTAAAGTATGGTGTCTCTTTTTTTTTTTTAGTTCTACTGATAAATTGTACCTGCTCTACATTGAGTCACATGAGCTGTTCAACCTAGCATTTGTTTTGAGCACTCTTATAACAGTTATGAAAATAAATTTTACACATTAAATTAAAATTTAGTGAAACACTCATTGAGAATCACTGGGTGAGTTCTACTGTACTAGACATTTAGAGAGTAATGTTACAGAAAGTAACAGCTTCTAATACAGTAGGACTCACCCAGTGATTCTCACTTTCAAAGAGACTTTTTAATATGTAGGAAAATAAAATGCTCATGATAAAATATAGCATATAGAACTAAACTGCATGAGAGGAAAAAACACCAGAATATTATTGGTGGTTGAATTACAGTGATTTTTTAAACTTTAATTAAAATAAGTAATACTTTATTTTTTAATTAATTATTAATTGAAGAAGTGATTTAAATTTTTTTCTCTGTCTAGTAATACTTTATTTTGAAAATAAGTAACACTTATAGGAAATGCAAGATTTGGTGTAAAGGGAGCATAAAGTAAGAGGTTTCTCTGCTGTTCCCCAGCTTTGCAGTTCACCTCTGTGGAAGTGTTCAGTGTTTCTAAAGTGAAAGGGATACTTTTATTCATCTTTATTTCTGATTTTTTTCTTTTACGCAACATACTTCCTTTTGCTCTCAAATCTAGGGGTATGGAGTGAGAGAGTGGGGGACAGGACATATTCTTCCTGCACACATCTATTTTTGTTTCTATCTCTTTCCTCCACCCCTGGTTTTCACATTATTTTTGCTGAAACAAAGTTGACTGCATCTACAGCTGTTAAAGGGAACTCTACCTCTAGTCCAAGAGCAAGGACATGACATTTTAACTGTATCATTGCAGAACATTGCTATATAAATAGCCTATAAGTAAACTTTGGTCATTAAAGTAATCTTGTATCTTATCTATTTCTTTTAACTTTTAGTCATATAGAAAAGCTATAAAAGGAAGGTATAATGAACATTCCTAATTATCCAGCTTCAGCAGTTCCCAGCATTTCTTGATTCGTTGATTTTTCCCTACTCTTTGCAAATCCTATATCATCTCTTTTCATTATATGATGGATGTATCTCTAAAAGATTCTTCTTTAAAAAGGCATTACCACAACACTGTTCAACTAGAAATAATTCATAATGACTAACAATTCTTTACTCTCATATACTACTGATGGGAATGCAAAATTATACAACTTTTAAAAGTTTGTCATTTAAAATGTTTTTTTCAATTAGAGTCGACATTCAATATTGTTTTATATTGGTTTCAGGTGTACAATATTGTGGTTAGACTTTTTTAATTTAACTTTTTTATTTAACTTTTTTTCTTAAAAATTTAAATATAGACCAACCATATATCCCAGCTGTTCCACTCCTAGGTATTTATTTACCCAGGAGAAATGAAATCTGTTCACACTAAGATTTATTCATGACTATAATAACAGCTTTATTGGTCATAGCCCAGACTGGAAACAACCCAAATGTCCATCAGCAGGTGAATGGATAAGCACATTGTGGTATATCCACACAATAGGATACTGTTCTGCAATAAAAAGTAGACTATTGATACATGTAACAGCTCGGATGATTCTCAGAATAATTATGTCGCGTGAAAGAAACTATTACCTCCTCCACCCAAAAAAGAGAGTGTAAATACATGATCCCATTTATATAAAATTCTAGAAAGTGGAAACTAATCTATAGTGACAGAAGGGAGATCAGATGGTTGGGGAGGGATTACAGAGGGGCACAAGAAATTTTTGGAGAGATGGAGGGTTCACTATCTTGATTATGATAATAATTTAATGGGTGTATATGTATGAGTGTATTCATAAGTACACTTTAAGTATGCACAGTTTATTATGTGTTAGTTTTACTTTAGTTACAAACATAACTCCTTAATCACATATCCAGCCAATATTCAAATTTTCCTGATTCTTTACACTTAACAGTTTTTAAAAGAAACTAGTATCTAAGCAACGTTCATATATTGTATTCAGTTGATACAGTCTCTTTTAATGTATGGATTCCTTCTCTTATTTTCTTGCAAAGTATTTGTTGAGGAAACTGAGTTTTGTGTCCTAAAGAATTTCTCTTTTTTTCTGGAGTTTTCTAATTACATTTCCGTGGTAGCGCTTATTGGGTTCCTTTCGGTGTTCTATATTTCCTTTAAACTAGTAGTTGGTAACAAGTAATTGAGCCTTGATTATGTTCAGGTTAGATTTTTTTTTTTGGCAAGAATATTTAATAATAATGCTGTGTAGTATTTCCTGTTGTGTATCACTTCAAGTGGTATATAATGTCTGGTTGTCTCCTTTTTTGTGATGTGTAAGTTGATTAATGGTTTGGATGTTGTCACACTGATCTGTCTTTTACGAAGTTCTCCAACAGCTTCTGTATCTGCTTATGCTTTCTATTAATGCTCAAGTGGAACCATCGTTTCTGGAGAACTAAAAATATGGAAATAAGAAAAGCTCTAGACTCTAATTTTTGAGTACATATGAGCTTTACTGTGATTGCTTAAATAGTGAGCTTTCCTTCAATTCATTTGTCTTCAGGACTTAGATCTAGTGTGACCTCAAATATATTCCTGGATGCTTCACTATCTCTCAGATTAAATGTATTGCTGATACTTTTTTAGCAGCCTGTACTATTTCTCTTTTATAGCACTTAGTTGTTTTATATTTATTGGCTTTCTTGTCATTCTTCCCCACTAGGCTATGAGCTTCTCAAGAAATAAGATGTGTAATTCTTTTATTTATTTATTTATTTTTTTAATTCATTGGAGCAACATTGGTTAATAATAATATATGAATATCAGGTGTACAGTTTTACAATATGACATCTGTATACTCTATTATGTGCTAACCTCCCAAAGCCTAGTCTCTTTTCGTTGCCATATATTTGACCCTCTTGACCTTTTTCATCTCCCCCCAATCCCCATCCCCTTTGGTTGTCTGTATCAGTCTGTTGTCTGTATCGATGAGGTTTTTTGTTTGTTTTGTTTAAGACATGTATTTCTTATTCATCTCTTGACACATAGTAGGTGCTCAGTAAATGCTGAATTGAATACATGCACTTTCTTCCCTTTAATGATTCAAAAAATTAACCTTAAAATACTAGGATTTTGTGGTGATGGTCATTGGCTCACTTTAGGGTATACCATATATATGTGATTTTTTAACATATGCTTTATCTAAGAGTTGTTGAATTGCCTTTTAGGTTCTATATATAAAGGTATGGAATCAGTCCCTGCCCATGAGAAGTTTTGCATTCTAGTTGGCAGGAGGAGATACACCTAGTTAAGTTAGTGCTAAATGTCTTATACTTAGGCCCTCAGTTATTTGTTTTTTGTTAAAGTATTAAACTATGCGATATTAACTAAGTGCCATAAAAAGGTGGTGAAGGGAGAGATCAATGAAAATTGGAATCAAGAAATGCTTCAGAGAGGAAGATTTGAACTCATTGTAGCAGAGAGG
>NW_006442109.1:34432247-34433452 GCF_000325575.1 Pteropus alecto | reverse complement strand
TTTTCAGGGAGAAGAAACAATTTATTTCCATAAAAATCAAGTTATCAGGCAGGACAAGCAGGAAGTATTAATAACAGAAGCTCAGAAAATGAGACCTAATGCTATAACATATGCTTTCTGTGTTTAAGGATACTTACAGTGAGCTTGGGAGTCCCTATCCTTTTCCCTGTTTTCCTTTAGCGAAAGCTTTAATGTGGTTAGTTTAAGCTTTTGCCATCTTCTCATAAACTGACTCTTGATCTCTCTGTGAAGTTTCAGTGTCAGTGCTCTGCTTTCTCTCTCTCCAGAATTTATCTGCTACTTTGAAGTCACTTTGATGACTTAAAATGTTTTCTCCTTAAGTTTTAATAGTTTGGTAATTGATTTATCATATTTTTTCAATCTGGTAAATAATATATGGAATCTCAGTACAGTTTCCTCCTGTATGTTTTTTTTTTTTTTTTTAAACATCATCCCTAATTTATTGTCTGCAGGTTTTCATATTCTTTTGGAGTAAGGAAGGGTAAAAACACAAACATTTTTACTTTTATAGAGGAAAATGAGGCTCAGCTGCTTTAAGGTCCCATAGTTATGTGGGAAAGGTGGGAATTTGAACATATGTCTCTTTGACCTAATCTTTTAGCTATACCAGCCTTTAAGGTTGATACCTACTGCATTGTGAGCTGAAAGCTGTCCAGCGAGCTGCGAGAGGTAGGAAGAGCCTGAAGGCCTTTGCAGAGTAAGCTTTTAACTCCCACTGGCCTCCAAGTGAGAGCACTCATTCAACCTCATTGCACACAGAGAGCACTGAGTATATCTACCATCTTCAGAGCCAGACTCAGCCCACAGTATTGAGTAGAATAAAGGGAAAGCCAGAGGTCTGGCCTTAATAATCAGCAGTCAAAAAAAATATTCCAGGTGCTTTCTGGAACCTCCAGGATGGAAGGGTAGACCAGTTTCCTGGAGAGAAAAGCATGGATATGGCCCCAGTGGAGCCCTGTCACTTCTGTCAAGTGAGTGCTAAGGGTCCAAGGAGTGAATGACATGTGCTCTGCACCCCAGTTTTTTAAAGTCAGATTATTGATATATCTTTTACATGAGTTTTGACAAGCTCACAGTTGTGTGATCACTATGACAGTCAAGGTATAAGACATGTTCCTCACCACAAAAAGTTGCCTCTTATCCCTTTGTAGTCAACTTCTTCCTTCCCCCAGATTAGCAACCAT
>NW_006442109.1:34391275-34432235 GCF_000325575.1 Pteropus alecto | reverse complement strand
TTTCCCTATACTTTGGCCTTTTCTATAATGTCATAAAAATGAAGTTGTATAATATTTAGCCTTGGTTTCTCTCTTATAACATAAGACATTTGAGACTTATTCTCATGTCTGTGTGTATCAGTAACTACTGTGTGTATCAGTAATACTTTTTACTGCTGAGTAGTTGATAATTTTTATAGAAAAAAATATTTAAAAATCATTCTAGGAAAGTAAGCATTTCAAATGAATTGAGGTGATCAGACATCTGAATTTGCTTGGAACAAACATGGTTTATGCCTCTTGACCCAGAATAATTTTCAATATCTCCTTTCACTCTCAAATGTGTCATAGTTTGGATGATAAATTATATAGTTGCTGTAAACTGAGTAACAAGATAGTCATAATTTATTTGCTCCACGAAGTTGTCAAATTTGCCTTCCAAAATATGAGAATTGTATGTATTTATATTTTATATAAATATTATGAGTGATAATTATAACTTAGATGTAATCTCATTTTGATCTTCACAACCATATTTTCATTCTTCATTTGAGGAAACAGATTCAGAATAGAATAAATGACCTGTCAAAAATCACAAGCTAGAAAATGATAAAACCTGCATCGTCTGTCTCCACACATTTATCCTTAATTTCTCATATTAATTGTATAGTGTATTGGTTAAGAGTGAAAGCAATGAGGACAGAATGCCTAGATTCCAGTATGAATCTTTATAACTTCCTTGCTGTTTGACCTTAGGAAAATTATGTAATCTGTCTGTGCCTCAGTTTCCTCACCTATAAAAAGAGCATAATATATTTATAGTGCCTGTGGCTAGCACATGATAGGCTTTTGATAAAGCCTAGCTATTACTTTTAATGATATTATTGTTATTTGATTAATACCAGTGCAATGGAATCTCCCTCCCGCAACCAAAACCTCCTGTCCTCCCCATATAAAAAAAATAGTGGGGGATATTTTGCTCTTTTTCTTTTCTAATTAAAAAAAAATTATTAATCTCTAATGGTATGGTACCTGATTTTGAAGGCCTTCGACATTTAATTAGTGGTTGTATAGGGACCAGGAACAGATTGGTGTCAGGAAAATCAAATAATTCTTACAGCAATTTAGGCTTGAAGTAGTAGGGCCAGAGATCTGACAGTGGAAAAGGGAAGGTCAGAATGGATCCCTAAAGGAATATTCAAGAAGACTTAGTTATTGGTTGGGAAGAAGGAGAGAGGAGTTAAAATAACTCCCAGTTTTCTTCTAGTCTGAAAGAAATTAGATGCCAGTAATTTAAAATGCAGTAGATAGGAAGGGCAGCCAGTTGGTTTGACATTGGAAGAGATTGAAGAGGTTTGTTTAGACGTGTTGACTTGGACATAGCAATTGCAGATCAGGAAGCTGAACACATAGAAGTCAGAAGAGAGGCTAGAGAAATAGCTGAAGCCATGAAAGAATATTTTTCTAAGTTTAGTTTAGAGAGAGAAGAGTTGTTGAAGAAAAGGGAGTAAGAACAAAGAGAGTCATGATATTCTGTGCCATGTAAACAGAATAATTGGAGGGCATTGAAGTGAAGAAAAAGCTAAATGTTGTTGAAGAATGAGCAGTCTTTAAAGTTGGCTTGGCTGACCTTGATGAGCATCATCAGTGCTTTAAAGGCTCCCTTGTAGCTTCAAGAGACCTTGAAGATGCAATTTTTTTTTTTTCAGATGAGAGGGCAAAATAAAAAAGCAAGATTGTAAAGGGTTAAAGAGAAAATGGAAACTTAAAAAGCACTTATTGTAGAAAGTTGGCAGGAAAGAGAAGTAGAGAAAGAGTATAGGAGTTGATAGGGGAAACCTGAGCATATTTGAAAGCAGAACGGGAGGAATCAGTTCAAAAGGAGAAATCGAAAATATGAAAGTGCATGAAAGTTAAGTCACAAATGAGGTGAGAAGGCAAGAATTGAGAAAATTAGATGGAATTGCCCTATTTTGGAAAAGTTAAACTATTCTTCCTATGAAATGATACCTCTGTGTTTTGGCATTTACACACTTTTCATTTTTTTACTATAATGGAGTTATATAATTAAGCCGCTTTTTAAAAGATGGTAACCTTATTAGGTTAAAATATTTATTTCCTTAGATTATGAAAATAACTCATGTTCATTGTATAAAATAGAGAAATGTATAAATGAAGGGAAAAATCACATGTAATTCCATCGTAATAAATCACTTCTATTAATGTTTTGATAGAGTCCTTTCGAATGGATTGATTTTATACACACACACACACACACATGATTATACTATATTCAGTTTTCTGTTCTGCTTTTTAACCACTTCACAAAATATTCTTTGTAAATAGTGTTTCTAATAGTCTATTGTAAACACTGATCCCACTTGAATCAACCTTGATGTCCTCAATTCCCTTTTTACCTCCATATTTTTTAACCTGATCCAAAATACATTATTAAGCATAAGTGCTACAGATACCAAAGCAGGTATTGAGAGTCTGGTAGCTGAATTTAGGAGGAAGGAATCAGTATCCTTAGGACCTACAAATTGTCTCGGAAAAACCTCATCTTCACCTTCGCCTTCTCCTCATCTTCCTCTCCCCTTCACTGAAATTCTTGAAGAAAATAGTTTGTGTTCATCCTTCTCTTTCATTTTTTTTGTGTGTGGCAGCTGCCTCATAGAGAAACCTATGGTCCCTATAAATCCCCTGTTGGGGCCCTTAGAAAAAAGAAAAGGTTACCTTTACTGGGTAAGAGTTCCCTTATAGTTTATGTTCATTGTCCCTCTTTTGTCATCTCCTCGGAAAAATAGTACTGTCATCTTAATTAGGCTTTTTTTGGTTATTAAGGATTGAAAGTGATGACTAACTGTACTTGGGAATGAATTGGATTCAATTAATGAAAACAAAGATGTAGTGGAATGACATGGATTCTATGCCCTACATTCTGCCACTGACTAGCTAAGTGTCTTTGGGCAAGTTTCTTGACCTCTCTGAGTTTAAAAAAAAAAAAAAAAAAAAAAAATTAGGCCAAAGCTTTAAATTCTAAAACCTTTTTATGTATTTTATTATTATAAAATAGTGATTATAAACTTTCAGCCTCAAGACCTGGCAAATATCGTACATACTCTTTGTACGAGTGAGAGTGACTAGTGGTGGTGATTGGAGAATCACTGATGCCAGGAATATTAATTATTATAATTATTTGTACATAACCGTGCTTTGTTTTTGAAGAAGAGGAATGAAATTGCCTAGTGAAATTGCAGCTAGCTAAAATATAAATAACTGATATCTTATGATAGATGAATGTAAAAAGGCTTAGGTTAATTTGCTCTTGAGCTGTAACTTCAGTTATTAAGAGACAAAAGTCCAGACATGTTTCATTCCTGTGTGATGAATGTTCTCACTGGGAGTAAGTAGGGAGTATCTGAACACTTAGAGCTATTTACTCTCTTTGATTTGGCAGCCATTGTAGTAAATTATATGAGTAAATTTCTTTTCATCTTTCTGATAGGAGATAGGTACTATATAAAGGGAATTCATCCCTCCAGCTCCTTCTACATGCCACTGTTTTTCTGCCTTCTCAGGAAAATATCCATAGCAATTACCATGTTGTCTTTAAGAAAATACACACTATAGCCAATGTTCAGAATAAGTTAAGTTAGTATTTTGGTCTCTTCTCTATCTCTTAGCCTTTGCTTTATCTCTCAAGGCCTTATTTCCTTTTATTCTTTTTTCATTAAAAGATTATTCTATTTTCTATAATCACTGTCTTCAACCACTCTTGATCCCACTTCAGATTATTCCCTTTTTGTTTATTACCAAATGGCACTTCAGAAATTCCTAGGAGCCTCAACAATTGCTTTAACTATTTGAGTAGCACTGTCAAATGCTCTTGGGGAAAAAGGATAATCTTATATCTTGCCCAAGAAAGGTACCACCAAATGCATAAGGCATAAAGCAAAATGGAATTCGTAGTGTAAAAATCCTTTGTAATGAGACTTTACCATTACAATTTTGATAATTTTCTTCACTTTTTAAAGCTTTATTGAATTATAATTTACATACCATAAAATTCACCTCATTTAAATGTACAGTTTACTGTTTATAATTATATACAAAGTTGTGCAGTCATTAACCCAATCAAATTTTAGAGCATTTCCATCATCCCTCAAAGAAACCTTGCAGTTATTCCCACTTCTACCCCAGCCCTAGGCAACCATTACTTTACTTTCTATGTCTATAGGTTTTACTTTATGGACATTTCATATGAGGGGAATCATATAATATGTGGTCTTTTGTGTTCAGCGTTTTTCACTTAGGATGATGTTCATACATATTATAGCATGAATCAGTACTTCACTTTTTTTGTTGCTGAGTAATATTCCAAATAAATATACAACATATTTTTTATCCATTCACTAGTTGATAGACATTTGGGTTTATCACATTTTTGGCTATTCTGAATAATGTTATGAACATTTGCATACAAGTCTTTCTGTGGACATAAACTTTCGTTTCACATGAATAAATATGTAGGAGTAGAATAGCTGGGTGATACGGTAAATCTATATGTAACATTTTAAGAAACCGCCAAACTATTTTCCAGAGTTACTGAACCATTTTACATTCCCACAGTAATGTGTGAGGGTTCCAGTTTCCCCACATTTCTCTCAACACTTGTTATTATCTGTTGTTTTTATTACAGCCATGCTAGTGGTTGTGAAATAATATCTCATGTGGTTTTGACTTGCATTTTTCTAGTAATGTAAAGTCCTTAACTTTTTAAAAAATGTGACATTGTTTTTTAAAAAACTTTAGCCTATGAAGAAATAAATATTTTTCCCATATAAATAGGAGACAGACTATCAATAAATGTGATCTGCTAAAGGAAAAATATTCACATTTTATAGGCTTGAAAAATATGTATACATACGTGTGCATGTGCGTGTGTGTGTATGTGTGTGTATGTGTGTATTAAGTAGGGTTAATCTATGGATAAAGGATTCTGGTAGTCCGTACTAGAAAAGGTCAAACTAAAGACAAGGTAAAAGCTGTTTCAGCTCATTAGTTTTACATAGTATAGAATGGAGTTTTTACTAAATCATTCAACATGTACATATAGTTTATGTTCTTTCTATATGTCAGGCAGTGTTGTAAGCCCTGGGAATGTAACAGTGAATAAACAGACAAGGTCTCACCCCTCGTGGAGCTTACATTCTAGTGGAGAAGACATGATAGACAAATATATATGTCTAGTAGTGGTAAGTATTATCAAGAAAAATAGGATAGGGTAGGCTACGGAGATAGAGAATTGAAGGTAGGTGCTATTTTTAGAGGGCGGGTCAGGGAACACCACTCTGAGGAGGGCTTATTTGAGCAAGAACTTAAAAATATTATAAGGACGCAAGGCATAAGAATATATGAGGGGAAAGCATTCCTTGAGTGCAGAGTACAGCTTTGAGATGAGAAATTTTATAATCCGTCCTCCATTAATAAGGCAAATTTTGGTGTAAATATAAAATGTCTTTGGTACATTAGAACAAGTTACTTCTCAAAATCTATATTTTTAAAAATGGAGATTATAATTTCTGCATCAGCGATTGTACTGATGAGTAAATGAGATACTCAATATAAAGCATCTGAAGTTCAATGTTCAGTGTTAAAATGGTGGTAACTATTATTTTATTGGAAATTATTGTTATTGTCACACTACCCATTTCAGCTTTCAAAATTAGTTTTCCATCTGGTATTCTTTAGTATTCATATCTTTTAAAATTTATAAAATCTTAAATCAGTTACAACTATTTTAAGAATGTTATATCTTAATGAAATAGGGTCATTTAGCTTCAAACTATTAGTATCATTCTAGTATATTTATTTATTTTAAAAATATGAATGACATAGAGATCCCTTTCTCCAATTTTATTTCTCAAGGTTCATTTGTGATAGAGGCAACTTCAGATATATTGATGAGTTGGATTCCAAAAAGTTGATTTTTCATAGATTGTTTAATAATCAGATTAACTCATTTGACAGAAACAAGGGTTTACTCTAATACTAATTTCCAAGAGTCTTTGTTGGTTTGTTTTTTTGTCTCATTTGTGTTTCATGGGTGCAGTTTGTTATTATCTCTTGAGGATTTTTTTGAAAGTTAGGTTTATTGAGACATAAATGTACATATAATAAAAATTCACCCTTTTTATTGCATAGTTTTGACAGGTAACTATTGCCACAATCAAGATATAAAACAGTTCTTTGGGGATTTTGACCATCACTGATGTCAGTGTTTGTAGATGCGTGTTTCCCTCTGTGATTGATCTTTCATACTCTTCTCTGTAGTATATAAGCCTGCCTGCAAGCCTCTGCGAGACAGTATGTAAACTTTCACTTGATTCTCCCCACTGCCCGGCATTGAGAATATGTTCCTCTCACTGTCATTTGTACCTGTTTCCCAGCCCAAGGACTGTGTTTAAAATTATCCATACAGTAAATTTCTAGTCTTTTACTGGAATTCAGAAGGGGATCTAGCGATCTGTCTTAAATGGATATTCAGTCATGCTTGTTCTTAAGTCCAACTTTATCTTCTTCTTGAGGTTCTCAGTATTGCCAGTTCCTGAACGTTTTAGGGATTCTGCTTTTCACCTTTCCTCACAGCTGATTTAAGATTTGGCTTTCTAAGATCTTCTAAGTCATTTATCACTTCTGCTTTTCATTTTCCAAAATGTTGTTGCCATTACTTCCTCTTCTTTGACCTATGGGTTTTATGTCCTTAAAAACCCTTTACTGTCAGTGTAATGGGATTTCAGAAATGGGTAGAAGTAATTGCATGTGTTTAGCCTGCTATCTTTAAAAGTCCTCCTTTCTGAATGTGGTTCCATAGTGTAGCGGTTAGCACTTCTGCTTTATATACAGAAGTTCCTGGGTTCACTCCCCAGTGGAGTCATGGTCCATGGTCTACGGCCATGCCACCCCAGACAAGCCTGACGTCTGATCTTGGGAGCTAAGCAGGGTCAGGCCTGGTTAGTACTTGGACGGGAGACCACCTAGGAAGTCCAAGTGCTGTAGGCATAAATAATTAAAAAAAAAAAAAAAGTCTCCCATTCTTTCAAAAAAATGTTTTTAATTAATTAAATAAATAGAGGCTTGCCTTATAGACCAGAACCGTTACGATCTAGCTTCTGCCTGTCTCTCCAGCCTCATTTCTCACTCTGCTGCAACTCACCCCCAGCCTAAGCTCGTCACATGCATCTACTTAGATACTGCCAAAGAAACTGTTGCCTCATGCCTTTCAGTTCTGCACATGCTATTGGTCCTTTAAGACTCTTCAGTGAAGCTTTGCTGACTCACGTGGGTGCCCCTCTATCAGTGCTTATTGTATTACTGCAATTATTTATTTACTTAAAAAAAAATCTCATCCTAAAGGTTTCTTAACCTCTAGGTGGAAGGGCTGTCCATGGGTAAGATATAATTGGAAGAATAGGAGAGTGTGGATTATTTTTTTTCAGAGGTAGAGGAAACTTTTGGAGAGCTAGCTGCAAGAATGAAACAAAAATGTAGGGATTAGGCATAAAAACAAGTCAGACATATAGTTTTATTTTGGTTCCTCTGGCTCCTTGTAGTTGTATATGTGATTTGGTTCCAAAATTTTAGGCTTCACTACATTTAGATGCCATGTACTACAACTATATACATAGATACTGCTACTATACACACTGATTTCATAACCTGCAAATTTAAATTTAATATATGGCTAGTGATATGGAAAATGAAGAGATTGGCATGTTGCGTTGGCAAAAAATACATGTCATATTATTGTTACCGATTGCAACTAAAAAGAATGAGAACAGAAAGAGCCTTAATTTCCTGGAATGCCCTGCCTTGTGCTTCCTCTGTGTTTAAGGTTTTTAAAAATGTACAAATCAGAACTGTGTCCTCTGCTTTACTTACAAGCCTCTTTTACGTAGTGTGGAGCTGTTGTATTTTTATGTGTATTAAAGAAACGATCAGGCTCTTGTGCTTTTTGTATTTTCCATTTATTTGTATTTTGTTGTCTAGGTATTCAAGAGATTATGGCATCTGAAACCCACAATGTTAAAAAACGAAACTTTTGTAATAATATTGAGGATCATCCCATTGATCTTCCTAGAAAAAGGATCTCTAATTTCACTAATAAGAACATGAAGGAGGTAAGTTCATGGTTTCTAGGTAGCAAGTAAGACAGTTTTAGTGCATTCAGGCTAAGAATACCATAACAGAATGCCATAGACTGGGTGGCTTATAAACAACAGAAATTTATTTCTCACAGTTCTGAAGGCTGGGATCAAGGCCCTAGCAGATTTGGTATCTGGTGAGGACTCATTTTTTAGTTTGTAGATGGCTGTCTTCTTGCTTTTTCTTCACATGGTGGAAGGAATGAGAGCTCTCTGGAGTCTCTTTTTATGAGAGCTCTAATCCCATTCGTGAAGGCGCTACTTTTATGACCCAGTCACCTCTCAAAAGCCCTTCTTCCTAATACCATTATTTTGGGGGTTAGGATTTCAACATATGAATTTTGGAGAGATACAGTCTTTCAGCCATCACAGTTTAAACTGTTAGGTCTGTGAGTAGTTCTGGTTAAATAGTTTAAATGACAGGTGATACTAATTCTGTTTAACTTGCTGGAATTAAGTAGAATTAAATATTGAAAACTTTATATTCCAAAAGCTCTAAAAACTTTTTGGCCAGTATATTGTTTTGGTATGATATAATTTTAATATTTTAGTTTAATATCAAAGAGGAATCTCAGAGGCGCTTTTTGTTCACCATTGCAAGGCATATTAACATTGATATGATTTCTTTTAAGCCTATTAAAATTCAACTTATTAAGCAAGTACCCTGTGAGTATCTGCAACTAGTGGCATGGAAAATAGGCAGATGGATCTATCAGAAACATCTGTATACAATGTTCTTGTAACTAATGGTTGAAATAAAATATTAGAACAGAAAAAGCTTTAATCTGAAAACTGTTGAATTTCAGATTTGTTGATATCAATCACAAAGTTTACATAGCTTTATTAAAGAATTTAAATATGCAACAACTATCTATTTTTCAGGTTAAGAAATCTCCAAAACAGTTGGCTGCTTACATAAATAGGTAAGAGCATCTTTGAAGTTTTGGGAAACTGCAAATATTGAAAGCTGGGTAAGAATTAAAAAATAAATATTCTCTTTTATTATAATAATAGTTAATTTATTGTCAGACAGCTCCTTTGGGCCAGTTACTGGCCTAAACACATCGGTATTATCCCTGATCCTTGCAATAGTCCTACTAGATAGCTATCATTGTCCCCTAACAGTTGATGAGAAAAACTAAAGATCAGAGAAGTGATTCGTTCAGGATTACATACCCAGAAAGTGGCAAAAATGGCATTTATTCTCAGATCTGCTGAATTTTATTCTAAACCACGGGTTCTCAAAGTGTGATCTGGGACCCTGGGAGTCCCTTTTATGGAGTTTCTAAGGTCAAAACTATATTCATATCAATACTACGACATTTTTCACCTTCTTCGTTTTCATTCTCTGACAAGTATACAGTAGAATTTTCCAGAGGCTGCATGATATTTGATATCACAATAGAGTCAATGGAGAATCCAGCTATCTTCTGTTAAACCAGTTTGAGATTTTGCAGATATGAAGCAGTGCCATTCTTCTTACTGTGTGTATATATATATTTTTGAAAATATAGGGGATTTTTTTGTAAAATATTTTGTTAATATGTAATGAGCCTATTTTTTAAATAAATAAGTTGTCTCTGTTTTAGTTTCTCATACAGTAAATATCAATAGATATTGCCCACATTAAAAAATTATTTTGAGATCTCAAGAATTTTTAAGAGTACAAAGCATCCTAAGGCCAAAACATTTGAGAACCACTATAGTAAACCATGAGATGTATTCTATTGTGGTTTATTTTATTCAAACAAAATTAAATGTACTTCAACTTAAATTTTAAAATATTCAAACATGTATAATTATTTGTCGTTTTGTTAGAAAAAGTTTAGGTGGCTAGAAATTATTATAATTTTTTACTCCCAGAATGGCCTATAATATTCATTTTAAAAGCATCTAGTTATGCCTCTTTTCATTTGGTATAAAGTATCATCCTTTTCATTGCTTTTCAGATGGCTTGTAATTTCCCTCTTTGATGAGATTTTTTAAATTCTAATTTTAATGGATTGTGATCACAAAATGTGGCCTATTAAATTGTTTATTTAAAGAATTTTAAAGATCTTTATGTTGTTCTTTTTCATTTAAGAAAATCAATTCTTTTTATAGAACAGTTGGACAAGCTGTGAAAAGCCCGGATAAACTACGTAAGGTGATCTATCACAGAAAGAAAGTTCATCATCCTTTTTCAAATCCTTGTTACAAAAAAAAACAGTCCCCTAGAAGTGGGGGCTGTGACATGGCAAATAAAGAAAATGAACTGGCTTGTGCTGGCCACCTGCCTGAAAAATTATACCATGATAGTAGAACATATTTGCTTAACTCCAGAGATTCTGGTTCTTCACAGACAGAAAGCCCATCATCAAAATATAGTGGGTTTTTTTCTGAGGTAAGTAATTTTATAAACTTAACTCTACTCTTGTTTATTCAGTTGGGTTTTTTTTTTTCTTTGCCATATACTGCTAGCAGAATAATTTGTCACCTAGTGAGATTTATTTGAGTGATTGTAACTCCTTGAGACTTTCCAAATTAACCAAATTTGAATCAATAGCTTATTCCATTTCTCTAAGTTAGTAATATCTGGGATGGATTGAAATGACTGACAAGCTGCTGAATGGCGGGCAGGCCAGTAGAGATTAAAGGAAGGGAAAAGAAGTCCTGCCTAAAATGTGGTCCACCAAAGCCAGTTACGCAGGCACATTTTGTCTGGCTCTCAAAATTGCCTAGTAGAAGCTTTGTTTCGGCAAACCTGCTTTGTGCTGCTCCTCAGGCTCAGGCAAAATTAGTTGTTTGAATAGGCTCAAGGGAATTTGAGGGAAGGTGATAAAAACATTCTAAAACTAGATTGTTATGATGGTTTCACAACTCTATAAATCGATTAAAAATAATTGAATTATTTACTTTTAATGGGTGAGTTTTATGGTATATAAATTATACCTCAAAAAAGCTATTTTTTATAAAAATGGTCATTTGAAGGAATGATTTGTCAAAATTTGGAAACACACATGAGTTTATAATAACAATTATTACATGTTTATTGTATACGTTTCAGAAAATAAACCCAAAAGAAAAAATTATCTGTAATCTCAACATTTGGAAATAACAGCATTAAATTTTTTTTGTATCTTTTCTGTATACGTTACATATTATTTGATAACTTGATGTTTAATAAATTTAGATGTGTTTCCATGTGATTAAATAACACTTTTACAAATTTTTAATAGATACATAACATTACATTGTTTGAATGTACCTTAATTTCTTTAACTATGATTTTGTAAACTTAGTATTATTTCTCTCTGACATGACAGCTTAAATAGCATTTTCTATGGCATAAAAGCAGGAAAAAAATTTTAATTAAAATGGTCATAAGCATGTATAGGTGAATGAAGATGAGCATCATGTTTAGGATAATAATTACAAGTAAATAAGATGAAAGGAAGGTAGAAAATAAAGTTTATTAACTAAAACCATAATGAAATTATACAAAAAAGAATCTTTTTGCTAGTGAAGACGTTCTTGTAAAAATTAGATCCTGGAGTAATAGAAAATTAGTATTGCCAGGAGAGTGAAGGAAGTGTGTACAGTATCTGTGAGAAAAGAGGAAGCAAGGAGAATTTGGTTTAATAGTGAATTATCATGGACCCTGGAGAATAGGATGGTAACTAAACTTCAGTGTTAAAGAGAATCACTGTCATACCAATTCTTTCACAAATATTTATTGAGGGTTCCATACCGTGTAATGCATTCTAAAGGCTCTATGGAAATAGATTGGTGGGTGAAAAACGGACACTGCCCCTACTTTTGTGTAGTTATAGAAGTGATGAGGCTAATACTAATCAGATAATTATAAAAACTGCATACCTTAAAGGAAAAGAATATGTGACTATCTAACCCAGAAATCTGGCTTTGATGGAACCTAGGTTGGTTCTTCAGTTGAACTGAGGGAATAAATATTTTGACTGCAAATGCCTTTTATAAAAAAATTTCAGTTGTGCATTTGATTTAGTGTAAGACACAGTGTAAGACATTTTTTTCAAGGCCATCTTTTTGCTTTGCTTTCTGATTTGATTACTTTTTACAAGCCTTAGCCTCACACTTAACTAATAGATTTATTGAATGCTCTTTTGTTGTTTCAGAACCTTTTTCCTGATTGACTAGTGCTTGCTCTAAAAAACCCAAATCTAAAAGTGATAATATACTATGTTGTCAAAGTTCAAATCACATAATCTTTGATATAGCTGTTCTAGTTCTAAAATTAACCTTACAGAAGCATTTGTACAAGTGTATATATTTACATACATAAGGATGTTCATTGCATAGTTTTAATAGGGAAAAACCAGAATTAATCTAAAGAAATTATGATATATAAAGACTGGAGCATAATATAGTTAATTGTTTTTTAAAAATTAGATTGATCTGTGTTTTGACTTTGAAAAATCTTTATAATAAGTGAAAAGGCAAGGTTTTCAAAAATATAGATATTATAATATTTAAATTTCATGTGTATCTAATTTGTCTTTATCTAGAAAATGGTTTGAAAAGATACATATCAGTCTGTCAATGGTGATTATTTCTGGGCAGTAACATTAGCTGTTTTGTGAGCAGGTAGAGAATATTTACTTTTAGTTTGTGTTTTGTGAGCAGGTAGAGAGTATTTACTTTTAGTTGTTTTCTTACTGGCATTTAAACTTCTTACAACAGGAATTCTTGTCTATTATATAGACAAGAATGAATGAATGAATTTAAATACTTGTCACAGAACTGAATCGTTGTAATTCCTTTCTCATGCTATTCATAGGCAATAACTAGCCTATATGTTTACCTTTTCCTTTATGTTATAAATTGAATCCTGGGTTTATAGATAAGCTAAAAATAATTTATTTTACAAATTATTGAGATTTAAAAGAAATATGGTAGCACATAAGAAAAAGTTTTGGTAAAGAAATAGGTTCTAAATTTATTCAAATCATTTGTTTACTATGTTCAAGTGCAGTATTTTTTGTATGGGTGAGTAAAAGGAGTCACCTTTGTATAGTTTTAAAATACATGTCTACTAGAATAATTTACTTGAAAAAATGGTTTTATATAATTTTCCAATGTTCTTTTTAAGAAATTAGATTACTGCCTTGCAGGTTTCTCAGGACCATGAAACAATGGCACAAGTTTTATTCAGCCGGAATTTGAGATTGAATGTAGCTTTAACTTTCTGGAAAAAGAGAAGTATAAGTGAACTTGTAGCTTATTTGGTGAGGTAAGTGTGCCCTTTTATGCTTTTTGTTCAATAAAAGTAATTTCCAATGTGCTATCTAGAATTGCCTCTTCTTTTTTATGTTATTACTGGCTAAAATTTTAAACTTCCTATGTTTAGCTTCAGTAGAGAAATATGGTTTAAATTACATTCATCGCTAGTTGAAGAGTAACCAATAGACAGTTGGATTATTTGCTGAATGAATGAATATTTCAAAAGCAGTTGAAGGTTATCATAGCAGTACTATTCTTTTCGTACTCACAGGATAGAAGACCTTGGAGTGGTGGTGGATTGCCTTCCTGTGCTCACCAATAGGTAAAAAATATTTTTCAGAAAATAAATTAGTTTAAAGAAGGACAAATTATGGCCTGTTCATATTTTTATAACTTACTATTTCTTAATTTTAGTTTACAGGAAGAAAAACAATACATCTCACTCGGCTGCTGTGTAGACTTGTTGCCTCTAGTAAAATCACTGCTTAAAAGCAAATTTGAAGAGTAAGTGCTAATCTGAATCCCCATTTTTGTCTTCCAGTGTTCTTGATTTTGTGCTTTGTGAGTGCATAGCAGTAGATTGAGCTCCATGAGACATACCCGGTTTTTGTTTTCAAGTTGCTTATAGTACAGTTAGGAAAAGAATTTGACTAAGAAGTGACTAAAGAACAATTACAAAAGCATCTATAAACAAGTTACATAAAATATAGTTTTATGAAAGTAGTGAAATAAAAATTTTAAAAGAGGAAAGATCAGTGTATGTATGTGTTTTTTGAGTAGGGGGTAGTATTATTTTTTTGTAAAGGCTTCTTGGATGAAAACACTTTAATTTTGTAACAAAATGTCATTTCAGATATATAATAGTTGGTTTAAACTGGCTTCAAGCAGTCATAAAAAGATGGTGGTCAGAACTCTCATCTAAAACAGAAATTATAAATGATGGGTGAGTATACCTTTAAAGATAACCATATGCTACTAGAATTTTTTTCTAGAAAAGCTGCCTGATTAAATTAGGTGATATTTTTAATCCATAATTGTCACTATATAATATTTTTTCTCTTCATTTTCAGAGAAAAATTAAATTGGGATACTATTCATGTGAAAATTACACATGGATGTTGAATTCCAGAGCCCAGTAACCCACTGCATCTCTTCTTCTAGCAGAACCGTACTTTTCATTTTAGAAGGAAAAAGCATAGCAGTGGTTTAACCCTCTTATCCATTATAATGACTAAGGGAGAGAAAAAGAGGTGAATATTAGTAATAAGGCCCAGGAATGGAGGCATCCTGCAGAGTCCTTTAACTACCTAGACATTAACCTGTAAATCCAATGTGGATGATTACAGTTCTAAAACCTGTATTACAGTCATAATTTGAGTAGAGTTTTGATGTGAAAATGTGTGAGTATTCTACGAAATTAGCCAGATTATCATGAGTTATCAAAAGTAACTCCCAACAGTGTTCTTAAAGTTCATAGTTTTCTTTTTGGTCTCTCAGAATTTCCCCCTTCGCACCCAAGAACAGGTTGTCTAAATGCTTCAAATACCTAGTTGTTTTCTTACTGGCATTAACAACTAAGTAACCTTTAATTTCCATGATTGGCATGTACTATTTTAAAGGGTTGCTTTACTTCAAATGGTATGATTTTCTCTGATAAATACTTGAAAAATTTTAAACTGTTTTTATTAAATGCATTCACTACCAAAGTCCACATCATGTTATATGTGTATTTTCATTTTTCTTTTTTCTCCTAGAAATATTCAGATTTTAAAACAACAATTAAGTGGATTGTGGGAACAAGAAAACCATCTTACTTTGGTTCCAGGATATACTGGTAATATAGCTAAGGTAATCTATAATATAGCTAAACTTAAAAACTTAAGGTTAAACTCAATATTTAAAATTAAATAAATTCAGAAAAAATATTTTAGTATTATGCATTTATAAATGAACACTTTTAGATCTTTAAACAAAATAATTCAGTACTGTTTCAATAAAGTCTAAAGTCAATTTTATAATTGCACATGTCTTCTGGATATGAATGTGACGTTAGCAGGGAACACAAGAATTAGCCGTTAAATGCGTTTCAGATACAGCTATAGAAATAATGTGCTAGAGGTTATTTAATGACCTAGTTCCAATTAAATAAAAATGTTTGAAAAAAGTTAAAAGTCCAGGTAAAGAAGCCATCCGAAAAGATAGTGACACTCAGGAAGCAAAAGATGAGGAATATAATTAAATGGTTTGGAGGTATTATTTTTTACTTGGCTTTTGCTAATGTTATGCTTTTGGGGAAGGTAAACTGTTGAAAATATAGTATGAATATGACATTAGTCTTTATTGATTTGCTTGTCTCTTAAAGGAAAAGATACATTGCTAGTTTGGATTTTAATATTTAAACTCCAGAAAACATTGGTATATAAAATACATATAATTGCAAGGAAGAATGTCATTGTTAAGGAATACTTCCACCTGTTTACAGAGCAAACTGCTATCATAAATGGGCATTAACCAGAAATATAGAAGCATTCTTTGGTTAAAAATATATTCTAAATAAGTGGATTTATATTATGGACTTACTTGTAAAACTCTTCTTGGATACTTTCAAGAAAAAAGCAAAATGATATATCAACCAAGCGTGTTACAACTATGCATAATTTTACTATATAGAATTCTTAATGATGAAAGTCTTATAAATAGAAATCAAATTCCTAGACGTTTTTCCTGTTGGATTTTTTGACAATGGAAGAAAAACAAGTGTAAAAGCTAATAGAAAATGGAATACTTTTAGAGTGTACATGATTTATCACATTGTTTTGGAAGGGTCTTATAATCTGGCAATAGAACTGAAAAATTATTGTTTCCTTAGAAATTTGCTTTTGAGTGTAATTTTTTATAAAGAGAAGCTTTATTGTGAACATGGGATTAAGATAAGACAATACTGAGTGATTAAAAGTTCTGTGAAGTTCCTTGAGCTATGCTAAAACCTCTTTTATAATATTACACCCTCAATTGCAGTTTTCTTGAGGGTAGAAATTCAGGCTATCATCAAACTGAAGGAATTGTCATGAGTGATTTAATGATCTTGCCTAGCTATAAAAGCAGAGTTGCTTGATCACAGGAACCAAATCATTTACTCAGCACTTAGCAAACATTTATTGAGCATATGCTGTGCGCCAGGCCCTGTGCTAAACAAATGCAGAGTAAAATTTGAGTAAGACACATCTTTTACCCTCCAGAGGTTACAGAGGGAAACTAAGGCAAATTAGGTGACAAAAAGGGAGAAGGAAATGGATTGTATATGTGTATTTACTGTACTAGCTAATTGAAATGTTTTTGTTTTATTCTCTAAGGATGTAGATGCTTATTTATTACAGTTGCATTGAGAGACTTCGTCTACTAAAGAGCATTTGGTATTCAAAACATCCCTGAACCATATAATTTCCGAAATGTCTCATCAGAGAACTGTGAACTGTGGAAGAAATCAAAAACTTTTTTTTTAAGCAACAGAATGAAACCACTAGCAAAACTCTAACAATCTACTTCACATTGAAGTGGAAAAATATACGAAAGAAGCAGCTTCAGCTTCAATGAGGTGAAAGTGCACTATGAAAATTGTTCACCTTTGCTGCATTTGGGATTAATATGGTTATTTGGTAACATTGTTTAAGAACTACTGGATCTTAATGCAGTCCCGCATAAGAATATATTTTATACTATGTGAAAAAATAAGGATTTATTATTAGGAACCACAAAGACCAATCATCATTACTTTTTTTAAGACTGTGTTTTATAAGAAAACACTCAAATGTGTGCAGCTATTTTCTTATGTTGAAAAGACTTTGAAAGTTTAAAACACCATAACAGATAATCAATACTAAAAATTTCTGTCCACCCTGAGATATTGTGTACACAAAATGCCTTAATTAATAAGCCAATGTATATGATACCAATATCTGTTTTAAAAAAAAATTAAAACCAACCATGCTTCTGGCATGATAAAATCATGGAATGAAATCAGGGGCTTCCATTCATGTAGAATGTTGTTGTAAAACTTATTCCACATCATCTTTAAAACTTGAGAATATTTTTAATATCTCTGACTTTTTTTTTTTTTTTTTGCCAGAATCATGTCATGTATGTATGTGTTACTCCTATATAAAGAAAAAAGTGACTATGTATTTGTATGACTGCTTAGCTGGAAATGTTCATGGATTTGGCTTATTTATATTCACTTTCTATTGTATATAGATTTCTAATATTTTCAATTCTGTATCATTTAATCTTCCTTCATTTGAGTAAATTCACTAAATATTCTTATTTTTTGCTTTTTTAAATTCTGATTTTATATGAATTCTAATTCTTTTTCACTACATATGTTTTAAAGAATTACATACAATGCTTTAGAAATGTTTACAGTTAGTACTGACTTTCTATTTTAAATTCTAACACTTTATATTACTACCTCCTCCAATGGTTGATATGAAATGCCAGCAGACTGTATGAGGTCTTTTTTTTTTTAATACCATTTCTAGTGTCAGTGAACCCACTTGTGGAATGTCTTCACAGCTGTATATCTTAGTCTATCTTGAAAGTGATTGGTATTTAAATACCATTACTGGTTCACACATCATCTCATCTTTAATGAGCCTAAGAGGCATCTCAGCAAAGATTTTTAGCAATCACATTTCTATGCAGTAATCCCTTCAAGCACTTGAATGTAAGTCTTTAGCATTTTATCTAATTAGCGACTACTGATGTGCATCTTAAACAAGCATCTTTCTTGCTTTAAAAACTTTAAAAATGTTTCACTTAATTCTCTTTTTGTGTAGCTATATTTTATATAGCTATGTATTCCTCATAGTGAATATCAATTGTAGTAATTGGCTGTTTTCTTAAATCTTTAGAATAATTTCAGATTACTGCACGTCTGTGATTTGAGAGTTATTTAAGAACTTGTTCTTTAGAAGGTGGGAATTTGAATCGGAAACCTGCGTAATCTCTGTGAAACCTTAAGATGTTGAAATACAACCTTTCTTTGTTCCTGTTCCTTTAGTATCACTGCTTTATCTAACAGTTTGAACTAGTTAATTCAGAGCATGGCGCTAGTGAGGTTAAGGACAGGAGCTCAATCCTTTTATAGGTTCATTAACTTTATACACATACACAACTATTCATGGCTACAAATTGCACCTTCTCTTAGGTATCCATCTCACAAATTCACCTCTTGGTCGCAAGGAAGATGGTATGTATAGCCTAGCATAAACTCTTCACCTCAGATAGAAAGATAACTCAAATAATTGGTATGTGATACTATAGACTCTTAATTTAATATTTAAAGTAATATAACATTAAAAATAATATATCTAAAATACTGTGTCACTATAATCTTCTCTAGGTAAGATCGTTGAGTAAACAGTATCTTCTAAAAATTAAACTTCAATAAATCAAACCAGTAAAAACTAGATACAAATACAAATGAAACACAGTAAGAAAAGATACTATCCTGTTAACACTGAGTTCTTATGCCTAACTGGGTTTGTTGAAGGAGAGTAGATAACACTCCATTTTATATATTTGGAACTATATTAGGCAGCAAAGTCTTTAGCTCACAAAGATAATGCAATAGCACACACTCCTAATTTCTGTTCTTGACCTTTGCAGTTTGCCTTAGTACCTACCTCTCTCAGTTGCTGAGTTCTGATTAATATTAGGTGATTTTAAGATTCCTGGATAAAAGATGTTAGAAAAGTAACTATTGTTGAACCTTCTGTTGCTATTAAGCACTCCTCACACTATTTAATCAGAACAGCGTTGATCTCCAGAAGGAGCCAAAGGAAGTATTTACAAAGTATTTTGGCTGTTGTATTGACCTAGATTAGGACAATTGCTGTCATTGCTCATTTGTTGCTGTGCTACTAAGCAGTATACAGAACTGAGGGACTCCCCAAGGTCTCTATGTCTTACTACCTCTTCTACCTTCTTAGGTTTTCTGAACTGGACTTTGGTAACTTTGCAAGTCTAGAGACAGGTAGATTATTGGGGTGATAGACGGTTATAATCGAGTAATTGTTTCTACTAGGAATAAAGTGAACAGATTTTGTAATAAGTGATCATGATCAGAATAAGTGTTAAAAGTTAGGAAGCAAACATTAGCAGATGGTTTTTAAAATTAATCTTTTGGCAGTAATTTCAAAGGTCACTGACAGATTATTTACATGAATCCTGATATGCAAGAATCTGGATATAAATATCTATATTCAGTTAGGGGAATCATTAATATCAGCACTGAAGTCTAAGGGCTACTGAGGAATAAAATCTTAATCTCCCTACTTGGTACATGTCATGTCCTAACCTTAAAAATTGTGTGAGTTCAGGGCTTTATTTCTGGCCTTTGAAATAGTAATTTTCTCAGAGAACATTTTTATATTTGGAAAGTTATTGATATAATTAATATTGATGGATAACTGAATAATGATTATTAGCTATTAAATACTGATAAAAAATCATTTAAATGTTTAATTGCTTAAATCAGTCAAGGAATCTGAAAGAGCAAAATTTAAGTTAATATTTTGTTAGTCATCTTTTTATTTAAGAACAAGATGGTAATGTCAGTTGCCTTTATTGATTTAAAGGGAAAAAAATAGAATCACAAGCATCTGACTCATCTGGAGCAATCCGTTTGGATGTACTACTTACCTTTCAGTATAGACTTTTGTTTTCTCTATTCAGATGGAAACAGTATTGCTGGACATTTGTAAGTAGGTGTTTACTCCTATTGTCATTCTTTTCCTCTTAATTTCCAGTTCTTTTAGCTGTGAAAATTGTTATAAAACTTTGTGACACACTATTCCCCCTCCTTTTTTATTCTGTAACAGGAGTATAGAATAAAAAGTTTCTCCCCAAACACTGTATGCTAATTTGTAGTATAACTTGATTGGTTCAGTAACAACACCAATTATAATGAAAATAAATGCTGCATATCTTATATTCAGTATACTGAGTATATTTTTCAATACTGTACTTTAAATAATATTTCAAATATGACAGTCATAATTTCCTCTGGGTCAGATTGCTGACTTAATAATATGCTAAAATCAACTTGAGTAAAAATTAAGTACAAAACAGTACAGCTGACCCTTGAACAACACAAGGCTTATCGGCACTGACCCCCTCACCTTCTGCAGTCAAAAATTTGCATACAACTTTTGACTCCCCCAAAACTTTACTAATAGCCTACTGTGGACCAGAAGCCTTACCAATGATATAGTCAATTAACACATATTTTGTATACATATTATATACTATATTCTTATAATAAAGGAAACAAGAAAAAACTTATTAAAATCATAAGGGAGAGAAAATATATTTTCAGTGTTTATTGAGAAAAATTGCATATAAGTGGACCCATACAGTTCAAACTTATATTCAAGGGTCAACTGTATATACCACAGTATTTTCTTTTATAGACTATAATTAATCATAAAACACAAAATGGCATAGTTACTGTGTACCAGAAGTTCTATGAAAGTGTAGCCCCATGGCTGCCAGTATTTTTCATAGCAATTTTTTTTTTTTTTTTAAGCCTACAGCACCTGGTCTTCCTAGGTGGTCTCTCATCCAAGTACTAACTAGGCTCAACCCTGCTTAGCTTCTGAGATCAGACGAGACTGGGCGTGTTCAGGGTGCCATGGCCGTGGACACAAATTTTGTTATATAGTATTGCTTTGTTCAGGGTGGCATGGCCGTAGACACAAATCTTGTTATATACTGTTGCTTTGACATACAAATTACTATTCTCTGAACTACAAAGTTTTCAGATGGGAGATACCAGTAGTCTGAATAAGGATTCAGCCCTCGAATACACTTGAACTCGTGTTGATTCTTATGCTTTACAGTATTCTATGTTTTTATTCAGATTTAAACCAGGATTTTTTTTTTTTCTTAATGTCCTGTATTCAGGCAAGATTGTTGTGACACTGGCTTTACACCAAAGCTAAGAATTGATCCAAAGTATTTTCTAGAGTAAGAGTTGTCATGGGTATCCTGGTATATACTTAATTATCAGAATTACTTGCTTCTGGAATTACTATATTGCATTTATCAACCAAACTTGCAACATGGAGCGTGAACTGGAATTAGATCTCACTTTAGGAGTCAGGAGCAAAGTTAGCATCTGTTTACTTTTCTACTTTCATTAAAAAAAGAGAAAAACTTCACTAGCCCTTTGTATAAAATTAGTTGAACAGTGAATGAGGACCTACCTCACCTATCAACTTGCCCTGCAGTACACTCACCAGTTCCTCTCTGTACAACTACAGCTTATCTGCAACAAAAATAGAAATGAAGATTGATACCATTCTTAGAGGCAGGTTCTAAAGCTTACAAAAGATTTAGAAGGGTCATATCTTTTTTCCTTAGCCACTTAGATTCCTTTTCCACTAAGAATAGAAGCTAAGAAAACAGTAAAGGGGAGGAACCAACTCAGTTTTCAGTATCTTTTGAAAGTTCCTCTGCCTGTTCCTTAAACGTTCTTCAAGTTTCTATCTTACAGTCTTTTCTCTACCATTTTCATGAAAAATGGTTATTCTCATGGCTTCCTTTACCATCTACCATTGTTCTCACTTTGGAGGTGGAAGGAAGGCCATTTCTGGGTTGATCAAATGGATGTGGATTTCTTTTTAAGGTTGTAAAAAACAATGAACTGTATGTTTATCATTCTCAAATACATATCTTACCTTAAACCTCTTAGCTCATAAATTATATGTCCAACTGCTTACTGGAAACATCCATTGGGGTATCTTGTAGACATTCTAACTTCAGTACATCCAGAATTGACCTCATTCTCTACTTTCACTCCCCTCCACCAACCCTATCCCCCACCCCACAGCAATTATCGAGCCACAAACCTGTGAGTCAGCTTTGAACCATCACCAAATCATTTATCAAATCCTATTCGTGCATCCCCCTAAATTTCTCTCTTTGTACCTCTTTACCTCTCTTGCCAGTATCTTAGTCTACATTATTCTAGCAGTCTCCTGACTCTGGCATTATTCCTATATGCCTACAACCTACTGCATACATGATGCCCCAGAAGTCTGTAAAGCACAAATCTTACTGTCTCACTACTTAAGGACTTAGGAAAGAAACTGAACAGTGAGATTTACAATCTCTCAATAAGACCACCTCCCCTCCCAATGCTTCAGCTAGAATGAACTTGGTTCAGTTTCCAAAAAACTACACTTTCTCTGCAAACGCTTCATTTGTCTGAACTCTTCTCCCACAAATTCACAGTTATCTCTTTCTTAGCCTTCAGGTCTCAGCTTAAACACACTTCCTCTGGGAAGCCACCTTTAAAGCCACCTTAAAGCTAGAGGTATCTGCCATCACAGTCTCAACTTTGTTCTCTTAACACTACTTATCAGTGTTTTGTAATTGCTTATAATCTCTCTTCCCAGCTAGACTGACAGTTTCATGAGACCAGAGACTATCTGCTCTTGTCACATCCCCAGTAGCTGGCACAAAGCCTGGCAGTAGGTATTTAATTCTTATGAATAAATGCAACAGTGTGGTATCTTTGGGCATATATTGTATGAGGAAGTAATTTAGTAATCCAAAACCATTTGTGATAGTATAGCAGCTAAAAATGAGCAGTTCTAGAATAAAAATATACAGATAATCCTCTCTCTTTTGTTTTAAGAAATTGGTTTATAAATGTTCATGCTACACCAAAATTAAACCTTAGCTAAAATGTGTTTGATTCTTAAAGGTTGTTACATTTGTTTTCTCTTGTATGGTTTCTACATTCCACACCAGATACTTGCAAGTGAGGACCATCTGTACAGTGCAAAACTAAGGTAGTTTCATGTAATGTGTAAAATACATGTATTTTCTTGGAATTGAGGGTATCCTTTTGGTGTTTGTGTTTTTCTTCTGCTTTTATCTTAAAATGATTGAGAATCATTTTAAATAGTGTTTTCCCCTATAAGTTCCTTTTTTAAATTACAAAAGTAGTTTATACCTATTTATGAAAGTGAATAATAAAAAGAAAATTAAATACCCATAATCTCATCTGCCTAGAGGAACCATTGTGTCTTTCCTTCCAGATTTTCTTCTGTGTGTATTCATTTTTTAGTACAAATGGATTCATACTCTACATACTAGTATTTGATATATTGTTTCCTACTTTCCATACACTGGAAAAGCTTGAAGCTAACTGAAAATTTTTTGCCTGTTAAACCTATATGTTCTGAGCAGTTATTGTTCATTTCTTTGGGGATATTGTTAGAAGCCAAAAAAATATTTGCGAACTACTTTCGAAGCATTCTTACTATAGGATTCTGTTTTCTTGATCATTGCTAATCATTACTTATTTTTTTTAATGTTAAATAGAGAGTTTATAAGGAAAAACAATACGATTTCTGTATTTTGGAAAGAAGTATCATGTAGATTTGTTTAAATGATGCTAAATATTTGGGAACAAAATTTCAATTTTTTTACTGTGGTGTATTTCCTCAAACATAATTTTCTAAATAAATAGTAGTTCACTCCTTATGTATGACACTGACATAACATTAAACGATACAGAGTATTGAATCAGTATAGAACTAAGATTTGATTTTTGAGATTCAGCCCATTCAAATAAATCAGTTTCTAATAACCTCTCTCTTAAAACATTTTCTACAAAGAGTCTATTTATTGAATAATGTTTTCTTCTGCCTAAATAATTGTTCTTTAGGTTCTATATTCTTAATTAAAAAGTAATCTGTATTCTGTCCTGGAGGAAATTTAATGCTAGAAATGAAGAAAAAAAAATTAATGTGAATAATAGCGGCAGAGGTGGGTAAAGCTAATTGTGTGTGTGTGTGTGTGTGGATGTATACACACACACATATATAGTGAATATAAATCTATGTCTAGGATCAACCTACTATCTTATGCTGTAATGAATCATAAAGATTATTATCTTTATGTGGAGTAAGTGGAGAGTGAATCTCTTACAAATGGACACTGTCATTGAGTGATCATTTTCCTGTAGCGTATTAGTGTTTTTACGCTACTAACTAGGCAAAATTTCTTAGTCTTCGTCAACTCTAAAATCACACTTTATAATTGGCTTGCTTTCACAAAGTACCATTTAAATGTTTTAAAGAAGAGCAATTTTATTCTTTACATATTTTATTAATGATTTAATCTGATGTAGTTTTGTTTTCTTTGACCCACACTTACTGAGCCAATTAACAGCAAAAGAGATCAGGAAATTGTTAATATTCTTCTAATTAATGATTTTTAAATATTCAAATATTTTGGGGCTTTTGGTTTTGTCATGATTTTTTTAAAATAAAGATAAAATTTGTTTTGAACGGTGACTATATAGCAATTGAAACAAATGTTAGGCTTTTAAGAATGTCTGATAGTACTGATTCAGAACCATTTATTGTTGCCTTAGTCTAATAATTTAATCACTTCTGCTTTGTCAGAATCCATGTAGTTAATGTGTGTAATGACTTCACTCTACAAATCTTCTAAATATAAAATAGCTAAAATTTGCTTTAAAAGTTTCTGGTGATAACAAAGTACTTTGTTATATTATCTAAATAGTTATTTTCTGTAAATTTTATTAATTAAATGTTGACATGTTTGGAATTAAATAATGATAAGTATAGTAATTATAATAATTGACATCTTTGGTATAACCTTCAAGAGACTAGCTAGTGATTTGAACAGTATTACAACATATATCTTAAGATTTTCTTGGAAAATGATATACTTTTGTAACTTAAACTACATGAAAATAACCTGGCTTTTTCTGCTATCTTTATTAGGTTAGTAGGACCTAATAATCCTTTGAAAATATGAGCTGATATGGGAGGACTCGATTATAAATTTTATGTTTAAATGACATAAAACTTAGGGCTTTTCTTTTAAATGTTAATTCACTTGTTGACTAGTGTGATCTTTGAAGAACTGCATTATATCTTGGAAATCAAATACTTTAAGTAAAAGATATTTATAAAATGTACACAGCTTCCATGAGCTCCTTGTAACAGCTGGCACACCCCCATTTGTCATATCACATGTGGTGTGAGTTTCATGTCTGCTACTTTTGTCTCTTGATCCATCTTTTAAGAAAAAAGCAACAGCTGACTATATAAAAGGAAAAGTTTCCTCAAGTATATTCTAATAATATTATCAGTGATCTGAGTAAATTTATAACACTGATAATTTAGTTTAAAGATACCAAAGAAATATATTTGATACAACAGTCAGCAATGAAGTTGTTAACAAATGTTTAAATTTACATAAAGAACAGAACTTCAAAATTAGAGTTGAATTTATGGAATTTTCTTCTTCAAATTAGACTAATAGAAATTTCTTTTCTTCTGTTAGTCATTCCGATTATACAGCTCTCTAAAAGTCATATCAAGGAAGTTTCCCAAAACATTTATTGGAATACTAAGAAAGTGGTTTTACATCCCAATGACTACTAACAGGTATGACTGAGGCTAGGTCTAAAGTTCTCTATTTACTGCATGTAATTGTTTCTGGATGCTAAACAGAGGCATTGAGCTGCCGGATACCCATTGGATAATAAAAAGTCAACTGGTTGAGGCAGCGAGACTACATAATCAACAAATTACTTGCCATGTGCTTGTTAATATTAAGCACAAAGGTAAGGCACAGTCCCTGACGTCAAAGAATTCTTTTTTAAAAAATTCAGATGCTCCTTTATTTTAAAAAAATTTTTAAATTATGGTTAACATACAATATTAGTTTCAAGTGTACAACTTAGTGTTAGACATTTATATACCTTACAATGTGATCACCCATAAGTCTAATACCAATCTGAAATCATACATAGTTATTACAGTGTTATCGACTGTATTCTTTATGCTGTATTTTTCATCCTCGTGACTAAAAACTGGCAATTTGTACTTCTTAACCCTTTTCACCTTTTTTTACCCAGCTTCCCAACCCCGCTCCCATCTGACGATTACCAATTTGTTCTCTATGAGTTTGTTTATGTTTTGATTTTTTTTTTAATTCCACATATAAGTGAAATCATATAGTATTTGTCTTCTTCTGTCTGGCTTATTTCATTTAGCGTAATATCCTCTAGGTCCATCCATGTTATCACAATGGCAAGATTTTATTCTTTTTTATTGTTGATTAATATTCTATTATGTATATACCACAACTTCTGTATCCATTTGTCTATCAATGGACACTTAGGTTGATATCTTACCTATTGTAAATAATGCTACAATAAAGATAGAGGTGCGTATATTTTTTCGAATTAGTGTTTTGGATTTCTTCAGATAAACACCCAGGTGTGGAATTGCTGGGTTATATGGTAGTTCTATTTTTAATTTTTTGAGGAACCTCCATACTGTTTTCCATAGAGGCTACAACAATTAATTTAAAAAGAGTTGTTCTAAAATACTAAGTGTACTGTGATTCTAAAACTGTACTATGGAAAAGATTTTGAAAGCTTTAGTTCTTATGTATACTTTTAAGAAGACCCAAATCCAGCAATTTTATACTCAAATGCTTAAAGTAGTATATTGAACATTTTACAGTTTTTTCTTTATGCAGTGCATATTACTTTTTACTAGATAACTGGCTACAAAAGAGTAAAGCTGTTTTCCCTGGTGTTTAATAGGGAGTTTTGTATACCATGGCCATCCCCATTTATTTCTAAATTAGATATATGATATTGAAACTTATGTATTAGTTAATTATCCATATCTATGTCTTTTGAGAATAGTAACATCTAGTGGATTAAGGTACAGCTTTCAAGAACATTTTGTCTTGGGTTCTTTTCATCCTTCCCTGCATATTATGACTTGTTTAATGGGTAGCTGCTTGGAAATTATTCTTACACACACCTGACCCAGAAGAATTCTGATTATACCATTTCCTGATCACCTTCAATTTATTTTAAATTTTTTACCGCTTTATTGAGGTATAATTGATATACGAAAAACTGTGCATATTTAGTTAATACAATTTGATGAGTTTGGACATATTTACAGATGTATATCTGTGATACAATCACCATATTTAAAGAAATAAACGTATCCCTTAACTCTAAAGTTTCCTTGTGTCCTTGTGTCCTTTGTGTGTATGTGTGCACGTGGTATGAACACTTACATTGACGATCTCCCCTTTTATCAAAATTTTAAGTGCACAATACAGCATTATTCATAATAGCTAAGATAAGGAAACAACCCAAATGTTCATCAACAGACAAATGGATAAAGAAAATGTGTTATATACATACAGTGGAATATTATTCAGCTTTAAAAAAGAAGAAAATCCTACCATTTGCAACATGGATGGACCTGGAAGATATTATACTAAGCGAAATAATAAAACACACAAGGACAAATACATAAGTCCATTTATACGAAGTACCTAAAATTCTCAAATGTACAGAAGCAGAAAATAGAATGGTGATTGCCAGGCCATGGTGGGGAGAGGAAGTGGAGAGTTGGTGAACTGGTATAAAGTTACAGTAATACAAGATGAATATGTTCTAGACATCTGTACAGTGAAGGGCCTACAGATGACTATCTTGTTTAGCCATTCATACCTTTGGAAGCTGACATGAATGCTCCATCAAAGAAACTAATATTCAAATTTTTGCTGAAAGTAGAGCTGATTTTTTTCACCTTCCTTTATGGTACTTTGCTCTTCGATTTTCTTGTACATGCCATGTACATCCTTGTTTGCATTTAATTTAGATTGTAAGTCAGCTAGACTACACATGCCCTCTGAGCTTGTGTCTTGCATCAATCATACTGAGTAAATGCATGCCTGGAAAATTTTAAGTATCCATTTTTTGCTTTTTTTTTTCATGAGTTGTTGCAGCAACATTCTTTCTAAATTACTACTTTTGGCTCTTCAAGAAAAAGTCCCATTTTAATTATAAATGATACACAAAAGCAAAACTGTAGATCTTTGGGTTTGTAATACCATCTTTTATAGGAAAAAAAATGTATATGTTATGTAAAATGGTAGCCTTTAAATATACCTACCTTCTACTCCTGCCTGAGATACCATTTTAGCTAAAATATTACCTGGTAGAATTGGCATTGTATAGTGGTTATGCAATGACAGTAGATTACATTCCTAATGAACAAGATAAAGCCATATGCCAAAAGCACTCCCTTCGTAGGGGTGTGGTCAGCCTAGAATAAATACATTCCTTGAACTATCTCAAATGAAATTGCTGAACTTTTCATTCCAGACAAAGTTTCTTATGTTCTGGGGAATCTGATTATTTTCTTTTAAGGATTCAGAAGGAAGCTGTTCCTTAACACATGCAGAGTCAAAAATAGTATGACGGGGAAAGAGCAGTGGACTAGGATCAGGGGACCCTGTGTTCTAAATCAGAAAATTGAGGCTCAGATTATCAAGTGAAGTGAGTTTTATTTACATGGATTAGGAGAAATGCATCTGACTTCAGCTCAGTACCCCCCAATAATAATTAACTCTGGTTTGTGGTAAGTCATCAGCATACTATACAACTTCTGCTTTGACACCACAGAGGAAGAATATCTTGATAAAGCTGTGTTAACTTTGGCTTGGAAGGACAGATCAGAAAATATTTTAAAACCTGGGCCAGAAGCTGAGCTAAATCCTTACTGCTTAATCAGCTTAACTACTTCACTATAGCCTGACCTACCCATTTCGTGTATACTTAAGATATTAAAGATCTCAATAAATATACAACAGCTAGTTTTTTATAAGCTTTGAACTTCTATACTTATGGAAACATTACAACACTTTATTTGGAAGAGCACTTAGTAAATGCGTTACCTTCTAACAGGATTTGCTGAGTTACTTGATTCCATTTGTGACCTCTTCAGCACTTTTAGAGAACTTAACATTTCCGCGAAGCACCAGCATAGCTTTTTTTCCACCAGCACGTTTTTGACTCCTACATTCAAATTTTGATTTCCACTCATGAGCTCTTCTAACAATTAATACGTATTTACCCGACACAATTTGCTCAAGTCAGATTCATGAGAATCAAGTAATATTCCCCTACCTTTATTTTTTTCCCAAGAGTTGTTAGTGTTTGGTTACAGTTTTATATTAGTAATTGTTTTTCTAATCATTTGACTTCTCGTTGATATTGTACATGTATTATTGCAGATTGAAGATAATGCTAAAAACAGAAATATTTCACCCTTTTATGAGCCTTGCTATAATTGAAGGCCCTCAGAATGAAAAGTTTCTGCAGATGATACTAACACTACTGTGTGCCAGGCAGTGTCGGAGCACTTTACATGTATCATTTTGTCCTCATAAAAACCATATGGTACTGTAATTGTCTTTATGAGAAGAGGGAAGCATAGAAAATTTAACTGACTTGCCCAAGGCTGCTCAGCTCATAAGTGGCAAAGCAGGCAACCTGATTCTAGAATCTGCTCTTAACCATTAAGCTGTATTCCTCTCCCAGAACAGAGAAAGGAGGTAGGAAATAGGGGCGGAGGTAGGCAATTTAAGCAAAATTTGACCTTCGAAAATGGCATTTAATTTAATAGGTATTACTGTCGTCCTTGACATATATGCAAATTTCGTGATTCTTCAAAGAATCTGTTTTGCTCTTTCAGGATATGTGCCTAATATTTTTTTCTTTTGTACTATACATATTAAATCTTATATGAATGGTTTGATCAGTTTCTACTATGTCTCAGTTGTTCTTGATAGCAGTCATAGAGTTTTAAAACATATCTTACATGTTCATACCTGCTATCTATACGTACTTTTAACCATGTATCTTTCCTACTACAGCACCACACAAAATCATTCCCATAGTGCTGTGCCTTTCCAGTTATAGGTGGAGCAAGAAAATAAAAAATTCTACTTAAAATTATTTTTGCTAAACATAGCAAGAAATCAAAGATGTTTCTGCTTATATTTTTCCTTAACTGTGGAGGTTTTAGTAGATATCAAAACCTCCATTGCGTCAGAAATGGCATGATCAGGTCTAATCTGTGGCTAAATTATAATCCGCCAACATCTTAGTGAAGATAAACAAAACTATTTGAGAAAATTGCTGCCAAAATAACTCTGATAAGCCTGTGCCGTAAGAGAGAGAAAAGAAACAATTATACTGCTATTATATCTAGTTTGTTTTTACTACAGTTTCATTAATTTGTCTCATTGTACATTCTTTGTATATGTGAAAGGAATTTATTGTTCAAATATAACCATAGAGCAAAAAATCTGTGAGAAGAGTAACACGGAAAGCCCTTTCTTCATCATTATATTTGTAACTAGGGCACCCTATAGTAAGAGTTATCAGAATGAAAATAAGACTCCTAATCTGAAGGTAAAATTAAGGGATGATACTGGCTTCCTTTCTAACCTTACTTGATTGAATTGAGAGGCTTGCATTCTGTCGAACCACCCCTACTCCCGCATAGTATTCTTAAAATGAACAGGAGGCTAATTTTCCTGGGAAATATATTGCCGAGGATACATGTTTCATGAATAAGAGTCAGTTTCCCAAAAGGCTGCCTCCTTTGATCATAGGAAGCTTCAGGACTAGCAATCAGTGGTTCCATTTTCTACCTCTCCCCAAAAGTGAGTTTGGAGACTGAATTCCAAAGTTAAACCAACCCTTTTCAAGCTTCAATTTCTTATCCTCTCATCTTTTCTTTGGACACTACTTACTGGTATGCTAGGTGTTAGGAATACAAAAATCAATCAGACTTGGCTTTACCCTCAAGCAGTTTCCAACTTTGGCAGAGAGTGTTAGGCTTAGTAGTAGAAGGAAACTATAGGACTTTATGGGCTCACAGAGGAAGAACATCTAAACAGACGAGGGAAAGGAAACCATAAAGAAAAGATTTTTAGAAGTATCCCAAGTAGTAGCCAAATAAATAGGAGTTAGCGAGTTGAGGAAAGGTACTCCAGGCAAAGTAACCAGTGTGTCTGAGGCATTGTGATATGAAGCAAAAGGTATACTGTGGAAGGTGACAGGAGAGTTATTATAGGGACTAGATAATAAAAGTTTTAGTGAGCTTTGAGAGTTATATTCCAAGTCCTTAAATTTGAGTTAATTTTTAATAATTCAAAGCAAGTAAATTTCATGCATGGTTATTTTTTAGGCAGCTCATTCTGGAAGTAGTGTGGAAAGAAACTGCAGTGAAAGGAGGAAATTCTGTTAGAAGGCTAGGGAGACAACCCAGGCCAATAGAGGAAAGGCCCTGAAACGAAGCAAAGGAAATGGAATAAGAATAAGATACAAAAGAGATTAAAGTGGACATTGTAGGGATAGCGAATGATGGTGTTCTAGTTTAGTCCATTGCCCTAAAACTTGTTCGTATATCAGCAAGGTTGCAGAATACAAGATCAACATAGAAAAACCTATTATACTTCTGTACAGTAGCAATGAGAAAATTGAAAATGAAATTGAGAAATCTTCCATTTACGATAGCACCAAAAAGAATAAAATACTTAGAAATAAATTTAACAAAAGATATTTTATACTATGAAAACTAGAAAACATTTTTGAAAGAAATTTAAAAAGACCTAGGTAAAAGGAAAGACATTCCCATGTTAATGGTTTGGAACACATTGTTAAGATGGCAGTACTCCCAAAATTGATCTACAGTTTCAATGCAAATGCTAGCAGAATCCCAGCTGACTCTACAGAAATTGATAATCTGATACTAATAATCATATGGAAATGCAAGAGAACTAGAGCCAAAAATTTCTTGAGAAAGTACAAAATTGGAGAGCTCATACTTTATGATTTCAAAATTTACAAAGCTGGAATCATCAAGACAGGTGGTACTGGCAAAAGAATAGATATAGAGATCAATAGAATGGAATTAGGATTCTAGAGAAAACCTCTCAGATTTATGGTCAATTGATTTTCCACAGAGGTGCCAAAACAAATGGGAAAAGAATAATCTGTTCAAGAATTGTTGCTGGGATAATTAGTTATCTACATGTGAAAAGAATGAATTTTGACCTCTTGCATTATCCACAAAAATTAATGTAAAATGAATCAAAGACCTAACTAAGAGCAAAAACTAAAACTCTTAGAAGAAAACATAGGTATAAATAATTGGCCTTGGACTCGTTAATATTTTCTTAGATATGACACCAAAAGCACAAGCAACAAAAGAAAAAAATTAATTAGACTTCATCAAAATCAAAAGCTTTTGTGCTTCAAGGTATACTATCAAAAAAGTGAAAAGACAACCCACCAAATGGGAAAAAAATTTTGTAAATCATATCTGATGGGCGACTTTTATCTAGAATATATAAAAACGATTACAGCTCTATAATAAAAAGACAACCCAATTAAAATATGGGGAAAGAATCTGAATAGGCAGTTCTCCAAAGAAGATATACATGACAAATAAGTACATGAAAAGTTGTTCAGCATCATTAACCATCAGGGAAATGCAAATCAAATTCACAACGAAATACCACTTCAAACTCATCCAGATGGCTATAACAAAAAAGACATAATAACGAGTGTTGGCAAGGATGTGGAAAAATTGGAATTTTCGTACACTGTTGGTGGGCATGTAAAATGGTGCAGCCACTTTCGAACACAAGTCTGGTAATTCCTCACACAGTTAAACAGAGTTACCATATGATCTAGCAGTTCCACTCCTAGGTATACACCCAAGAGAAATGAAAACATATGTCCACAAAAAAACTTGTATGTGAATGTCTATAGCAGCATAATTCATAAGACACAAAAAGTATGTTATGGACTGAATTTTTGTGTGCCCCTCACCCACTTCATTTGTTGAAATTGTAACCCCCAAACTGATGGTATTAGGAGGTAGGGGCCTTTGGAATGTGATTAGGTCATAAGGGTGGAGCCATCACGAATGGGATTAGTGGCTTTATAAAACAGACCCTAGAGAGCTCTCTTGCTCCTTCCTCTATGTGAGGACACAGTGAGAAGATAGCCATTTATGATCCAGGAAGCAGGCTTTCCAGACACCAAATCAGCCAGGGCCTTGATTTTGGAATTCCCAGGCTCCAAAACTGTGAGATCTAAATGTTTGCCTTTTAAAGCACCCACTCTATGGTATTTTTATTATAGCAGCTTGAATAGGTGAAGACAAAGGGTATACAACTCAAATGCCCATCAACTTATAAGTGGATAAAAAATGGTATCATAAATGTATATTCATGCAATGGAACATTATTTCATAATAAAGAATGAAGTATATTAGTAGAGGAACCTTGAAAACATAATGCTAAGTGAGAAGCCAGTCACAAATGACCACATTGTATCATTCATTATATGAAATGTCCAGAACAGGCAAATCTATAGACAAAAAATAGACTAGACTATTGGTTGCCTAGGGATGGGGGTGGGGTGAGAGGATTGGAAAGTAACAGCTAAGGAAGATAAGAGGGAGGAGTAATGAAAATGTTCTAAATTTGATTATGGTGATGGACATACAGCTCTACGAATATACTAAAGGCCGTTGAATTATACACTTTAAATGAGTGAATTGTATGGCATGTGAATTATATCTCAATGAAGCTGTTTTGTTTTGTTTTGTTTTAAATTTAGTGGAGTTAAAAAAAAAACAACTTTTATCTTATGCTCACAATTTTAGGAGTCAGGAATTTAGGTAGGGCACAGCAAGAACAGCTCATATCTACTCTACCATGACTGGATCCTAAGCTGGGGTGACTCGACTGGCTAGAGTTGTCTGGTATGGCTCAACTCTGGTCATCGGCATCGGTATGCTGGAACCAGCTTGCACCAACTTCTGGGAAAGCTATTGTGCACATCCCAACTCCGCCTTCAGTGGCATGACCTGATAGCTGTAATTGGTCACGGTGGGAATATTTACACCATGTAAACTGGAAAATGCTACGAATCAGGATTTCCTGATTTGAGTGTTAGAGCAAGGTACAAAGGAAATAAACGAAACAGAATGACTTCACAAATCTCTCTAAAAGAAACCTGCAGTTGTTTTGTGCTTTGTTGTTTTCATCAGTTTTAAACCGAGATTTTAACATAAGGAATTAGTTATTAACATGAGTCTCTCTGTAAAATGGCAGAATGAAAATTAGGACTAGAAAGTTCTTGTGCTGAAGTCAGGCAGGCCTGTGTCTTAGGTTTTCCTTGTGACCTGCTTTTTCAGAAAAGTAAAAGATAGTAGCATAGGTCAGGAGGACCACAGAGCCCAGAAATCTGTCACTTACCCTTCAAGAATAGCAATTATAATTTCAAATATCTTAAGCGTCAAGTTTTTGTAATGAGAGGAGCACATGAAATCAGCACAAGTAGGGTTCCTTTGGCAACGCTTTTATCCATGTTGAAGATGAAATTCTTTGGGCTGATCTGCTTAGAAGTTCCTACTACTTCACTTTTCCTCTCTGTTTCAACACAAAAGTTTGGGAGAATATGAACTCTGAAATAAATTTTCAAGTGTGTTGTGGCCAACAAATTGTTATGCATATAAATGCAGAAATTTAGAACCATACCTTCATTGAAAAAAGACCCTGGTATATGTACCTGCTGTATGCAAGGCTTTGTGGGTTCTGTAAGGAGGTACACACATGAAAAAAGCAAAATAAGTGGCAGAAAGCGTGTGAAGGGAGGGGTGTGGTTGTATGTGTTGTTATTTATGTTTTCCTTTTGGGTAGATGTAGTTGGAAAAGGCTGATTACTTTAGCCTGAAGGAATCTGGGAAACAAGCTCTATATACTCAAATTAGCAACGTCAGGCAATATAGATCAAATACCAAATTTGTCCAGATAGATACTTTATAAGCTTACCGTGGATAGAATTTCTTTATCTTTGTCTTCTAATTTGAATAGTTTTATTACTAATGTCGACCAAACTGCTGTGTTCTTCCTATTTTACAGTTGGTTGGGATTAGATAGCCTTTAGAAAGATAAGGGGTGAAGTATCAACACCTATAGTAGAAACAAAAAAGCCCAACCCTCTTCAGTTTGGCTCTGAATCTGTCAGATTTAACCACTTCAACTCACTGCTGCTAGTGACCTGATTGGAGTTTCCTTCAACTCACTGCTGCTAGTGACCTAATTGGAGTTTCCTTCATTTCCTTAATATGGTTTTATTAGATTTAGAAAATACTATAGAATACTATTTCGGATGGTAAAATTTTAGGAACCTCTTTAGCAGGTTGTCTTTGAGGCAGGAGTTTAACAGAATTATTAAGTTTTCTCTCTTATCTTTTGTAACAAATAGCTAGAGGGATCTTTCCAACTTGCAGAATCAAGTCATTTCCTGATTTACAATACTTCAGTAGTCATTTATTGCCTCAGGATAAAGTACCTCAGATTCCTAGGGCCTTCTTGTTCTTGGCTTTGCTTTCTTTCCTAGCCTCACCTCTCTCTCTCTCTCTCTGTGTCTCTCTGCCAGGGTACTCTTCAGTGGATTTGTCTGACACACCCTGTGATTTCAATTCCAAGCTTTCCCTCCAACCACCCCTTCCCATCTCCTCCTAAAATAACTCTTCCTTGGCTCTTTGAGTCTTTATTCTTCATTTTCGATTTTTGTTTATGTCAGGTGTGCTTCCTTTGTGCTCTGAGGGTACTCTGCCCTTTCCCTGTGAAGGTAGGTAAGTATAATTGGCTATACTGCATTTTACCTAATTACTTGTCAGTAGCTTCTTCGGTAGGATCAGTCTGTTTCACTCACCATTGTATTCACAGCTCCCAGCTCTATGCATCCTAAATAAGAAATGTTCAATATAAATTTGTTGAATAAATAAGTAAATAAAGGAACAAAGGGCTACTAAACCAGAAGATTCAGATAAGATCCAGGTGCCTATGCTTATCAGTCTTTCATTCTTCTTGGCTGTGGCCACCACCTGGCACCTGTTTTTCTATGAAGGGAAGAGTCATTCAGTCACAGGGCTCCTATAACAGGACCCTGCCATGCTGCCAGTGAGCACATATGCAAACCCTCTGTTACTGCTGTTGGGATTTGCTGCCTTACACGCGGAACATCAATTGTAAGACTGCATATTTTATTGCAGAATGAATGGTAAGTAAGGTGCTTGCTCAATTAGGTACCTCGCATAGTACTTCGTAGTTTCACTGTTTGATAGATGTGTGTGGATAATTAAAATAAAACCCAGGGGACCTCCAGCAGCTCATCAGGGTTTCTACTAATAGATCTGGTGTGAAGGTTGTTGCCCCCACCATATTGGTTTTTCCTCTGACCTCCTCTGGGAGAGGGCTGTAAGTAGGGGGCTCAGCAACTCTACTGACAGCACTATCCAGCTCTGTTCAGGGACTTAACTGTTAGCTTCTGGGCCTTTTTCTGCCTCACCTCATCCCCCTCTGCCGCCCCCGCCCCCGCCCCCGCCCCACCACCTACCGATGCAAATCAAAATGTTTTTTTCCACCACCTACCGATGCAAAATCAAAATGTTTGGGAAATGAAAAGTTGTTCTCACAGAAAAAGATTAGGGACCTTTGAGAACAAGAGCTGGGTAAGTCTAGGCTAGGGGAATTTAACTGTTCTATTGGAAATATAGTTGCTGAAGAGTCTGTATTTGAAAATCGTTCACATTTATTTGAATTTAATGGTTCAGAGCACTCCAGCAAAAAGAACAATGATTAATGTTGTTCACTATTATCACTTTTGTCTGTTATCAGGACATATGCCTTTGATCATAGTAAGACTTATTTTTTGTCTTAGAAAAGCATTCTGGTTTTGAGAGAAAACTTTAGTCAGGGATTTAAAATCAGTCTCTCAAATTTAGGATTTCTATAGTTTGTGAACATTGTGTGGCCTAGAATATGACACAGGTGGCTGGCCATTTCAGGCTATTAATTTCTTTCTGTAAAATGATCTCCCTGTGGTAATTATAGGGAGAGTTTATTTCTAAGTATAAACAAATGAAGAATGGAAAGGACTGGATAAAATTACTTACTTTAAAATAGATAACACATTTGATTGTAGCATGTATAATGGAAACACATGTATATTTCAGCCTCCCTGAAACAAATATGTGGTTACAGAAAGCTCATTAAATTGATCCTATTTCTAATTCTGCATTAATCACAGCAAAGTCACACTAAAATACTCTAATGATTAGTCACCATAATAATAATAATAGTGCTTCCATTTATTGAGTGCTTTTCACATGCCTGTAGCTGTGCTACATGCCTCAGTTACATTAACTATTTAATCTTCCCAACAACTTTGTGAGGTAAGTACTCTAATTCCTGCTTTTTCCGCATGAGGAAATTGAGGCTCAGCAAAGTGAAGCCACTTGACCAAGGTCTCACTGTTAGTACTCGACACAGCCAAGATTCAAATCCTAGTTTGACTCCAAAGCCTATGTGTATATTCTTAACTCCTACACTGTTTTAAGTGTTGAGTTGGAACTGGTGAGAAATTTGTTAGTATCCTGACATAATAATTTCTGCTTCTGGAAATTTGCTATTAATAGCCACACAGGAAGAAATTAATAGCCTTAAAAATAAAGCTCAGCATTTATATTATACTTTGTTTTCTAAGAGCTTTACTAGACTACCTATATAATGCACATATTTTCTCCCAAGATAGATCAGCAACTCTCAAACTTGGGGTACATCAGAATCACCTAGCGAGATTGTAAACATGGAAATACCTAGGGCCCCATCCCAGACCCACTGAGTCAGAATTGCTGTGGGTGGGGACCAGGCATCTGATGTTTAATATGCTTGCCAAGTGATTCAGACACATATAGAACTTTGAGAATTGCTGAGGTCTGTGAACAGTAGGAAGGTTATTTTAGGAATGATAATTCTCAGGTTTGTAGATTTACTTAGGAACCCTTAGGAAATTTGGGAGTAGCTAAATTATAATGCATAAATTCCAAGCCATCATCCTGTCTAAATTTATAGAATAATTATCAATTGGCAACAATCTGTGGTATGACCTAACATAATGGAACTGATTGTTATCTCATTTTCTTTTTTCCTGTTGAAAGATTGTTCATTAATGATAGTAACTAGCACTCTGTTTGTGTGTTGTTTTTCATTTGGCATGTGAGAAATGATGGTTGTATTTCCTGTAACCACTATTAATAAGATCTTAAGGAGTTTAAAATAACAACTGTTCAGACTCCAAATAAAGAATCATAAAATCCCAAGATTAAAGTCATCGTGTATAGCCATATGTCACTTGAATTCTCCTTTACAGCATCTCCGCTGAGTGGCTAAGTGGACTAGATAACTGGCACTTTCTGGCAACAGTCTGTTCTGTCTGACTTAGAAAGTTCTTCCCTATAATAAAGTGAAATCTATTTCTCTAGAGCTTCCACACTTTGGTCCTAGTGCCACCCCTTATCAGAACTTCTTACTCAAACCAGTCAAAACCTTTGCTCAGGAAAGTAACTCCCTGATTGCTGTTTTCTGGAAGTTTACAGGATACCTCACTATTGGATATAAGCTGTGTTTGCTCCATGGCCAGGTCATCTGTCAGGCTGTTTTCTGTACAGATGAACTTAGAATTACATGACTTAGAATAAATTCATGATTCATATTGTTTTTTAAAAAAATAAATTTTGGTAAATCTATATAGGGAGGTTTATTTGGAATATTTATGGAGGCCCAACAGAAAAAGGAATGTGTTCTTATATTTTGTCCAAGCATTCTAAATGTTCCATTTTACATTAATTTGCTTAGCATAATGTTAGATGTAGCAACCAGATTTAAAGTTTAAACATTATCTGCTTTCTCTGTGAGTTGTTCAGAATCTTCTAAAAAACTTGTGGTTGTTGATAGGTCTCTTCTAAATGATAGTATCATGTACCTCACTTCCCATTGTTCATTTGCTCCTTTGAAGCTCAAAAGAAAAAGAACATTTGTGTCCTCACTGCCAAAGAACTTTTGGTTCTAATACTCCTTATTCTAGGTGTACGGTTCCTTTTCACTATTCTCACAGACCAGAACTTGATCTGGAGCCCAAGAGCAAAACAGCAAATGCGTCACTAACCAGTGGTGCAGTTGCCACCAATGTTAACCTTCAATGCTGGATACAATAAGAGTCAAATGCAGGCAGAAACTAAGATAACATGTCAGGTTATTGTTGGGAAGAGATATTTTCCTGGTAGGACTTCCTTGCTGTAGCTACTTTTAGATATTAGGTCCAAATTTTTTAGGACAAATGTTAATTACCACTCTGACTGTTCAGATAGGCTGGCCAGGGTGAAAGAAGCTTTAACACACTAATTAAAGATAAAAATGACACTATCCTAGCATAAAAGAAAATTTGCAGTTCAATTCTAATTTATGGTGAAGGTCAGCATTGCATCCAAGATATAATGTCTTCTCCGGTATCATTTTTCTGGGGCCAGAATGAGAGACCAGCATTTTTATCGATCTCCCTTTATGCTTCCAGACTTTTGCCTTTCTATCATGAATCTTTTCTGAAATTATTGTGATATCTTTTTGACACTCAACCACTCTATTCAAGATATTTTGCCACCCCTTCTTTAGCATCAGGTTCTACCTAGATCCCTACCATCGCTGATGACATTCTCAACATTCAAGTTGATTCTTCAGATGTAAAAATACAAGAAAACCATGTATGAGTCACTTGTATTTATTTTATTAGAGAAGAAAATGAACTTACAGACATGTTTTGACAACTGAAAAAACACTGTGGGAAAATATATATCTGCTTAAGGGACTGAATGGCTGACATTTGAATTACGGTAATACATGTCTTAAAGTCTGGTTTTTGGAACATTATAGGCAAAAATATATCGATTTGTATCACTAAACTTTCTAGGGTTAACTCCCACACTAACAGATAAAGTACACTAGTAATGATTCATAAATAAAAAAGTAGAAAGAAGCAGCAACTGAAAATTATGATCAACTCATAACAGTGCTGATGCAGCGTTTCAGACAGAATCCTGTCTGAAAATTGTAGGAATTCTAACAATCTGCCTCCGCTCGTTAATTGTGGGAGCTCAGCAACCTGCCAACTATTGTATGGTTGCCAGTCTTCCTTGTGGAATTCTGATTTAGTGTCTTCAGGAAACCCAAGCCAATTTATGTATTGTGTATTATGCAGAGTAGACACAGTACCTGGGGCCCAGGACACTTTTAGGAGCCCATAAACATGTCTTAATTTCTTTTAAAATAAGAAGAAAGTGCATAAAACAATAATGAATGTACAATAATGAATCTGCCTGGATTATACTTGTCTTTATACCAATGCAATCACAAAATAGAATTTTAAAAAATTTTGTAGAGGAACGGATCTACAAAGGCAAAAGTACCTAGGGCCCCCTAAAATTATGTAATACTCTGCTAATGTACCTTATGAATACCAAATTTTAATGGCTCCTAAAGATTCAAAAAATATAATATTTAGTGCTGTATGAAACTATAGAACTGCTTGTCTGTGATCATAAGAACTAAAGAATCACTTATATGTGGGATATAAACCTGAAAGCAACAAACAAACAAGACAAACAGAGACTCATGGACATGGACAATAGACTAGTGGTTACCAGAGGGTAAGGGGAAGAGGGGGAAGGGGAGGCAGA
>NW_006442109.1:34368181-34391109 GCF_000325575.1 Pteropus alecto | reverse complement strand
TCACCATAATGAAAAAAAAATACATACAAATAAAAAGAAATAAAAATAAAAACTAAAGAAAGAACTTATGTTTTAGCATCTGGACTGGAGGACCCTCATAGTCCACCCATGAACAGAGGGCCATACTTTGGTGATCACAGTTCTCCTCCACACATTCCTATGCCATGGGCTAGCAGCATAAAGGAATTCATTAGAAATGCAGAACCTTAGGCTCTACCCAGAATTTCCTGATCAGAATGTACATTTTTACAAAATCCTCAGATGATATGTATGCATGGGAAAATTTAAAGGCACTGTCATTTTTAGGAGAATCTATTCCTAGGAAATACTTTGCATTCTAATAGAGAGGACTTCTCCAAAAGTGATATGATTGAGAAAAAAAGTCCTTGATCAACAACTCTACCCATAAAAAAAAAAAAATGAGTAGTCTTCCAACAAATGTGGAAAAGGTGCATCCTCAGATGATATGTATGCATGGGAAAATTTAAAGGCACTGTCATTTTTAGGAGAATCTATTCCTAGGAAATACTTTGCATTAAAATAGAGAGGACTTCTCCAAAAGTGATATGATTGAGAAAAAAAGTCCTTGATCAACAACTCTACCCATAAAAAAAAAAAAATGAGTAGTCTTCCAACAAATGTGGAAAAGGTGCTCATGAAAAGGTAGTAAAAAAAAAAAAAACCAAAAACCACTATAAATCCCTTAGAAGAAAAAAACGCTATAAATCCCTTAGAAGAAAACACAGGGAAACACTTCATGACATTAGAATGGCAATGATTTCTTGGAGATGACACCAAAAGTACAGACAACAAAAGTAAAAAATAGACAAATTGGACCATATCATGTCTCAAAGACCCATCTGATAATTCCATCTCCCTTGGAAGTCAGGATTGCAACATGAATTTTGAAGGGACACAAACATTCAGGCCATAGCACTAATCATGAGAGAAAAACAAATTCAAACCACAATGAAATACTGCTTTTCACCCGTTAGGATGGCTATTATAAAAACAAACAAACACAAAACAATTGTTGGTGAGGATGTGGAGACACTGGAACCCTCGTACATTGCTTGTAATGTAAAATGGTGCTGCTGCTGTGGAAAACAGGAGCGATTGCTCAAAGAATTAAATAGTATTACATAAGATCCAGCAATCCCACTTCTGGGTACATACTCAAGAAAAGTGAAAGCAGAGTTTTGAACAGATATTTATATTCCCATGTTCATAGCAGTACTATTCACAATAGCCAAAAGAAGGAAGCAACACAAATGTCCACAGACTGATGAATGGATTAAAAAAAATGTAGGTACACACAGTGGAATATTATTCAGTCTTAAAAAGGAAGAAAATTGTGACACATGCTACTACAACAGGGATGGACTTTGAGGACATAATACTAAGTAAAATAAGCCAGTTAAAAAAGACACATATTGTATGATTCTACTTATATGAACTATCTAGAGTAGTCAAATTCATAGAAACTGGTGTTTCCCAGGGCCTGGGGGCAGGGAGAAAAGGGGAGTTATTTAAAGGGTATGGAGTTTCAGTTTTACAAGATGAAAAAGTTCTGGAGATTGGTTGTACAACAATATGTGAATATACTTAATACTACTTAACTGTACACCAAGAAAATGGTTAACATGATAAATTTTATGTTATGTGTATTTTACCACAATTTTTAAAAAAGGACAGTAAGATTCAGATCAAGACATGAAGACGATCCTGCTTTTAGACTTATGCACAGATGTAAATAGAGAGGTGATGCTCTATATAGGCTGGCATGTAAGGCAGTCAACACAGGGATGGCGCAAAGAGGTCTTAGGAATGCCTTGTATGAAGTTGGAGTTCTAATACTACTGTGATTTTCAGGATCCGTGACTGATCTTAAAGCCAGTCCTTTAGCTCAGTGGTCCCCAACCTTTTTGGCACCAGAAACTGGTGCTCCTTTGAGAATGCCCGATGATCTGAGGTGGAGCTGAGGCAGTGATGCTAGTGCTGGGGAGCTGTTGCAAATACAGGTGAAGCTTTGCTTGCTCACCTGCCATTCAACTCACCTCCTGCTGTGCGGCCCAGTTCCTAACAGTCCACGGTCTGGTACCGGTCCACAGCCTGGGGATTGGGGACCCCTGCTTTAGCCTTCTTGTACTATAGTCACAAGCCAGGGAGAAGCTGATTCCACTAGTCCAGGAGAGCCCAAAAGCACAGAGGATAGTTAGTGTTATAGAACTCCTTCATTCTAACACTTTGGCTTCTTATTCACTATTGTTCAAATATAGTAACTAACAATATTTATATTTTAGTGTTTATAAAGCATTTTTGCTAGAATATCTTGGGATATTTAGAATTTTGCCTCATCAAAGATTATTGTTTCCTCCTCATGTTTATAAGTTGTTTAGCATATCTTCACACTTCTCAAATTTCTTTTGCCTAGATTTTTCACAGAATTTGGTGGAATTGTTGATAACAGAGTAAAATTAATTAAATAAAATCTTTCCATTGTAATTTCTTTTTGCAGGTAATTAAGGCAAATTAGATGCCTCCTGTACTCCCTTTGAGAACAGTGAATGACACGTCCCATTTCAGAAGACTTCTAAAGCCAAACCTGGGGTCCTAGTGGATGATAGATGTTTTTAAATATTAAGGGAATTGGCTCCAGTTTATTTGAGTGAAAAAGATTAACTAATCTACTTGAAGTAAATGAGGTTTGAAAATTCAAAGGGCAAAATTCACTTCAAGTAAATAGCAGGGTACTTGGATTAGCACAGCTGAAGTTTCCTAAGCATTCTGCTGGTATTACAGGCAGGCATGCCTTGTTTTATTGTGCTTTCCTTTATTGCGCTTCATAGATGTTATAATTTTTACAAGGTGAAGGCAAGACTGTCCACCGGCAAAAAGATTTTGACTCACTGTATTGCAATACTCGCTTTATTTTGGTGGTCTGAAACTGAACTTATAATATCTCCGAGGCATGCCAGTACTCTATTTTTAAAAAAACACACCTATTGATTTAATATAAGAAGAGTATGACCCTCATTACTTTGTAGTTGCACCTTATAATCAACTGTTTCTTCAATGACAGCTAACATATGAAGAAGTTTGAAAACACTGTGACACAGATGTTGACAAGCAGAATACTGAGATGGAAGACTAAAACCATCATCAAAGATTGCCACTTTAAGTGATCTTTAAAACTCTTGAAAAGGATGGCAACTGTTTTTTGGCTGATTAAGTTTTAAGAGTTCAAAGTAAGTTCTGTTATATATTTTTAGCAATTTTAACTGCTCTCTTTATTTTTAAAAATGGCTTTATATTTTTATAATTTATATTTATAAAGCTATTGCAAAAATCAGTAAAGATGATAAAGAAAATAAACATTAGCTGTAAAACCCAGAGTTAACCTCTGTTGGTATAATTCAGCATTTATAAAAATTCCTTGTGTGTTTTTGAGTGTAGTTTCTGTCCCTATCCTGGTTCACCCCCTTGTGGCCATGATATGAAGAAGCCAAGAGCCAGGCAGCAAAAAAGGAACAGAGAAAAGCAAAGGGCTTGGATAATAAATTGATCGCCTCTCACTTTAAAGGTATTTTCCATAATTAAGATAAGTAGGTCTGCTTGAAATCTATATGGGTCAGGGCCTTGGCAGGAAATTGATAGAAGACTTGAAAGGGTGATTGTAAATTATCCTTTCATTAAACTTTCTCAGAAGTATGGACAGTGGTAAGGGAAACTGAAAGGAATGTCCTAATGATATCTCCTATTGGCTGAATTCAACTGGAAGCACCCAGAGGACAAAGGAGCCAAGTTTTTGCAATCTTTCAAGGACCAGCCTTCCAGGCCCAAAGCAGAGTGAAGGGTAAAAGTAGACCTGGCTGGGCAAACAGAGCAAGTCCAGTGCAAGATCTTTCTAAAACATTCCATTACAATTATAGTTCTTTTTTTTTTTTTTATAAAGCATGAGTCCGAGGGCTACATTCTGGAATAACTCTTGTATAATTTGGCATTAAATATCTATGCATTTCTTGTGGTCTACCTGGAAAAAAAAGAGACAGCAGAATTTCACACTACCTGAAAACATTATTTAGGCTCTCTCCTCCATCTAATGACTGTGGAGGTATAAACCTGGTATTTGAAGGGTTCAAACCATTGGATGCTTTTGTATTAGAGTGACAGTAAGGTAAGGGAAGAAATAGAAAGTCTGCAATGGAGATACAGAGAGCTCAGTCGCTTTCAACTGCTCATCCTCTTCCACCCTTTGCCTTTTCCACCCTTTGCCATAAAAATTAAACTTTCCAGCTCCTATCTGGGGTATTAAGACCAACACTGATTATCTATTAGTCAAACTGAACATGTGTCTAAGACACTAGCAAATCAGAATCACACACACACACACACACACACACACACACACACACAATGTGAGAGAAAATCAGAAAATTTGGGGATGAAGCTATTTTTTATTTTAGTATTTTTGTAAATTTCATATCATTTTCACCAGAAGCCACCCTTAGTAAATAGTTTACGTATTTTTCCAGCTATTTTCCATGCAGAGACATTATTTCCTTTGAACACACCAATAGGGGCTTTTTCATCTCATTCGTCTTGGGGAATCTGTTTTCTTAAATGCTGTCTTCTGAACCTATTCCTCCCGAAGCCGAAGCCTCATTTGCAGACACTACTGCAGATACTCGTCTCTTTCAGTCTTATCTTTCACTCAGATGAGGTACACGATCTCCGTGGTTGCCATTGCAACACATATTTCACCACTTTCGCTTTGTGGTTGGCCGCTTTCACTCGACCTGCCCCTCAAGACCCGTTTCCAAACCCGAACCCGGGGCATTTCCGCGTCTTTGCCGCCTCATTGCCGCCTCGCCGCACGTCGATTGGCCAAAGATTCCCATCCCTGGTTTGAGCTCATAGCGCGCGCCAGAACCCGGCGCGTAGTGATGACGACATCGGCTGCCGCCGGCGGCGGCGGCAGCACCTGGGAGACAGGGAGGGCTTCCGGGACTGCGGGCCGGACCGCTGAGAGCTGCTGTCATGGCGGCTGCTCTGTGGGGTTTCATCTATGTCCTTCTGCTGCTACTAGCAGGAGATGCCCAGAGCTCGGAGGTGCCCGGGGCTTCTGCCGAAGGGTCGGGAGGGATTGGGGTGGGCATAGGAGATCGCTTCAAGATCGAAGGGCGTGCGGTTGTTCCAGGGGTGAAGCCCCAGGACTGGATCTCCGCGGCCCGAGTGCTAGTAGACGGAGAAGAGCACGTCGGCTTCCTTAAGTGAGCATCCTGAGGGCGGCGGGAGAGGTTAGGATGGAAGCCAGAGGGGAATTCCTTCTGGGAGAGCTAAATGTCAAGACATGACGACGTAGCTGTCGGAGGGTGAAGGGGCAGGCGCCGCTAGCGGTCTGTGCCGGGAGACCTTGGGAGGTAGTCGAACTCTCTCCTTCCCAGTCCCGTACCTCAGAAATGAGGACGGCGGGTGCTTGCCCCAGGGCCGGAGCAGAAGGTTCAGTTATCTTCAACTGTATTTTGGCCCTGTATGGGGATGACCACTTCTGGGCCCTGGGGACAGGTGGACCCCTATTTGTCTCTTGCCGAATGCTTTCCTTTGCATCTCATCTGGTTTCCTTGGAATCTGGCCGTTTTTTGCATTTATTTCAGTCTTCTAGTAGTTTGATGTTGTGTAGAAAGATGCTAAGCAAGTGGGAATTCTCAAAGCCCAAAGGGCTTCTGGTGATGACATAGATTGGGAGGCTAATTTTGCTGCTTCTGAAGTTAATGGGCCCTGAAGTCCCTAATCAAAGCACTTTTTTTGTCTGGAGGTGGGATTGTTGTTCTTTTTTACACTTGAATTCATCAGGGGATTTGCAATATCACACTAGGCATTTATGTGAGACTAGGATTTTTTCTATATTGCTTCTGTCCTTTCTAGCAATGAATAGAAATAGGATTTCAGCATATATTAAAAGACCTGTTGAATTTATTAGCAGTCTCGTTTTGCAGCAGCTTGCTTTTTCAAATGTCTGGGCACAATTATGATATTTTAAATCTTTCAGTTGCTGCTTGGAAAGTCAAACTGAAAGAAAATATTTAGGAAAGAAAGTGTTTCTGTGGAGGATTTGTACACCAGTAAGTGGTATCTGAAAACCAGACAACTTAAATGTGTACATTTAATTCTAAATATGATTTGCAAATATTCAGATCGCCCAGGTACCTTCGAATGGAAATATTAACAGATTAATAAATGTCAAAAAGCTTACAACCATTATTTTAATGCTATGTGTCATTAAAAATCTGGCATTTGGGCATTCTTTAGGGTCCACCCTAATTAATGTTTTAATGATAAAGCTGTCATTTAGCTTTGAAAAGTTAGCCTGAATTGAACATTTGATCTCTCTTTCTGCAGTATACAATTCTTTTAAAAAGCACTTATGTCTTTTATTTTAAAATAGTATATAAGTAATATTATTGAAGAGACTATAAATAAGAAAGTAGAGCTAACTCTTAATATTTTATTGTATCTTTTTTAGCCTTTTTGGAATCACATGATGTGTATTTTTAATAGTAAAATACAATATATAATACTTTGTAACTCGCTTTTTTTTTTTTGCTTGATTTTTTGTGAGCAGCTTTTTGTGATACCATTTCATATTTCTTCATTTGTGTGTAGAAAAGTTGATTAAGAATTAATATAAGGAGCTCTTATGGTGGCAAACTTGTTGGAAGAGGGATAGGTAATTTGTCTTTTTACATATTATGCATAACTAGCATGCAATTTTGACTTGCTTATAGAAATGAAAGTTTTGACTGAGGACTTCCTATGTCACTTTTTGCTTTTATCACTGTTATGTAAATAATAATTTAACCAGTCCTCTGTTTTGGAATATTTAGATAGTTTTCAATTTTCTAAAATAGTAAGATTATGTACTATACTTGTTTGAAGTTTTTATTATGAAAAATTACAGGCATACACTAAAATAAACTGAATAGCTTAGTGAATCCTTAGGTACCCATCACAATCTACTGCTTCATGTCTCCTCTGCACATCATTTTTTTTCTGGAAAATTTAAAAATGATCCTAGACGTAATATGATTTCACTTATAAAAGCATTATCTTCTATCTTTTTTTGTAAATTATTATGTAAAGATAAGGCCTTAAATAAATAACACAATACTGTTATTGGGTCAACAAAATTAGTAATGTTCCCTCACTTATCTTAAAAATGCTTTTATGTAATTATTCTTTCAAATCAGGATCTAACCTTTAATACTATACAAGGCTTACATATTGTAGAGTACATTTTTAAAGCTAAGTTTTAAAATTTTATTATAAAATTTATGTGTTATCTTTCTAAAGTAAAATATATGCCTTATGATGATGTATCTATTCACTTTTTCTTTAGGTAGTTCTGCTATTATTTGTGTCACACAGCCATTAGTTTAATTCTTTTTTTTTCTGGATCTAGAAAAATGTTTTGAAATTTATTCAGTTAGAGTTCTATCAAGAAACAGGAGGACGTGGTTCCATAGTGTAGCGGTTAGCACGTCTGCTTTACACGCAGAAGGTCCACGATCCATGATCTATGGCCATGCTACCCTGAACAAGCCCAATGTCTGATCTCGGAAGCTAAGCAGGGTCAGGCCTGGTTAGTACTTGGATGGGAGACCACCTAGGAAGACCAGGTGCTGTAGGCATAAATAAAAATAAAAATAAAAATAAAATAAAATAAATAAATAAATAACAGGGGATATGCTCAGATTAGAATAATTAAAGAATAGTTTAATGAAAGCATTAACAGTATAGTCATGGTATAGAGAAACAACCAGATTGCACAGTCCCCTAGAGTTTACAAGCTCAAGGCTATTATCACCTCTAAGTCTGAAGAGAGGAAGAGAAGTAAAGATTACTAGAATGTAGGAGGAAGAAAGACTTCCTAGAGAGGATCTGTGTCCCTTGACATTGATACAGCCAGTTAGAGGTGGCCTCTCAGGGAGAGAACTGATGGGCGGAGGAGGGACGTAAAATGTACTAAGCTCATTTTCTTCCCTTCCTCTGATGTGGAGAGAGAAGTGTGAAGAGTGGATCTGAAGGGCAAATGCAAGCCATCAGCTCAGGAATAAGTTAACTCAGTGTTTACATTTCAGTTGTTATAGTTTAGTGTGTTCTTTGAAGGAGCAAGGAACACCTCTTTCTTTTTGGTAAATTTTGTGGATGTGGCAGAATCAATTATTCCTTTAACTATGAGAGAACCTAATGATTTAAGAAATGTTATTTTAAAATATTATGATTCTAGGAATTTTCTGATAAAGTTGATTCTTTTAGAATCATTTGTTTTCCTGAAACAACCTTTTTTTTCTCAGAATGGCAGTTTCTCATTATCAGAACAAATTAATTTTGATCTTGAATATGAAATTATCAACTCTTAATGGGATGGTTTTCTTTCTTTTCTTTTCTTTTTTTTTTAGGCGAGGCAACTCTTGGTTGACCTCACAGATTGCAAGGACCTTGTCAGTTTACAATCCGTTATTTTTTAATTTTTTTATGCCTACAGCACCTGGTCTTCCGAGGTGGTCTCCCATCCAAGTACTAACCAGGCCTGACCCTACTTAGCTTCCAAGATCAGACTGGATTGGGCTTTTTCAGGGTAGCATGGCCGTAGACTTGATGGGATGGTTTTCTAACCCACATTTAGAAGAAACCAGGAAAAGGGGGATGGTTTTGACTATAAAAACAGAAAGAAAGAAAAACAACAAAATGCAAATTAAAACTAGGGGAAAAAAGCCATTTTAATTAAATTGTTGGAAAGGGTTAGCAAAATTGGACCTACTAATCATGTAGTAGTAAAGTGTATCAATAGTTTCCCTTGAATGAAGACAGCTTCAGAATAGGAACTATGCTTTTGTTTCCTGTTATCTCTATCGAAGAATAGAAGTACTTTCTATGTCAGGGTTCTCTGCTGCTGTGAAATGTCTGGGGTATTTTCAGAACCCATTCAGTGTAATTATGGAAGTTGAAATATGGAGCAACTCTTGCTAGTTTTGGAGTTTTGTTTTTCTGTTTGCTCTGAATGTCATTCTTGGGGGAGTTGATTTGGGAGTTAAATTATTTAAAACATAAAAGGATAAGCTGTTGATCAGAAGTGACTAAATATGATTTTCATTTTTCCAGGACAGATGGGAGTTTCGTGGTTCATGATATACCTTCTGGATCTTATGTAGTGGAAGTTATATCTCCAGCTTACAGGTTTGATCCTGTCAGAGTGGATATCACTTCAAAAGGAAAAATGAGGTGAGGGCAAATGATTTAATCTTTTACCAAAGTCTAGGCTATTGGAATACCTCATTATATATCCATCTTAGATTTATAGTTAAGGTTGACAAGTTTTTTATTTAAATTACAGGTATTCCTTAAAACATTTAAAACATCCTTTATTATTTTAATCTGAGCATTGATAATATTATAAAGTTGAAATTCGTCCTGCTCTGACTTAAAATTTATTTTAAAGCTCCTAATATGATTATATAGATAAGAGTAAGATACAGAAGCAGAAGTACTGAAGTAACTGAAATGTGATTATTAAGTTGGAAATAATCTAACTTTTATAAATTGGAAATGTTATTTGTTACTTGTTTTTCATTGGGATATTTTGATAGTACCTATTAGATAGTACGTTGATATGGAAATTTCTGTAGTTCTTCCTGTCTGGAGTATTTAATATGTAATGGAAACTTAGTACTTCTTGGGAATACAACAGATTACATCATGAGGATCATGATAAGAAAAAGAAAAGCACAGTATTAGAGGCTGGCAGACTAGGAAAAAATTTCAGGGTTTCTAAGTACATGAACACGCGCTTTGAAGTTCAAGTGAAAAGAATTTTGGACTAATTCAGGCTGGGAGTATAGAATACTATAAACCTATTTTCAGTTAAGAGTCACTTGTGTTGATGTCCACAATATTCAGATTCAGCCTTCTGTTATAACCCCCAATTTATTTATTTGTTTATTTTTTTATTGTCTCCTGCCAATAGTATTCTCTTTGGTCTGATCTAATCAGGAAGTAATGAAGCAATTTTATTTATTTGTTTTTTCCTAACTTTACTGAGGTATAGTTAACAAAAATGAAAGTTTTAAATGATAATATATTTTCTTTGTTTGAGCTATCACAGAATTATTCCATGTTGCTATAATAAAGCATGGGTCATGCAAAGGCAAAAATAGTTTTGGGGTTGTAGGAGCTGTATTTTATCACTGACCTTTTTGGTATGTGCCAAGTCTATGTAGGTTGATTTGTAAAATACCCCAAATTGAGCTGACATAATAGAGATTTGTTCAGTTAGTACTACAATATTTACAGTTGTATTAGTGTTGACTCCTAAAATGTTTTCCTTTTTTCTTTGCTTTTTTTTTCATTAGAAGTTTTTAAAGTATAATATGTAAATATGCTGTAATTCAAATAGAGTAACACATAGAGCTGTCTCATCCTTTATATCAGCTGTATATCAGTTCATTGATGGCTTTACCATCATTTTTTAAGCAGTTCCTACTAATGGACAAGTAGGCTTTTCTTTCTCCTCTTTTAGTGTGTATAGTGACTGGAGACAATTATTCTATAGTAATTTAAATTCTTAATATTATCATGAAACCAATGCCATGATGTCACTAAAAATACATTCTTTAGAAACAAATTACTTTTCCCTTCTTTTTGAAATTCAGTTCTTGTTCTACTTTGTCTCAAAACTGTTAGCTATTTAGAGCAAGGGTGAAGCTAGAATTGAAGGTAATACCTTGTAAATATGCTTATGAATATTCTTGGATGGAATAAATAAATCGTTTCAAAGTAGGTGAACCTCATTAAGTATCAACTTTCTCATGTCTTTTTAGAGGCATAAAGTTTTATGGGATAGAATGAGAGTTATTAAAAGGGGATACTTGTCTATTAAAAACTAATTCATTTTTATTTTTTATCTGTTTGAATTTTGAATAAAGTAGTCTAAGCAAATAGAAATATTTTCCTAAATATAAAGTTTTATTTGCTTTTTTACCTTGGGTAAAGTGTGCTTCCTGCTTTAGCATTTAAGGATCGGTTACAGCACTGGGATTTATATTCTCATATTCATTTCCTTTTAAATGAATAGTTTCAAAAAAAAAAAGAGAGGCAAATCCTCAAAGGATAAACTAGAAACCACCTTCCCACCTGGAGGTTTTAATGTTCTGTATACAAAAGGCTTAGATTTTATTAGTGTGCAGGTAGGAGGCAAATCTTGTGTTTGCTTGGCATCAGAATTAGATCTAAGACGTGGTTCCCCTATTCACCCTTGTTACTAAAATCCAAAAGACTAGACTCCCAGTTCAGCCCTTGTTTTGGAGTGGGGAAAAGTCTCTCCTGAACACTGTTAGTCACAGTCCTACCCACATTGAAATTTGGGGTTAAATTTATTACTTCCTTCATGATCCAGAAACTTCCACGCTGAGCAATTAATAAGATGGTCATTGTTCATAAACCTGGACTCTTGGCAGAGACAAATGCATAACCTTTCTGGAGGGAGATAACTCTCTGTCCAGGCATACACATAACTAAAGTCTCCTTAACTTATACCCAAGAAAACAATATGTATTGAGTTAACTGATGAATCAGACCTCCAAGAACTTTAGATAGTAGAATTTTTAGGTATAGACTATAAAATAGATTGATATATTTAAAATGCTTAAAGAACTAGAAGAACTTTCTGCCATAGGAAATAAGATAACTACCAAAATAGACTACAGATATTTAAAAAAATACAATAGAGCTTCTACAATAAATATAGGCATTGGAATACAAAACTTAATGGATGTATTAATGGTGAATTGAAAGATAAATCAGAAAAAATTATCCATAATAAAATACAGAAAAAGGAATGGTTACTGTCAAAATGAGAATTTAACAAGATGTTGAGTAAAATATGAAAAGGCCTAATACATGTCTAATAGAAGATCAGAAGGAAATGATAGAGATAATAGGGGAGGCAGTTTTCAAATAGGGGAGGCAATAAGCTGGAATATGTGTGAACATGGATGAGAGAGTTTTGACTAAAATTAGTGGCCTTTCTGGTAAAAATATAGTGTTATATATAGCCCTGTTGTGGGACTTCTTTACATCATAAAATTTTCCTGCCTTGAGAATTGAGTGGACCCAATAGCGCATATCTCAGATAATAAAAAGAATCAAAGGCAGCATTTTGGTATATTTCTAATAAAATTTATTATTAGATATAATCAATGAGCTTTGAAGCTGAGAGGAGTCTAAAAGAACTTTTGGTATAACCAAAGAAGTTAAGAACCAGTCCAACCCCATAGTCTTAGGTAATTACGGAGCTACAACTAGAAACTAGGTCTTTTTATTCCAAGTCTTGTGTTGTTTCTGTACATTTTACTAAATATTTTTAAATATATAGATAAAGCTATTTTGATAGATTTCTAAGATCAAAAGTTTAGATACCAAAGTATTTGGAAGAAGCTAAAGGTAATTATAAGGCTTTGCTAATATATTAATGATGCTTTTTTCGTGTTGCTTTATCAGAGCAAGATATGTGAATTACATCAAAACATCAGAAGTGGTCAGACTGCCCTATCCTCTCCAAATGAAATCTTCAGGTCCACCTTCTTACTTTATTAAAAGGGAATCATGGGGCTGGACAGACTTTCTGATGAACCCAATGGTATGTATCAGGCTACAATAAAATATCTTTACTAATCTCTAATTTGTTTCTAGGCAGTCAAAAATGTCTAATTCCTGTGAGACAGAAAACAGAAGTTGTATCGTTGGAAGGATAATTGTGAATAATTTTTGGATTTCAGGAAAATAGTGGTGTGGGGAATATATAATGAAAAGAATATAGTGAGAATTGCATGGTAAATTTGGTGTTGAAATATGCAGTGGAAATTGTATAAATATTTGTGATGAAACTTTATAAAATTCAAATAGAGTAAGAATATGTGGTAAGTCACCATGGAGTTGTTGCCTCTTTCATACTACCTGTGTATTAGTACATTGATGAATTTGCCATCATTTATTAATTAGCCTCTGTTGATGATATAAGTAAGGTTTCTTTCTTTTTTTTTTTTTTTGGTTGGGCGGGGCATGTGTAGTGAGCAGAGGAGTTACTCTGTGGTAATTTAAGTATTTGGTATTACCATAAACTGATGTGATGCCATCCACTAATTAAAAAAAACAGTAATAGAATACATTCTTTAGAAACAAATTGACGTGGTTTTTTTTGCGGGGGCTGGGGGGGAGGCTCTTTTGGAAAGTTGAATTATTGTGTTAGAATTGTCTGAGTTGATTATATTCCTTGCTGATAGCTATTTAGATCACAAAAAAGAATTTTGGGGGCTATACATCCTCTAGAGAGGAATAAATTAGTACCTAAATCTTCTATCAGGGATTAAGAAGCAGGAGGGTAGAGTGGATAGGAGAAATCAGCAATGAGACTCCAAAACTTACTAAGAAACATCTCTCTTGTTCTCATTACTGAAATTCCATGGAAGCATATCCAAGGCTCTAAGCTTCTAGGTCAGTTTTTTGAAACTGATCTGCTAAAGTAGTTCCCTTTTATTATAGGTTCTAGAGGATATACATTAACAAGAGGGCCAATACAGTGTTTTCTCCAACTACAAAGTCATTTGGAAAGAGCAGCCCAGCTGGCCATCAGAATCACCAACCCCAGTACCAGAATATAGACTGAAGAAGTGAACAGATAGAACTGTTTGCAAACTCTTTGTGTTAAATAAAACTGTAAACTGAGAAAATGATAGGCAGCACAAATATAAAGTGAGGTGTCTATAAAATCCAAACATGTATAGATAAGGCTCTTATATTCTGTAATGGTCAGACATTGCGGGGTACCTTGCTGTCAGCAGGTCTGGCTAGAATTGAAGTGGTTGCTACTAGTTTTATTCTATATACATTTCAATCTTGAATTTTATCACTGGTTGCTAAGTGTAGATTTTGCTGTACTGTTAAGTGGGAAAAAACATTTTCCAAATTTTTTCATCTACAGGTTATGATGATGGTTCTTCCATTGTTGATATTTGTGCTTCTGCCCAAAGTGGTCAACACAAGTGACCCTGACATGAGACGGGTAAGATGAATGCCCACCTATGGATTTTTGAATCATATTCTGATGCATGGTCTGTCCATTGTGGCTGGACAGCTTGGGTCTTTTCAGCTTTATCCTAATTCCTAAGCCAAATTCATCTAGAGGTTATGTTAGCAGAGTATTATATTCCTGGCACTTAGTCATTTCCGTTGGACCAGAAAAATTCAGTTGATTTTGCTTGATAAAGGCCTGGGTCTCTTCACATAACTACAGCATTCTATGTAGTACCAGCCTCTCTGTGTGTCACTTGTTAAATAGTTGAAATGCATAATAGTCCTAGTACACTAACCCAAATATTTTGCAAAATGATAGCTTCCTATAATCTATCTTACTTTATAAAACTCTTCAGAGTACATGTTTTATTTATGTGTTCAGACACACAAAATAAATTTGGAAAGATAAGGGATAAAAATAGAAGTTTTCACACTCCGTACCACAAAACCATACTGGTTTGGGAAGGAGGAGAGGAGTTGCCAAGTAGATGCTTCAAATTTAGTTTCACTGTTTTGTCTCTTTCAAGTATAGGCTTCTTTATAAAATTTTCAGTTTTTTAAAGTCCATTCTCCCACCCAAAAACCATCAACAAATATCTTCTGAGTTCTAAGTTTTTCTATTGTATTTAATATATTGATGTGTTGACATCTTATTCATTGCTATAAAAACATTTATTAATTGGTTTCTAGGTCCTCAGTACTAGGGAATACACAAATGAATTATGTGTCATCCCTGTCATCAACAAACTCATAATCCAGTTAAAAGTAGGAAATAGAATGGATTTATAAAAAACTTTTCTTGGCTTCAGGGGATTTTGTGTGTGTGTGTGTGTGTGTGTGTGTGTGTGTGTGTGTGAGAGAGAGAGAGAGAGAGAGAGAGAGAGAGAGAGAGTGAGTAAAGGGAAAATAAGATATACATAAAATAAACGTTTGGTGAGGTAGTTGGTGATTAAGTTCTGTAGAAGGTAAGGCATTTTATTCTAAGCCGCAATGGCAGAAAAAGCTTTATGGAAAAAGAAAGCTTTGTGATGTTTCAAAGTATTATTGCTAAATTTGGCACTTCTGCTTCTGTGTTGGCCATGCAATATACATCCTGTGCAATCCTTGTATCTGTTAAGCCAGTTATCTCTCTATGACATCAACAGAAGGCAACAACAGAAGTCACATTGGATTAAAAAGTTAATTACTTGCAAAGTGCTTTGCACATGGTAAGCAATACAAAGTTGTTTATTCAAGAGCTTCAGAATTGAACAGATTCAAAAATAAAGTTGATATATTTTTGCAGGGACTCAAGACCTATTACCATATACATTTAATTCTTAATTATTAAGGCACATTAACATATTTGATTTACGTTTATAATGTTTCTTTCCTTGGCCTTTTTTTGTAAAAGCACTTTCTCTTTGAATACCCATGTATTAACTCTACCTTTAGGGGGAGAGCCTAAGAAAATATCAGATTGTTATTCCATTTTAAATGATAGATAATATAGTATTTGCTATTTTTTTCATATCTAAAGTAAAACACTTTTAAGTTCACTTTTGGAATGTCGCATAAAATTCAAATGAAGTAGGTATTAACATGGTCGAAAGTAGAACAGCACTTTATAGATTATTGGCTCAATAAAAGAGACGAAAAAACCTCAAAAAAAAAGTGCCACATCTTTATCCTGTCCTGCCAGCGACTTGTTGGTAACATTTGTGTTGCTTGCTTTAGATGCTGAAATTGAAGTCACCCAAGTCATATAGTATAGATTTTATTTCTAAGGGTCTTGGGAATAAAGTCTTAGAAATACTGCAGTTATCTTCCAGACTTTTCTGATACCTTGATATTCTGGTGATATGCATCTAAAGGAAGCATGAGTTAAAAAAAAAAACGCTCCTTGAAATGATAAGAAAGCATTTTAATCAGAAACATAAGGTGGTGGGAATGTGATCTCATATGTTCATCATCCAAGAAAATGCCTTTTATAAAAACATAAAGTGAATCAAACCCCAGGCAAACACTTATTGGGCATTTACTAAGGACTGAAGGTATAAAACATGGTTCCTTAAGCACTGTTGGGTATGGCATTGTGTCATTCCATAGAACCAGCGCCTTTTACTTGTGCTGTTTCTCTCCTTCCTTAATAGAAGTGCTAGTTGTTCAGTGGCTCAGGATCCCGGTGCCTTTCTTATCATTGTGCTTTGTCTTCCTGCAGGAGATGGAGCAGTCAATGAATATGCTGAATTCCAACCATGAATTGCCTGATGTTTCTGAATTCATGACAAGACTCTTCTCCTCAAAATCATCTGGCAAGTCTAGCAGCGGGAGCAGTAAAACAGGCAAAAGCGGGGCTGGTAAAAGAAGGTAGTTGGGTGGTCCAGAGCTGGCAGTTGCACAAACGCAGCAGCACTGGGTGGCATCCAAGTCTTAAGAGAAAACCATGTGAAGCAACTACTGTAAACTGAGTCATCCTTAAAGTTGATCTCTCATAACCGTTGTGTGTGGTAACTCCTTAGTACCTGTTTTGTACTTGGTACACAAGAAAACCCAGCTTTCATCCTTTGTCTGTATGAGGTCAATATTGATGTCACTGAATTAATTGCAGTGTCCTGTAGAAAATGACATTAATAAATTATATGAAGAACTATACATTATGTATATTAAAATGTCTTAATCCAGAGATAAAATTATCTTTTTTTTTCCACTTAATGTTTCTTTTATTCCAGACAGTTTTCTTCTACCTTTCATTATCTGAGGCTTGAAATTGACCCTTCCTGTTTAAAAAGAAGTGGTTGATATTTTTAGAACAGCATGCACCATGGTTTTTTTATATAGCCAGACTTTTCAAAATTCTCAGCCCTGCCTTGCCGTTTAACATACCCTGTTGTTTGATTTAGAACTACATGTTCTTGATGTAGTTTAAATTTTTATTGCTACAGTTAGTTCTGGAGTATGGATATATAAATTAGAATAGATGTTATCAATTTTTAAATTTCGGTTACCCATCTATGGTATTCATTATTATCAGCTGTGTACTGTGATTCAAGGTAGGATACAGAGATGGTTAATGGCCAGTGCCTGTCCTCAGTAGAGCTTACTCTGTAGGAAGGAGGCACAAATAATAATAGGGAGTGAATGGCTAGGGGAAGGAAGTACAACAGAAGGAGATGATGATGGAAAGTCAGTCTTAAAGCTCTATGTCATAATATTGGTAGTATCGCACAGGTGACTTTTCAGTTCCCTTACGTCCCCATCATTCTCAAAATTGCTGGAATATAAATTGCTATTTTCCAATCAGGAGTATCAAAAACTTTATTTCATTAAGTTATAAGAATTTCACACCTTTTCTTACAGGTTGTTTTAATTGGAGAGGAACTCTGAGTCTATTGTATTGCTTCTAGTAGAGAGCTCCTGTCCTTTTCTATGTTTAAGAACTCCCCTATTGCTTTCTTCAGGTTATTAAATCAGCAAAAAACAACAGGAAAAGAATTGGTTCCAAACTTTTTATTTTCTCTTTTGTAGTAGGTGCCAATGTTCATTTTAAAATGAGGTACATAACTTTTCTTTTAAATAAGTTCCAGTAAAGGACATTTTATTATTTATATCTGTGTGTACTATAACACTGAAGGTACCAAACTGGTTACATTATGAATGGTTAAGGAGATAAACTGGTTAATGTTAGAACTAGGGCTTTTAAAATAGAGTCATTTATTGGGAAAAAAAAAAAAAACGAAATAGTACAACACTAGTTGAGTGAAAGATTTGAAGGAGACAGGATATGGTAAGAGTCATAGTTGCATGACCAGAAGTCATCTTAAAAAATTTCAAAATCTGGATTGTCAAAATTTGCACGTGGAATACCTAATGACCAAGAAATTAGAAAGCACTTCCGAGGAAATTACCATTTCACGTGTTAATTAAGAAACTGTGTGGTTATTTTATATAGATTCTAACGCCATCTGAATATAATATATATCCCTTATATCGCAGAATGTTACTACATCAATTGTATATGAAATTCTTATCTTTGTATAGAACTTTCTTCAAATGCTTAGTGTGCTTACAGGTGCAGAAAGGATTGTATATTATCAGAAAATATAGTGTTCCATGCAGAGAGCCCTTGTTTAGCAGCTTACTTGCTTTGTGACTTGACAAGTCACTTCCTCTCATTAGACCATGTCTTGTTTATTGTTTTTCCTGCATCGAGCATATAGGTACACAATAAATGTTTGTTCAATATGAATAAATAAATGGGCCTCAAGTTTCCTCATCTGTAAATTGAGAGATTTGGATTAAACTTGTAAATTTCTTTTCAGATCTAAATTCCACTATTATTTTTGCCCATTCCTATTATTGCCTACCCTTAAGAACCATATGTTCAGTCCCAACTTTTCTTGCTTCCCTTGAGTTCTTTACGCTATTCCCCATTTGGAGATAGAATACTATTTTGTTCTTCTTTAGGGCCTTTGTTAGATTCAGTTTACATTTCCATTTAAAGATAAGCTTTGTGTTTTAAAATTTTTTACATATAATGTAAATTAAACCTGAGTATTGACTTTGTGCAAAACAAATCTTTGTTGCCCGTTTTTGCCAGGAAGTCCTAAGTGCCCAGGATGGATCCATAGTACCCAAGTTATAAGCAGTTTTTTAGGAGTTGGAACCTCAGGACTTGCCCCGAGTCTGGTTAACATTTTGAAAAGATTCAGGATTTTATGTAACCTTCCCAGAGCAGTAAAGTATCTTGTTTTTCCCTCTCAGGGGAGGGAAGAAACAACTATTCGGCTTACTTTTCAACAGTTGGAAGAGTTTCAAGATTTCAATGAGGAATGTCAATGATTAAAGAGAGCTTTTTTATTTAGTCACTCAGACTTTCAAGAATTTTGTTTTTGTTTTTTTTTTTAGTGCTCAACTGAGTATTTTAAATATTTTTATTAAATATCTTTAAAAATTAAAACAAGTATTTTCATTTTGGTTTATTGCCTTCCAGGTCACATATAGACGTATTTTTGCATGTTTACAGTCATGTATCTACAGTTTTGTATTTAAACCAAACAAAAATTCTGCTAAGCACTAACCTTAGGGAATACAATAGAAACTAGAGGATGAATCTTTTAGTTCAATGAAAGGAGTATGTTGAGACAGGACCTAGTTGTACTATGCTCTTCTTTCAGCACTTTAAGTGTGATTATTATTATCATTATATTTTAATTGTGAGGTACATGAGAATATCCAATTGGTAAAAGTGTTCTTATTAATCAGGAGAACTTGAAGATAGGTTTTGCAAAGTTCACATGTTGCCTATAAGCATTGTTTTAATAGTCTTAAAAAAGGATGAAATATTAAAAGAGCTATTTTAGGAAAACTCTCCCCCAAAATAGCACCAAATATTAGGTTATCTTTTTTCACATAGTAACACAACTAATTTTATTATGGGAACATAGGAGGAACTGAAGCCTTTCACAATAGCTGCAGTCTAGTAGGATTGAGCCAGCCAGGCAATCAAACCTGAGAAGAGAGAGGAGTAAATTAAGGTCAAGTAGTAAACGAGGAATGGGTAGAGCCATAAAAACTAGCCATGCAGAGCATTTCCAATAGAAAACTTTTGAGAAGGCATTTAATTCCACTAAAATTTAATAAGTAATTATTGAAGATTCATTTATATATCTCCTTAGGTAATTTTGAAATCAACTTTCCATAAATATGAATGTAAGTCATTTGTTCTCACTTCTAATGAGCTCCTACTACATATATTTGGACATTTTAAAACATATTTCTAAATAACTAGTAACAAAATAGAAAACATTTAGAATTTAATGATCATGAAAATTTGGCATAAAGATTAAGAAATGGAATCATTCTAGAAGTGTGGTGAGATGACTCATAAGGGAACTTAAGATATATAAGGAAAACTTCCTTGTAATAGCTGCTATCCTGGAATCTTGTCCATTACATACACAAGAAAGAAAAGTACCATTTGGTGCTTGTATCTCCACAGAGCTGGATGGACCTGCCTTTCCACCTACAGCTGGTAGGACCGAGGGTGGGACTTGAGCCAGTCAGTTAGGTGGTACTGGACCAGAGAAAGTAGTACGTTGAACTTGAGCTTCAGGTAAGCAGAATCAGCAGTGGAATCTACAAGTCTAAAGAATCTGGCTAGCAAAGAACATAGCAAATGCCCAGGTGAGAGACCATGCGACTCCAGAGAGGGGTGGAGAGAGTAGCTGCCAGATAACCTTCCATCTCCATGGAGGCTCAGCTGCTCTTATAGTGGATTCTGTGAAAGCTGCTTGAATCCCTTCCCCTACCATCTCCACCCTAACCCCTTACTTATCATCTGTTCCGACTAGGCGAGTACTGTGTCCAGTTTTAGCCTTTCTAAGAGGATACACAGAGAAGGTCTATAGGAAAGCTGCTAGTGATTTAGTATTCATGTTTTTCTATACAAATAATTCTGTTGACCTCATGACTATATAATAAGATATAATTTAGGAAGGATTGAAGGGTCTAGTTTTTGCAGTTTGGTAAAGAGAATGCTGAGGGGATTTTTCAAATGGTTGATAATCTCTTCAAAGCAAGTTCTGATGAGCTGTGTACCGCTTGCTCCATTAAGTCTGAGAAAGGAAGTGCATTTAAATAGCAGCAGAAGGAATTACAATTGACCCTTGAACAAGAACAAGATGGGTTTGTATTGCGTGGGTCCAGTTATACAAGTTTTTTCAGTTGACCCGTGCAGTTCAAACCTAAGTTGTTCAAGGGTCAAACCATAGTGAAGAATTTCTTGGCATGGTAAACAATATTGTGACATGCCACTGACTATGAGATATACTTTTCTTGGAGTTCTTAAAAAATCGAGCAGAAAGTCACCTCTTAGGATGATTTATATATGCGCCTATCAAATTTCCTGCTATTCCAAAAAATAAATTATTCTTTCCTAAAATGTTAAGAATGGTAGGATCGATAAGATATCAGTGGAAGAGGAAATGAGATATAGCAACAAAATTGTTGACTGTGGAGAAGAGAAGAAACTCTAAACTCTGACAATAAGAGATTTCCTTTCTTTAAAGTACAGCTGTTGAGTTGTCATCCAATTTACCCCTTGTAACCAGTTCTCACCTGAGGAGTGGCTGTAACCCACAGGAGTGTCCCTTAGCAGCAGTATTTGTGGAATGTGGCCCTGCTTTTATGGGCTTAGCTGATTGTTCCCGGATGGACATCGAACCCAGGTTAGGGTGAAAGCTGTTCCTTAGGAACTTTAAGACTGAGGAACTAGCAGAGTAGATTGCAACATATAAACTTAAAAGGTATTCATGGCTATATATTCTTTCATGTAAACTACAAAAAAAGAGAAAGTTTCCAGAGAGAAAATATAGAATGAAGGAGATGCCCAGAGGAACTGAAATGGAAGATGAATTTTGCAAACTGTCCCTTTGTTCAAATCCTTTTCTGAGGAGGCTGTGTTCTTGCCCTTGGTTTCCGTGGAGCATTGCTATATCGTATAGTGTAGTGTTTATGTGTTTTAACTTAAGCTAGCTCTCATAGGTTTCTGTCACTTGAATCGAAGTGTCCTAATTTACACACTTTTCCAAAACTGACCAAAGTGGTCTCCAATCTGCTGAAAGTCTCCTTTTCCCTTAGTCATGCAAAATTGGCTCTCTTAGCTCCATTTCCATCTTAGGTCAGAAGGAACTTTCTGACTTAAGGGAGAGATTGGGCGAACACGTGTCATGGCTTCATAACTTACTAATTGTATGATCCTTGGAACCTTTGTAAGCAACCTTACTAGTTGCATTAACTTGATGCATATAAGTCCTTAATAAAATAATAGTCTTACTTTTCAGATGGAGAAACAGGTTAAAATTTTCTCAAGCAACACCAGCTGATAACTTAGAGCAAATACTGTTCACTACTTCCTATAGTGCTTCTCTCACACTAAAAAAATGGAACATTGATATACCCATGATCAACATATAGCCAATTATCTATTTCAACTTGTCCATCCTCTGCCTACTTTTATTGGCATGATATAGGGGCTTGCTTTTCTCCTTCCAAGCCTTCCTCAGAGAGAAGAGGTGGTGTAGTCAAGAGAAATTGACTTCAAGAAAAAGTAGTTCTAGTCCTAGTTCGTGGTGCCTGGAGCTTCTTCACACACTGTAAAACCAAAAGATCTTTCTAACAGGCAAATCTGATGGGGCTACTCCATTATTAAAAACCCTTTATAGATTCTCTATGGACTTCAAGATAAATCCCCTGACCACAGTTCCTCCAGACTCACTTCTTGCCACTTCTTTCCCACATACATCTTGAATTTTTCACATTTTCCCACTTTAAGCTCTGTACGAGTACTCATCTCGTGCCTTTTGAATTTTATTTTTTTCTCTCAATTCCATAGCCTACTCCTATCCTTTTCCCTTGTCTACATCTTGCATCTTATTCAGGACTTAGTCTACAAATCACCTTCGACAAAACTCTGCCGAATGCCCCCCAGGCTTGGGTAAGAGCCTCTGTCCCCCTTCATGCCTGTACTTATGCCATTAGAGTGCTTGATTTTCTTGGATTATCTGTTTACTTCTCCAACTTTCTTCTGGACCCTAAGCTACCTGGACTATAGTCACTAGTAATACAATAGTTTTGTCCACAAGAAAGGGTAGAAGGAATCTCAATTTCTCTCTAAAATAGTTCTGGAGTAGATGTCACATATAACTTTGTAATATATTGTTGGGATCTCAGCTCAAATTATTAGACAAAGATAAAGTTCAGAGACCCATGGTGAATTAAGCTCCTAATTCTCGGAACCACAAAGATATTAGCCGGGG
>NW_006442109.1:34353956-34368129 GCF_000325575.1 Pteropus alecto | reverse complement strand
GCGGGAAGGGGCGGTGCAGAGAAAGAAAGAGAAAAATGAGAAAAGAAAACCCCACGAAACCCAGGAGCCTTGCCTTGTACCTCATCTCCTGCTTCAGGTATACATCTACTTATTTAGTAAAGAATGTGTTGTGAAGCACCTATACTATTATGTGTGCCAAGGGTTATTAGGTGAGAGGACAGAATGAAGAGCAAAATAGCATGAACTTCAGAGCTTAGAATTTAGTATGAGAAATACACAATCAACCAAACACATACAGATGTGTAATGAAAACCTTTATATATCCCCCAAAGACAAATTCAAGGTGCTATAAAAGCTCATTACATGGAAACCTGGATGAAAGGGTAGAGGGCAAATGTAGGACCACTTTTCTGAGAAAGTGAACTGTGAGGTAAGATGAAAGGCTAGCTGAGGCTGAAAGAAAGGGATAAGAGTGAGGCGCTTCCCAGTCTGAGCTAAAGTGGGAAGGAGGTCAGCTCTTGCAGGAACTTAACGTATAGTTGGAGCACTTCTAGAAGAGGGAAGAGTACGTGGAGAGGTAGGTGGAGGCCATCCAGATGCATTGCAGGCTTAAATTCCCTTATCTTCCCAGGAACACACTTTGCTATTGTCACCTGGCAGTGACTATGGCTAATCAGTCTCTGAGCAAACTTGTATGTGAAAATCACTGCCAGAAAGCCTAGAATCTTGAGGAGAAATCTCAGGGTCTCAGAAACTTTGAGATAATATGTTAATTGGAAGAAAAACAAGACTTGCTCCTTGCCTACCTCTAGTCCAACCTCAAATCTTTAAATATGTGGCCCGGTAGGGGTCTGTGGCATAAAGATGGCTCATCTTTCCTTTTGTGCTCTTTGAAGTTCGTGGGGATTGGTGGGAAGGAGGTTCCTGCTCTTCTTCAAGACCTCTCAGTGGGCTCTTAATTCCTGGAAGGCTCTTAGCCTTCCCACTTTGAACTGGCTGCTCTTGTCTTGAACCTGAGTCTCTTCTGTGTCCACTGCTTTATGCTGTATGTGTGGGATTATATGTATTTGATTTTGAAAGTGTCCCTGCAGGACTCTTCTGATAACTCCTCTAATTTCTACATTTCTACCTGACCCCTATATTCTTGAGAAGTGTTTGGATTATGGAATAGGAAGGTTAGGCTATATCCAGACAGGCCAAGACTCCTTTCTGAAAGGCATAGCATCTTGGCATGTGTCCCAGGAACTTGGAACCAATTAGAAAAAAAGACCAGAGGACTGTGCTCCTGGAGCTTCTAAAGGGAATGTTGGATGTAAGCCACATTCATTTTGTCACTCTTCACTCACCCTTTCTCTTCGATCATGTAAGGACACTGCCTTTTACTGTTTAGACTCTGGTGCTAGCTTCCCCTTCAGTGCCAAAGAGCAGAAGAAAGGAGGTCTGTGCTTGGGGAGAAGAAGAAGAAGAGCCTTCAGCCTTCACTGAAGTGATTCTCTGTATTATACTTGTTTTTTTTTTTTTTTTTAAGCAAGGCAACCCTTGGTTGACCTCACATATTGAAAGGACCTTGTCAGTTTACAGTCCCTTATTTTTTTTTATTTTTTATGCCTACAGCACCTGTTCTTCCTAGGTGGTCTCCCATTCAAGTACTAACCAGGCCCAACCCTGCTTAGCTTCCGAGATCAGACGAGAATTGGCTTGTTCAGGTTAGCATGGCTGTAGATTGTATTGTACTTCTGTCCCTCCTTCTATTAGTCTCTGTCCTTGGAGAGCAGGGACAGTGTCTTATTCCCTTTTGCATCTCTAAGGTTCCTACATAGGTAATTCCTAGCTGAACAAATGAATAACCAAACAAAGGAGGAATCAGGTTGCCTGGACGGTGGTTCTGGGATCTAAGAAGATGGTGAAGGAAAGAGGGTGCAAAGGTTTGGGACATTTGGTGGCTCCAGTGACAAGTAGAGGAAAGGAAAAAAATGATAGTGGATAAAAATGAAAAAAAAGTTACTGATTTTGAATAGAAGTGTTTCACTGTGGAGCTAAAAACCTACATGCTCTCACTAACACTTTTAAGAAATTGGTCAGGACCAAGTTAATGGTCCAGCCATCCTGGTTATAGATAATGAATAGCCTAAGGTTTTTATTTTCATCTCTTCTAAGATTTAAACCTTCGGAGCCCCTGAGAGATGATGCTGGAAATTTAGGAAGGCAACTTTCCCTTAATGAATTTCCGAGTTGTATTCCCAGAGAGCATCCTTTCAAGCTAGGCCCCAGATGTGTGGGACTAAAGCCTCCAGAGGTGCTCCTTACAATCATAGAAGGAGTTTTAAAAGTCTGGTTCCATTCCTTTAGTTTCCTGTATTTTCTAAGGCCAGAAGAGAAGAGGCAAATATGTAATTGGAAAATACTAGATAACTGTCCTATGCCAATCAAGACTGCTTTGTTCTGCCAGGTCTCTGTGATGGAGTTGAGGACACTGGCTCTGAAACCCTTCCCATTTGATACTACCCAGCATTGGTCAATAGTTCATTCATCTGTAAAATAGGAAAGTGCTTTTCTTGCTCGGTTATTGTTGTAGGCTGAATTGTGTCCTTAAAAATGATATGTTGGAGTCCTAACCTCTAGTACCTCAGAATGTGGCCTTTTTTGGAAACGGGGTTTTAATAGAGGGAATCAAGTTAAAATGAAGACATTAGTGTAACCTAATCCAATATAACTTATAAAAAATGGAAATTTGGATACAGAATCGGATATGCACAGAGGTGAAGAGACAGAGGGAGAAGATGGCTATCTGCAAACCAAGGAATGCCTGAGGCTCCCGGAAGCAGGGGAGAGGCCTGGCACAGATCCTTCCCTAGTGCCTTCAGAGGGAGCCAGCCCTCTGGCACTTGTATATTATACTTCTGGCCTCCAGAACTGTGGGATAATAAATTTGTTTTTCTAAACCACCCAGTTTGTGGTACTGTGTTATGGCAGTCCTAGGAAAGAAATATAGTTATTTTAAAAAATGGTCTTTAGCTCTTTTGGCTTTTCACTTCCAAGATGACCAAAAAAAGAAGGAACAATGGTTGTGCCAAAAAAGGCTGGGGCCATGTGCAGCCTATTCACTGCACCAACTGTGCCTGATGCGTGCCCAAGGACAAGGCCATTAAGACGTTCGTCATCGGAAACATAGTAGAGGTCGCAGCCATGAGGGACATTCCGAAGCAAGTGTCTTTGACACGTAGGTACTTTCCATGCTGTATGTGAAACTACATTACTGTGCGAGTTGTGCCATTCACAGCAAGGAAGTCAGGAATCGCTCTCCTGAGGCCCCGAAGGACTGAACACCCCCACCCCGATTTAGACCTGCAGGTGCTGTCCTGTGGCCTCCACCAAAGCCAGTGTAAGGAGCTAACTCTGAAGAACTATTCTCTGGAAAAAATTAATATGGAAATTTTACTTAAAAAAAAAAATAATAAGCCTTAAAAATCTCTCTAAGTATTGATTAGTTCTTCTCAAATTCAGAATTGCAAAAGATGATAATCCCTGTAGACTAAACTATACTGGGTGCTTTTAACAGAGATGATAAAGGACACTGGTATGTGAAAACGAAACCTCCTTCCTACCAATCCTGTCCTCAACCTTCAAACAAAGGAAAGATAAGCCATCTTTATGCCACAGACCCCTCCTGGGCCTCATGGTTTAAAGATTTGAAGTTGGACCAGAAGTGGGCAGGGAGCAAGTCTTGTTTTTCTTCCAATTAACATTATCTCACAGTTTCTGGGACCTTGAGATTTCTACTCAATTCTAGGCTTTCTGGCAATGGTTTTCACATACCAGTTTGTGAAATCTATATTTTCTAATCTGTGTTATATTATGGATAGGAGCTCCCCATGTTAATTGTAGCCTTATGATTTTCTGCTTTTGAAGAACTTGAGTGGCTAGTCTGCAAGATGTGGACATAAGGATTGCCGAACAGTACTTAGCAGCTCTGTGTGTTTTAAAAAGTGTATGTCTGTACATAGAAAGAAAGATTATAAGGATAGATGCTGAGATATTTAGCAGAGATTATCTCTGTGTGGTAGAATTACTGGTTATTTTTTATTTGCTTATTTACTTTCTAAGTTTTCCAAGCAAATATGTGTTATTTTATTGATCATTATATTATAAAATATAGTGACTATAAAACAAAACCTAGTATAGTTTTTGTTTCATGTTCTCCTGGATAGACACTAGTTCTGGGTACAAAGGACCTGTCAAAAGATTTCCAACCATGGCAATCTAGTTTTTTAGGGGAGAAGAGGAGTCTTCCAAATCTTAGTTTAAATCTGTATTACCTTTTCCTCTTTGCTGTCTTCCAGCCTGTGATGTTTTCTACTGAAATCTACTGTAAGGTACAGTAGGGAAACTGGGCTATAGTCAGTACATCATGGTCAGTAGTGTCATGGATTTTGAAGGTAGCTGGTCTATAAGCTTATCTTTGGATATAAGTGGGACTGCTAAAAAGCACCAACTCCACAGCTAATGATATTGGGTGTAAGTGGGTCGAGTAAGAGTTGCTGTTTATTGAAGACAAGAGTGTCCTTCACTAGGACACCACTAGGGATGTGTTTATGCAAGATCACCGTCTCTTGAAAATCATTGCCAGGAACTGGGAAATAAAACTATTTGGAGAACTGCTCTTAGCAGGAGCATAAGGAGCATTCATGGGGGCATTTGGTGGTATGAGGCTTATTCAAGGGCCATCTAAAATGAGATTAGGACTTTTTTGACAAATAGATTGCCATAAGGCACACTAATGTAGATAAATCTGGATGATGGGTAAGGCCAGTGAACAGAGCTGGGTCTTGGCTTTTTTTCTTTTTTCATTATTGCAGGTAAACTTAAGGTGGTAGCCCACCACGCACACGCGCGCACACACAGACACACACACACATGCACACATACATTATTCATCAAGGGAGATGGGGGCCAGTGCAGTCCATTAGGAGGGGCACACATACATTATTCATCAAGGGAGATGGGGGCCGTGCCCTGCTTGATATGCCCTCTTTGATCTTAATATGAATATTTAACTGTCAGTTAAATATTCATAATTTACCCTGCTTGATATGCCCTCTTTGATCTTAATATGAATATTTAACTGTCAGTCTTTTGCTTATTGCTTAACGTCTCCAGAGTTGTTTAGCTTGTTCAACCTGTGTCCTTATTAATGGAAGCAATTATTGAACATAATAATTTGACTATATCCCTTCACTCTTAAGATGAAAAGAACTGAAACCAATATTGGAACTTTACTAAAAGGTTGTTTTTTCACAGTGATGTGGATGTTGTAATTCTGAAACTCTAAGGATTGAACAAATTGAGCAAATGGTGATTCTCACTGTTGGAGAAGGGCAATACAAATATGGAAAAAGAAGAATCCTCTGGTATAGGATTGGAATTGCAGATGTCAATATGAACTCATTGTTTTTAATAAGTATATAAATGTACATATTTCTTAGTTTCAGCCACTAAAAGCAATGAATACATCCTGAATCCAGATCTGAGTCAGGTACCATTCTCTATTTAATGAAACTAGGGCTCCTTGAAGAAATTGCTGATTCTTGGACTGGGGTACGGAGAGTAGAGATGAGCCTGGAGCATCTTATTGTACCAGGAAGTAAAGGAGTGCTCAAAAAATGTTCAAGATATGCCTAGGGGTCACAGGAGTCATCTTGAAGGGGCTCTCACTGCTTACATTTATAGCAATTGACAGTAATGGATTTTAACCAATTACTAAAATAAAAGTTAATGAGTCTGTGTGATAATAAGTACATAAATAAATAAATCAGAAAGAAGGAAAAGCATTCTTCACAGTAGAGTGCCAACCAATTGGCAATCATTATAGTATAACTTACTTGGATGAGAATAATAAATAGATGCACTAATTATTGGGTGAAAAACTGATGACCCACAGGAAATTTACATAGGCTTAAAATCTCTTTCCCAAAATTATTAATTGCACTGGAAAAGTAGTAAATTTATAGTGGAGAAACCTGAGGGGAGGGTTCACTTATACCAAGCGATCAATGTTAACTTTACCAACAACGGGATGAAACATCACGGCCTCCTGATGTGATTCATCGAGGATACAATATCACATGTGTGATACTCCCACCCACATCAAAACAAACAAATTGAGTCTAATGAGGAAACATTAAACAAACCCAAAATGATGTAAATTATTTTTAAATATTGAATTGAATGTCGTCTTAGGAAAGGACTATGTCATGAAATACAAAGGAAAGCTGAAGACCTCTTCCAGATTAAAAGGAGTCTAAAATAGTGACATAATTAAATGCAATCTGTGATCCTGGATTAGATCCTGAACTGGAAAAGAAATTCTTATAATGAACAACGTTTGGACGACAGGTAAAATTTGAATATGGACTGTATTACATAGTTATGTAGTTATTATGTAATATCATAGCAATATTAAATTTCCTGATTTTTATATTTGTATTGGAATTATGTAAGATAATCTTGTTCCTAATACCTACTGACGTATTTGGAGGTCAATGAACACGATGTCTACAACTTATTCTAAATGGCTGAGAAAAAATATGTGTGGGCACACACACACACACACACACACACACACACAGAATACAAATGTGGCAAAATGTTAACAGTTGGGGAATGTGGGTAAGGATAAGCGAGTTCTTTGTACTATTCTTGCAGCTTATCTCTAAGTTTAAAATTACTTTGAAAAAGTTTTTTTTATTTTCTTTTTGCTCCTTCCCTGATACTTAAAGAATTTATTTCTCTTTCTCCTCCCACTAGCAATCTAGGGTCATTATTGGGCAAGGGTTTACATCATCTCAAACTTTACTGGTAAAATGGCATGGGGGAGATGGAAATTATTATCACTTATAGTGGGTATGAAATGACTGGGGTACCAGCCCTTTCAGCCGTTGAAGAGGAAATGGTGTTCTTTTTTGTTATGGGGTCTGTACTAGCTAAAAGGCCGTAGTTTGAAGTCTGCCTAGCTCCCTTGTCCTAGAGAGAAAGGGAGGCATTTAATCACGAGAATCTTTTTAGCATAATTTCATCTTAATTTGGTCATTAGTACCTTGAGAGGAAAGGGGGAAATTGTAAAGGTAGCAAGAAGGATGTGTATCTATATGGTATATCAACTCCTCTCTTCTTAAAAGGCCAGGCCAATGCAAATAAGTGTGAGATTTCTAATATAGATGGACCTATCAAGCTAAGTTGAAACCATTTTCTTATGTTTTACATTGGACTATGGTGTGGTTAAATTTCTTTACTATCCAGAATAATGCTCGTACGACACAGAAAAGCAGTCCAGTTCCCACATCCTTTGCCGTAATTCCTGTATTTATAGTAGACAGCTGTAGATTCCAATTCAGAGGTTAGATACAGATTTCGCATTTACAAAGCTGAACATTAGCATTGCCCTCAAAGGACATTCGCCAAATGAGCAAAGCAGAGAGGGCTGGGAATACTGACAAAATAACCAAAAGTTGTACTGAAAACAGATTCTTCGATGAGCCATCAAATTCACAGCCTAGGAGAAACACAATGTTAGCTACAATGGAGCATCCATTAGGTAGCCAGTCAAAGCTGTACGTAGTTTACCGTAGACAGAGCTTGAGAGACTAGGGGCATAGAAGGTCTAAGATCTGAAATCAGCCCATGCCCCACCCACCCGCCAGGTCCCTGTAGTTTACGATTGGATTTGTTCACTCTGAGGACCCTACCAGAGGCCTCATGCCAGTTTCCCCTAATAGTTTAGGCATTTTTTCTTTTCTTTTTTCTTTTTCTTTTCGGTCAGTGACAAAGGGCATAAGTAGTATGCAAAATTGGTGGCCTCCCAAAGCCTATGATAAGGAAGCATACGCCTCTCAACTAATTTCACAAATGATGAACAAAAAGGCTAAGCCCCAGGCAATTGTGGAATATGAAAAGTGTAACTCCATCCCCCACCCCTCACCAAATTGTGTTCTTTTGTTTGAATTAGCTAGTTTTTCTCTCTCTCTGTAAACAACGAATGCCCAATGTGGGTTCAAAAGGCTATTCTCTGGGAGAGATTTCCATTTTTTTCATGAATCAAAGCCTTAAACTAAAAGAACCAACTGTTTACCTAGAGCTGGTGGAGCAGGTTTGCTCATCAAGTCCCACCCTGTTGACATCACTTATGCCTGGGAGTCTCTGTCCTGGAGAACGGAGCCAATTAATTAATATTCTCTACCAAATTCTTGGCAGGTGTCAACCTGCCCTACACAAAGGCTCAGCAGCTACATCGCTTCCAAGATGTTTCACCTCAATATCCAGTCCCTGCAGGGCTGGAGAGGTGGCCTGGGTTTGCACTGCTCTGAAGCCTTCTTGGGACTTCCCAAAGAGGCTGATTTGCTCTTCAGTGGTAGGCTGAAGCTCTCCTACACCCAAGTACATACCTAATTCCCAGGACAACTAAACTAGTTTGTTTGTTTGTTTGTTTGTTTTACATCCCCTGAGCAAATGAGGCTGAAAAAGAACTGGTGTCTATTAAGTGAAATGAAGTCTGGAGATTTTTAAACATACCGCAAATGTAATCAACAGGTTAAATAAAGAGCTTCTATATGACAGGAGTGCTTCATCTTTAAAATCTTTCTGTACTACACTGCTTTCTTTGTAGGTCTTTAATTATGTGCACTGTTTTTATAGTTTCAATTTCTTACACATTGCTTTAATTTTCAGAATTATCAAAGAAACATCTTAGATTCAGTTTATTTACATACACAGAGATTTCAATTAAATTTGGTTTTTAATAACCCTGATATTCTATTGTAAATTATGTAGATGACTTTTATTTTTACACATTATTGTGACCTACATTTTGTTTTTAAAGATGAGGCTTTTGTTTTTATGACCAGCTTCACTGGACCTCAACTGTACATTTTAGACTTCTAATCTTTGACCATGAATTTGGAGAGGAATGAAAAAGTAAATCCTTTTTTTTTTTTAGTAAATAATTTCTGAGCCATGATTGAAGGACCTATAAAAAAAGTAATAAAACTTTTCTCCTGATGTCACTCCATTTTTGGCTGAAGACTGCACAGTGACATGCTTGTGCCTGGGTGTGAATTGGAGTCTGGATGAGGGAAATTGGAGGCCTGCTGAAAGGCCCTGGAAGAAGTTTAGAAGCGTGGAGTGAAACCAAATTTGTTTTCCACATTTTGCCTCAGGTTTGCCTTGTGAAGGGTTTAGAAAATAAGACCTCTGAAAACAATTTCAGAGAACTATGATGAAACAGCCTGGGGATGATCTTTACCCAGTGAAGGGCTGTTTTACAGCTAGTTTTCCTAAGAGCAGAGCATGAATAAACGGGCTCAAATGGACACAAATAGAACACACAATATTTGTTTTGATAAAAAGAAAAAATCCCCCTGGTAAAAACTAAAATACTGCCTGCGGAGAGTTGATCATCTTTTTTGGCAGAATAGAGGCCCCTTTCTAGGAGTGGGTGTGATCAGATTTCAGGGTCTTTCCAGGCCCAGGATGCTGAGAGGAAAGATGGTTTTGTGGGGACCAGCATGGTTTCATTGGGTATCAGGCATTGGCATTGGTCATGAAAGAGAAAAGCAAGAGCTTCATTCAGATATAGGTACAGGAAAACATACCACAGGGCAGAACACATAATAGCTGTGTAATAAATACTTTGTAAATAAATACTGATCAGTTTATAAAGAGAGTCTTAGAAGCCGGTTGAATATCACTCTTGTTAACAGGTGACACTGACTTACATTCTTCCAATTCTCACTGGTATGAGACAACTTCATAGACACATACATATGGCAGGAAACACTGTGACAGGTTTCTACAGAGGAAGGTTTCCAACTGGTCCTTGCTGTTCCCCACAGGTTAGACAAAAGTTCCCTCAGTCATTATTCACTGTGACCCAGTGTGCCTCCTCCTTTGAAAAGCCGTGAGTCTGTCTCTTCAACAGCAAACTCCAGTTGCTTCAGGCGACCTTAGTCATAGATAAGAATCATTCAATATGGCATCAGTTGTGGCAGCAGTGACTCCTTTTTGGCCACAGACCTTGAGCCTTTACAAAATCCTTAGGGAGTCAAAATGAGAGATTTGGGTTTTTTTTTTTTTTAATTTGTTTTGTTTTGTTTTTTTTGTTTGTTTGTTTTTTTGAAAATAAACCAGAGTCAGCTTGCCCATTCTCAGTGGAAGTTGACATGGTCATTCTTTTGAGGGAAGTTATTAACTTTTCAGGGGAGCTTGCTGTTCCCCTGCCAGTATAACTTCTCTTCCACTTTTTTCTTTTTCCATTGGCAGAGAAGCAACATTTTAAAGGTCTTCCTGAAGGTTCTGTTGCAGAGGGCATAGCAAATGGGGTTGATAGTGCTATTGACATAGCACAACCAGTAGCCTAAGTGCCACAGGGAGACTGGAACACACTTGTCACAGAAGGTGGAAACCAGGACCATGATGTTATAAGGGGTCCATGTGATGATGAAGGCCAGGAGAATGGCACTCAAGGTCTGGGCTGCTTTTCTCTCTTTGACAAGGACCATTCTCTTTCGTTTGGTCATTTGATGGCTAAGGTTTGGATCAAGGCCTTTTGTTGAAGGATCCTTGGAAGCTGGAGAAGAGCAGGGCATGATTTTCACTTTGCGACAACCATTGTTGGTCTCCTGGGTCCCATCAGCTTTGACCACCAATCGGAACTTATAGGCCACACATTTCTGACTCCTGGGTCTGTGAGCAGCAGCTGGAGACAAGAAGTATTTTGGGGAGTCATAGTCATTTTTTTCAGTTTGACTTTTCACAAAAGTTTCCTTGGTCTCTTCAGCACTAAATTCTTCGCTTGGGCTTTCCTTGGCCTGACTCTTATAGACCACTTGGAAGACAGGGTCAGTGGTGGGTTTGTCCTCATCCTCTGAGGAGGGGTAGCTGCTACAGGTAGTGAGCTGCTCAGCTTTGTCCCATTCGGTGCTTGGGCCGGTGGCTTGGGATGGCTTCCCAGTGGTGGAGGTGCTCCTGCGGGAGGATGACCAGGAAGCTTGATTCCTTTCCCTGTGGGCCAGTGTGGACCAAGGGCAGCTAAAGCAGGACCTGAGCAGAGCCTTGTGAGCTGGCTTTCTCTTTGCAGTTTCAGCCATGGAGTCAGAGCCCTGGAGGTCAGCAAGGTCCTTGGTCCGCTTCTCTGTTTCCCGATAGATTCGGCAGTAGAGAATCGTCATGACAGAAACGGGAATGTAGAAGGCAGCAATGGCAGTGCCAAAAGTGATGGTGGGCTCAGAGAGGAACTGGATCTGGCATGCATCTGGTGGTACCGTTCGCTCTCCAACCAAGTACTGCCAGCAGAGGATCGCTGGGGCCCAGAGGATGAAGGAGATCAGCCAGGCCAAGCCAATCATGATGCCAGCCCTCTTTGGGGTACGCTTGGCCCGATACGTCAGGGGTCTTGTGATAGAAAAGTAACGGTCAAAACTGATCACCAGAAGGTTCATGACGGAAGCATTGCTGGCCACGTAGTCCAGTGCCAGCCAAAGGTCACAAGCCAGACTCCCGAGAGCCCAGCGTCCCATGAGGATGTAAGTAGTGTAGAGGTTCATGGAGAAGATCCCAATGATGAGATCTGCACAGGCCAAGCTGAGCAGATAATAGTTGTTAACTGTCTTCAGCTGACTATTGACTTTGAAGGAGATCATGACTAAGACGTTGCCCACAATAGTGATCAGGCTTACCACAGCAGTCACAGCTGCGATTGTGACGACTTCCCACAACCTGTGGCGTTCCAAAGGCTGGTGATTTACTGGGGTACCGTTGACAGTAGTTGCATTGTGGTAAGATCCTTCTTCCATCCTGGTGAAAGAATTTACATTAGGAGTAAGCCAGGTTCTAGACTGTTCTCTTTTCTATCTCACCTCTTTTCGGACAGCATCTGTAAGAGAGAGGAATATATTAGTTTCGCTTATCAGTATGAATTCCTTTTCCACTTTTTGTTTATAATTTCTAACAAAATATTAAATGTGTCCCCACGTATATTCAGAGCAAGTTGCTGAAATCTCTAAAGTCTTGATAACATTTTAATAAGGGCTTTTTATGATCACTAATGCCTGAGAGACTTCCTTGTACTTGAGGCTGCTGCCCTCTTGTGGTTCCCATAAACAATTTTTAAAAACGGCTGGGAAGATGAGGAAGGCAGAGGAAGAAGAAAAGAATTGGATTGTTGGAGAGTAGTAATAAGGGAAAAGCAGGTGATATTAAGGTACCTTAGACGCCAATGGCCTTCAGGGCAGACACTTTTTATGCTCCTGGTAATAAGTACCTAGTCTGTCATGCCCTGGGGAAAATGACAAGTTGCATCGACTCTATAGTCAAATTGTTAAATATTATTTAGTCTAATTATAAATTCAATTATTGAACATTACTGAGCACTGTTGTGAGCCAAGACTGTATTACAACATTTTCCCTGTCTTAATGCACAAACTCCCAGTGGATACCTGGTTTTCATTTATAGGGTGTGAAATTTGCCCCAGCTGTTGAAGATGATGACCCTCCTTCCATTCTTGGGCTATTTTGCAATGTCATAGAAGTGCTTTAAATTATATTTTTGTCTGATTATAAAGTAATATGCTCCTTGTAAAAATTTAAGCAATGTCAAAATGTATAACTTAGGAAACAAAAGTCTCCTCTAATTCTGTCTTGCAGAGGTAATCAATACTAACAGTATGTATTTTGACGGCTTTCCCTCATGCATATACTAACCAAGATTTTAATACAGCTATTTTTAAGTGAGTGCTTCTTTGATAACAGTAATTAATATAAAGATGAAAGATTTGTGAAGGACTGTAGGTTTTCATTTATATTTTAAACTTTTTTAAAAGATGTTTAAGAATCTCAAATTCAATATGAGATTGACGATATTGCCTTGTGACAGAAATCAGATTCTCCCACCTTCCTTATCTTGCACCCTTCTCCTTCACATCTCAACTAATGCAATCCAGTTTACCCATGAAATGTCCCGTGGTCCTTTTCCATTCCGGCTGCTACCACCCTGGTCCAGTCTCCTGGTCCCTTGTACCCCTAATTCCTTGGTGTTATCAACATCTAAAAGCTGGCAAAGTAAATCCCAAGGATGCTAGGTCACTAGGCAGAGACTCCCCGGCACCTGAAAAAAATCAGAGTTACTCTGTACCCAACAATTATCTGAGCAAATGCTTTCACAGGCCCAGACCTAAGTTGTACAGTGCAAGAGAGAGCCTACAGAATTTCCTTCTTTTCCCCTTTCTTCCTTTTTTCCTTTCATCCTGCCTTCCATCCTTCTTCCAATAAATATTTTCGACTGTCTTTTAATTCTGGACAGATTGTAATTTTGAGGATACTATGGAACAAGACCCAAGTGAGAATATAGATAAATATCTAGGGGTTGGTACTGGACATCTAACCCAGTCCAGTGAAGGTGGGAAAGCATGTCCTGAGGAAAAAATTTCTAAGCCAAGACTTGGAGCATGAATGGGCTTTTTAGCTAGGCGAAAGGGGTCGGTGGCGGTGGGGGAAGAGTGTTTCAGCTTCAGAGGGGAAGAGCTTGTTTGTAAGACCAGAGGCAAAAGGAGGCATCAAGTACTAGGAAGCCTGAGAAGTGAGAGATGAGACTAGAGAGGTGAGGGGTGAGGTGGAGAAGGAACAGGAGTAGACTTGAGAGAGAAGTATGCTTTCTGGGAGAGCTGTGTTAGCTATTTCTAGACTCCTCCTCTACTCTAAAGGTCATCCCAACATCCAGGGTCTTGGGGGCATTAGTCTGAATACACATAATAAAATAAACTGACTGCTTGCTGAGTTTTACTAATCAAATCTTTAAAATAGAAATAGGTAGTGTTTTAGAAGAATTTAATTTTCCACTTAATTTTACTAAAAGGTAGCAAGCAGTTTCTGAAAGATTCTGGAAAGTTGGGTGTGCTCATTCTCCTGGGAATGCACGTGTATAAACTGGCTGCTTATCTTCTCTGATCTGATTTCTTATTTGCAAAAAAAGGAAATTGGACTATGAGATCTAAGATACCTACATTTCTATGATTTTGTATTTTACATAATGTAATGGTTAATTTTATGTGTCAACATAAGTAGGTTATGATACCCAGCTGCTCGGTCAAATAGCAATCTAGATGTTGTTGTGAAGGTAACTTTCATTTTATTATTTCCATATTTATTTATTTCTTTATTTATTTAT
>NW_006442109.1:34350415-34353902 GCF_000325575.1 Pteropus alecto | reverse complement strand
GAAATCCAGTAAGTTTCAGCTGTACATTTTAACAGTAAGGCGTATATATATTTACACTGTATGTTCACCTCCCATAGTTAGATTTCTTTCTGTCACCACATATTTGACCCTATTTACCCCATCTACCTTCCCCTTCCTACCCCCTCCCCTGGTAACCACTAGTCTATAGTCCATGTCCATGAGTCTCTGTTTGTTTGTCCTGTTCATTTGTTGCTTTAGGTTTATGTCCCACATAAAAGAGATTTCATGTGATTTTCAACTTTTTCTGTCTGATTAGCTCAAGATTCGTCCATGTTGTTGCAAATGGCAGCATTTCATCTCTTCTTATGGCTGAGTAATATTCTATTGTATATATGTACCACATCTTCTTTAGCCAATCATCTATTGTAGGACACTTCAGTTACTTCCATGTTCTGGCCAGTGTGAATAATGCTGCTATGAACATTAGTGTGCAAATATCTTTTTGGATATGAGTTTTCAAGTTTCTGGAGTAAATACCCAGTAGAGGGATTGCTGGATCATATGGTAGATCAATTCTTAATTTTTCGAGGAACCTCCATACTATTTGCCATAGTGGCTGTACCAATTTGCAGTCCCACCAGCAATGTATGAGTGTTCTTTTCTCTGCATCCTCTCCAACATATGTTATTACTTGTCCTGTTGATTATAGCTATTCTAACAGGTGTGAGATGGTATCTCATCGTGGTTTTGATTTGCATTTCTCTAATAGCTAGCGATGTTGAGCATCTTTTCATATATTTGTTAGTCATTTGTGTATCTTCTAGGGAGAAGTGTCTGTCCAGGTCCTCTTCCCATTTTTTGATTGTATCTTTTTTGTTGTTGTTGTTGTTGTTATTGATTTGTATGTGTTCTTTGTATATTTTGGATATTAGGCCCTTATCGGAGGCATTACTTGCAAGTATATTTTCTCATTTGGATGATTGTCTCTTTATCTTAATGATGGTTTCTTTTGCTGTTCAGAAGTTTTTTAGTTTGATGTAGTTCCATTCATTTATTTTTGCTTTTACTTCCCTTGCCTTTGTTGTCAACTTCATAAAATCCTCTTTAAGTCTAAGGTCCTTGAGTTCTGTTCCTATGTTTTCTTCTATGCATTTTTATTGATTCCAGTCTTATATTCAGGTCCTTAATCCATTTTGAGTTAATTTTGGTGTGTGGTGATAGACAACAGTCTAGTTTCATTCTTTTGCAAGTAGCCTTCCAATTTTCCCAGCACCATTTATTGAAGAGGCTTTCTTTTCTCCACTGTATGTTTTGGCTTTTTTGTCAAACATTACTTGCCCATATAAATATGGGTTTACTTCTGGACTCTCAGTTCTGTTCCACTGGTCCGTGTGTCTGTTTTTCTGCCAATACCATGCTGTTTTGATTATTGTCACTTTGTAGTATAATTTGAAGTCAGGCAGAGTGATACCTCCAGCCTTGTTCTTTTTTCTCAGAATGGCTTTGGCGATTCGGAGTCTTTTGTGCTTCCATACAAATCTGTATAATGCTTTAGGTAATAAAGTCATTTTAACTAGGTTGATTCTTCCAATCCAAGAACATGGAATATCTTTCCATTTCTTTGAATCTTCTTCGATTTATTTTAATAGGGTCTTATAGTTTTCATTTCTTTCTATCTTTCTTTGATACATGAAACACTTTGATGAATGGAAAAGAAGATCATTTATAGTGGTAACATCATCTCATAATCATACAGCTAAATCTGGCATTAGGCAGCTTCAGGTTCAAAATCTAGTTTCATTGGTCATATTACTTAACTTCTCTAAATTTTAGACTTTTAAACTTTAAAGTGGAGATGATAAGAGTCCTTACTTCAAAGGGTTGTTTTAAGGATTAAATGAGATAATCCATGTTAAGTGTTTGTTACACTGCCTGACACAGGGAAATTGTTCATTACAAAGTAGCAATCTGGCAAGAAGGATATCAAAATGACTCTTCCTGTTGTGGGAATGGCTATGAGGCATAGCCTATTAAGGGATGATTTGGGATGAAATGATAAAGCAATACTTTTGCTACTATGAGCTGGCTGTTTGGGATGCTTAATGATGCCAATGATACTTCTCCCTTTAGTTTATGAAGCTGGTGTTCTACCTCTAGAGGAAGATCAAATTGTGCTCAACCAGTAAAGCAGTAACCTTGAGATTTGCAAACTCTGAATCTCTGTGGGAGAGATTTGCACACCATGTGGTTTTGAAATTCCTCAAGTGACTCTCAGGTGTGCAGCCAGGCTACTCAAGGGGCAGTTGATAGATGGGCAGTATTGGCGTCACCTGGGAGCACATTAGAAATGAAGAATCCTCAGGACTAGTATCATTGTTTGTGAAAATGTAACATGCTAATGAATTATGTAGAAGACTTGTTAAATTGCAAAAAGTTGGGTCTTGCAATTCCACATTTCTCAAAATCTCCCAAGTGCTCCCTATGTTCCTGAGCCATGACTCATACTTTAAACAAGACTGAGGAAAATTTCTGAACTTCCTAGAAAAGAGGAACCATAGCATACAAAGGTGCTATTGAAATTGGAATTTTTCAACTGAAGTGTGCAGTAACATTTGGATCTCCCTCTGCCTTCCAAGGACATTTGAATGCATTTCATTTCTCCTGTTTGAAATTAATGAATATTTCCTTTCTTGCTTTGCTCCTCTCTATTCTTTCCACTCCCTCCCCCCGCCCCACTCATTTTTGACAGAATTCCCCCCGATTCCCGAGCTGCTGGGAATGGACAGATCTTTCTACAGACAAAGGCATTTGGGACATGAGGTAGTTTCTACCACTAAAGGATTGATATTTTTTGTGGGTGATAGTAGAGTGTGAAAACTGAGTTTCAGCAGTGTTGGTCAAGCATGATAGTCTTCCACAATACACTTTCTGAATTATTAAAAGGTTTTGAGGAAAAGATTGTTTTTATGGAGGGGCAACTTTTTTAGGTTGCAGAGTCAAATGAAACATTAAGCAGTTATGTGGAGTGGGGAATGGTGAGCATTCTTCTGCGTTCTTATTTGGTTACTCAAACTTTAAAATTTCCCATTTTCCACCACACTGTTGAGAATATGTTTAATTCTTGGATGCCAGCATGAGCAGAGAGCAAATAATCACCCCAGGGTTATTTTCCACTGTTGAACAGAAAAACAAAGACTCCCAGAGAAATAAAAGTCTCCCTTTTCCCAATCTTAGGAGATTTTTTCTTGCTTCTTTGTTGTCTATAAATTACAAAGGAAGCAAAACAAGATATAAGCCAAAAAGGTAACATATAAGCCAAAAAAAGGTAACATCGTGTACCAGATGAGTCCCTTTGAGTGTCCTCCTCTACTTGGAAGTTTCGTATAAGATGAATTTTGACCTTGTTTTTCTGAAATACCTTTTCTCTGAGAAGCTTTATGCCCCAACCTATCTTTATTATTCTTTATTGTTTCTATAGCAACCACAGAGGAAAATTTTAATAGCATCTACAGTCCAATGATATCAG
>NW_006442109.1:34343865-34350356 GCF_000325575.1 Pteropus alecto | reverse complement strand
CCATCCTCCCTTTTCAGGGACAAATCAAGAAAAATTAGGCTTATTGTATACCTTAAATTTATACAATGTTATATGTCAATTATTTCTTAGAGAAAAAAGAAAAAAGAGAGAAAGTAGGTTTAAATTCATGTGGTAACATTGGGTTAGATATCAGGAAGAATTTCCGATGAAGGAATGTGTGAGTAAGGGAGGTTCTGGATTTGACTTTTTTGGTTCCTGTTTTAAAGTAATGTCTAGCTAACATTTTTCGACTGATGGAGTAGAAATGTTGTCCAAAGATATATTGTGATTAAGAAAGGACTTCTCAATGTTACTGAAGCAATAATATGTAGAGAATTTTAACGTGACATGTTTTTTAAAGCATGTTCTGTTTTCACTACTGTGCTATATGCTGTGGGGCATAGAAAAGATATATACAATAGTTCTTGAATTGAAGGAGTTATCTTTTACAGTTCTAAGAAATAGAGGATATAAGAATTAAATTGAGCCTCTACACTGCATTTATGTGACAGAGAAGTCTATTCCCGAGAACATCCAATGATTTTATTTTTATTGAAGGAGAGGAAAACAGAGGTGGGATTGCTTTACAAGAAGGTGTATCCTGGAGCCACTCAGTGTATGCACTGTGCCCCCTCAGGCCTGGAGCTGCCTATGTTGGTCACCTTCTGTTGGGGTCAGTCTTGTCTTGTTATCCTGGAGTACAGGAAAATATCATTTTATATGTGTGCCATAACATGAAATAGTTTGGAAAGTACTGCCACAAATGGATTTATGGGAGAATCTTGAAGTCCAGAAGCTCTGTTTCGTCCAAGTGTTCCCAACAGACTTAATGTCATGGATAATAGTCACATTTGTATTCCCGAGGATGGCATATTGTTCTAGAAGCAACAATAAGAGAATGTTTCAAGGAGCAGGGAATAACCTACTGTATCAAATGAAGCTGATAAAACAAGAAAGATTAAGACTGAGACCTGATTATTGGATGTGGAAACATGAAGACCATAGTGAACTTTGATAAGGTACTTTGGCAAAGTGGTAGACATGAAAGCCTTGTGGTGTGGATTAAAGGGCAAATGGGAGAACTGGAGACCATGCTATAGATGACTCTTTTGAGGAGCTTTGTTCTAAAGGGAGTAGTGAAATGGGGCAGAAACTGTATTAGGATGTGAGATTAAGAATTTTTTTTTTAAAGAATGGTGGAAATATAGCATATTTTCATGCTAACGGCAATCATCTATTAGAAGGTAAAAACTGACATGTCGGAATGTAGGAGAGAGTGGGAGCAGTTGCTGCAGAGGTGTCCTCAAGGAGGTGAGCAAGAATAGGACTTAGTGTGATAATAGAGTGCACCAGAGCAGTGAGGAGGCAGACTACATGAGTACAGATATAGATAGGTTGGCTGTTAGTTGTGGTAATGGCAGTAGTGGAAATTCTTTCCTGATTGTTCCATTTCTCTGTGAAATTGAAAGCAACGTCAGCAGCTGAGAGTGACGATAGGAGCAGAGAGAAAGGAGCAAGTTGTGAATTCTCTCTTGGGAGTTTGCTCTGTCATTTTCGGGAATTCTCTGCCCCTACCCCCAGCTCTAGAGACTAAAGCACCATTGTGACCTGACAGGCAGTTTACTTGCCCTCATCTTCACCAGGTTATATGCTGGGGATTCTGGCCTGATAGGACAGCCCCGGCCAAAGTCCCTCCTCTGAAACTCAGTGAGCACCCCTCCACAGTGGATGCAGCTGTTCAAAAACATGTTGAATAGGACATCTTTTCCAGTTTGCATTGTTCATATATTAAGCATCAGAAATCAACTAAACTGTAGAAAATCTGCCTGCCTATGAAGAGAAAAATCAGGAAGATGCATTTGTTCAATAGAAATTATATTTGCAAGGGGACAGTGCTTTTTGTTTTTAAAATCCTATCAGGACGTCTGCTTTCATCTAACAGAGCTTATAAGATCCATGGTCTTGGACTAGGAATATGAGAGTTTTTTGTGATGTTTGAAGGCTCAAATATTATCTTAGATAGTGGTTCTCAAACTTGAGCAGCATCAGAATACCTTATGGGGGGTTTGTAAAACCACTGATTGCTGGACCTTATCCCCAGAGTTTCCAAGTTTGGGATGAGGCCTGAGAATTTGCATTTCTAACAAGTCCCCAGGTGATGCTATGTTGCTGGTCTACATTTTGAGAACTATTGTCTTAAGGAATTGGCTTCCGGTGTTTAAAAATTAGGTCATATGTTTAAACACGTGCAAAAACTGCAGTTTATTTTATTAAGGAGCTACCTATATAATTCAGCACTTTGATATCTCATGAATACCAAGGGAAAACTGAAATTTTTATTTATGCAATGGCATATGTTTAAAATCAGGATTATCAAGGAAAAGCAATACCAGATAATCCTCCTTCCCTTTACTTATCAAATCAAAAGGTCTCTGGTTTCTTGCAATATAAGAGGTACTTATGTGGCATTTTCATCTTTGATGACACTTTTTCCATGCAGATCAGACTCAAATGAGGAAAACATACTCAACATCCTGGTGAAAAGAACTTCCGTTACTGGTGTTCTCCAATTAGGAGGTGTTAGCAGGGGACCTCAGAATTCTCCATATCCTAAACACTACTGGTTGAACTGAAAACAAAACAAAACAAAACAAAAAACTCCTTGAATTAATAGATGGGGGAGAATAATACAGTCCCTGGACTTCTGATGGAAACTGCAGCATAAATTTAAAAACACAGATTATGAAACCAGACTGTCTGGGTATGAATCCCAGTTCTGTCACTTATTATCCTGAGCTAATTATTTAACTTTGTGACTTAGTTTTCTTATCTGTAAAATAGAAATAATATTACCTCATAGGAATATTATGAAGATTAAATTAGTATTAATAAAGTGTTTAGAATATTGCCAGGCACAAAGTAATGTTAAATGTTAGCTCTCACTATCCACAAACCAGTCTATGAGTAAAGCAAGCATACCTTTCAGTAGTTACCAACTCTTAAACTGACTGCTAAGTGAAAGTATTGAGCATAGTGAATGTGCCCTAATGAAGTTGGCTTAATCTGAAACCCATTGATCTTTTTAATCTCCTAATTTTGGAGGCTTCTTGAGGGAGTTAAATTGATTTGTGCTAGTAGTTCTCATCCAGGGTGATTTTGCTACTCAGCAAACATTTGGCAATGTCTGGAGACATTTTTGTTTGTCATAACTCAGGGGAGGATTGCTAGTGCATAGCAACTACAGTAGTGTACCTTTATATGTGGTTTCACTTTCTGTGGTTTCAGTTAACCACCATTAACAGTGGTCCAAAAATATTAAATGGAAAATTCCAGGAATAGAAATTATTAAGTTTTACATATCTCACCATTCTGAGTAGTATGATGAAATCACTCATCATCCCATTTCTTCCCACTTGGGACATGAATCATCCCTTTGTTCAGGCATCTTTGCTGTATGTATATGCTGCTGGCCCATTAATCACTTAGTAGCTGTCTGGGTTATTAGATTGCCTTGGTATCATAGTGCTTGTGTTCAAGTAACCCTCATTTTACTTAATAGCCCCAAAGCACAATAGTAGTGATGCTGGCAATTTGGATATGCCAAAGGGAAGTTGTAAAGTGCTTCCTTTTAAGTGAAAAGGTGAGTACAGTATAGCATTTTGAGATGCATTCACATAACTTTTATTACAGCATATTGTTATAATTGTTCTATTTTATTAATATCTGTGCCTAATTTACAAATTAAACCATCACAGGTATATGTGTACAGAGAAAACATAGCATATAAAGGGTTTGGTACTACCCCTGGCTTCAGGCATCCACTGGAGGTCTTGAAACATATCCCCTGAGGATAAGGAGGGACTACTGTAGTGGGTACAGGCCAGAATCCTGTTAAACATCAATGCACAGGACAAGCTACCACCACAAAAAATTATCTACCTCTAAATGTGCCAAAGTTGGAAAACCCTGATTTGTGCTAATGACTGGCATGAGAAGAATATGTGGATGTTCATCTTCATGAAAGCCCAAATTGGTGGTGTGCTGGTAAATGTTAATGACTTGTTTCCACCCCCACAGCCAACAAAGCCCTGATTTGCAGAATTTGCCCATTTCTGTGGTGTAAATGTTCCCACTGTGGCCCATTTCAAGCTACTGACTGTAGAATTGGGAAGACACAATGCACCAACCATTATCAGTCCTGGCCATGTAAGGGTTGGGGGCTAGGTTGTCCACTGAGTTCTTAAAAATACTCTTCATATCTGTATCTCTTGTTAGCTCCTTTACAGAGTGCAGAAAAAAAGATAAAATGTTTGTTACTCTTCCCATCTTCCTGCTGCTGTTCCCTGTTTCTCTAGAGGTGGGATTATTGAATGAGTTTAGCATGGGGATGAATAACTTAATCATCCTGAATGCTACGATTAGTCTTAATTTCACAAGTAGAGACAAGGAAAAAGGAGAAAAATAGGGCCTGGAAGAATAAAAAGGAGAAGGCTGGTGAAGAAGAGAGGGAAAAGACAAAAACTGAAGAAATAAGTGCCTACTGACAAAGAAGCAATACATAAAAACACAGAATCAATGTTAAAAAATATTATCCTGACAACCTCCCTGACACATCCTTTCCGCTAACCCTGTATTCCCTCTTGACTAGTGGCATCAACTATCTGATCATTCAAACAAGAAACCTGACATCATCCCTAACTTCTCACCCCCTTAACAATTGGACACGAAGTCCTATTAATTCTCCCATCTCCTATCTGTCCTGTTATCTACCTCCTTGGCTCTCAACTTAATTCAGGCCCTAATTATTTGTGGCCTGGACTATTCCAGTGGTTTCCAAATGGCTTTTCATACATTTCTAATTCTCCACGGAATAATTTTTTTTTTTTTTTTTGAGTACAGGGGTTAAGAGCAATAGACTCTGAAGTCAGGCTGCCTTGGGTTCCAATGATTACTTTATAGCTGTGTGATTTTGGAAGTTAACACCTCTTTTAGAGCCTTCATCTGTAAAATAGGGGCAATGCTAGTGCTTCCTCATGGGGCCATTCATTATAAGGTTTAAATGAATTGCTATAAGGGACTTAGAATGGCATTTGATGCATAATACATGCATAGTATGTACTATGTTTGAGTTTCTCTGCAGTTTATAATTCTTTAGTGGTTCCCTCTGCCTGGAAAGCTCCCCTACTCTCATCAACCAGGCAAACTCCTGCTCAACCATCGGGCCTTGGCTCAAGGGTTTATTTCTCATGAAACCTTGGGCAAGGACTCATTTAGGCTGTTTAAATTTTCTTTCTTGGGCCTTCATCTTGAACTTCTCACTGAACTCTGCACACCACGGCAATCATCAGTTTACAGGAATATCTTGTGGAAACTGAGCTACCTGAGAGCAGAAACTTTTTTTTAAAAAAATTTTCTGGACTTAGTACTATGCCTGACACAGAGTAGAGAATTTAAGCAATGAAGTGTTTTACACACACACACACACACACACACATATATATAAAATTTATTATATACATGGTATAAGAAAGGGCCAGAAAGAACTGTGAAGGAAGGAAACACTTGTTTTGCTACTCTGACATTTTAGATCCCTCTTTTTAAAAAAAATTTTCATGTGGTTTTCTGTAATTTAGAAATGTAAGCCATTTCTAAAAATGGCTCCCATGTATAGGTGTAACCAATTGCTCTTCTCCTTAGTTAAAAATATAGACAGGATCCATTAAATGTACTACTTAGCAATAAAAATATTAAATCATAAAACATGAGTCTCAAAAATTTTCTTCTAAATACATGAAGAGACACAAACATACAAAAATAAACTGCAGTGAGACCGTCTAGTTAGAATGCCAGTTCCACCACTACCTGGCTGTTACTTAAGGTAAGTTGCTTAACCTCTCTATAGCTGCTTCCTCATCTGCAAAATAAGGATAACAGTAGTACCTACATATGGCTCTTAGGAGAATTAAATGCTCACGTGCTCAGCAAGTGTGAGCTAAAGTCATTTCTACAAAAATTCTCTTGAGGACCTCAGAGCCCATTCTATCCATCAAACAGTCGTGTACTGTTCTCTACCACCAGTTGCTTGCTGCAGTCCACCCCCACCTCTCACCTGAGACCCACCCCTGCCTTTTCCTCCATACCTCCTCTTGAACCCCGAGTTCAGTATAATTTAAAAAATTATACTCAATCTTGAAAATCGGGATATTAAACAGAAAAAAGAAAAATTAACTCGTTGGAAATATCACTACAGTTAACCACTGCTAACGTTTTGGCGTACACTTTTTTAGACCTCTTCTGATGCAAATACATCCGTTTGTATTTTTAACAAAAACGAGTTTTGTATTTTTATACAAACTGTTTTATAATCTGTCCCTTTACTTACAACGGTCCTGCCCCCAGATCCACTCCAGACCCCCACCGCCAGCTCCCACACGTCGGTGAAGCCCTAGGCTTCCCCGAGCCCGGGTTCCCGCCCCACCTGCCTGGACCCA
>NW_006442109.1:34329726-34343314 GCF_000325575.1 Pteropus alecto | reverse complement strand
GTCGCGGTGTGCCCGCAGGGGCGGCCGCCGGACCAGGGGTTCCTGGGCCTCCCCAGCCCGCCTAAGTGGTTACGGATCCGTCATGGTTAAGAACCCAGAGACCGAGGCTGTGTGTCAGCGCACAAGCTGAGGGGACATGTTGGGTTCAGGTGGGGTGTCACTGTGATAAATCCTTATGCGGTGGGGTGCACCCGGGGCTTAGTAATGGGCAGCGTGACAATACGGGGAGACATTCCTGTCATGAAGAGAAAGGGATTTTTTTTTTAATTAAAAATTTTTTTTCTCGATTATTCACTGTGCAATGCGTGGCACACAGTAGGCGCATAATGTTTATTGAATGACTGAATACCCCCGACGGACTTTTTATTTTTTAGTATGTGGGGGCAGGATCAGATGCTTAGTTCTCTCTCTCTTTTTTTTTTTAAATAGTGTAATAATTGTCTTAATTATATTTGTGTACGAATCAATGGTCACTGGCCTTCATCTTTCTGAATTTTCAATCTGTAAATGTTTTAGTAGTCAGGTTTGAATTTTAATAGCAATATGACTGATCGGTCTTCGTCACACACTTGTAAGAAAATTTCTTAGAGATTGAAACAGGGAATTGAAACAGGCAAACTCTTACTCCACTGATGTCCCAACTAAAGGAGTTAGTTAGATTTCTATGAGCTATCTGTTCTGCTGTTACGTTAACATTTGTAGTACAAAACTATGTTTTGAATTCTCATGTGCATAGATTAAAAATTTTTTTGATATAAAATTTCCTGTTACTGAAATACTTACGTATTTGCAGTATCTTAAGGTCACAGTAGGTGCGACATCCCTAAAGATAGTAATTGTATACCAAAATACAAATTTGGCAAAAAAAAAAAAAATTATAAAATGTAAGGTTTTAAGGGTAACATAACCTTGTTAGGGTTAAGGTAGGTAATAAGTAAAATTTGAGGTATGAAGAAATTCTTAGGATCAGCTTATTAGGAAATGAAACAGACCAATCTAGTGTACACTTATTATATTTTGTCTTCATAACAACATTATTTATATATGTAACTATAACTTTATTGCAGCCTTTTTTAAAAAAACAAAATTGTTTACGCAACCTTATAACACACACAAACATCTTCATTTTTACTGGTTGACTTGCCTTGGCTGTTTGACAGCTAGTGGCAGAGCTGGGATTTACATCAACCTGCCCTTGAGTCCACTGTGTTTTATCTCTTACACATTTGTGAAGCAATCACTGCTTTACTGAGAACAAAATAGACACTCCTTGGCTTCAGGGATCATGTTTTAATAGTAATTATAGTAATGGTACCTTTGGTACTAAAATGTCTGGCACCCAGGCCTTTAATAGCAAGTGTCTTTAACTTGAGTGATATTGAACGAAGGTGCTTCTGTCTTACTCATCCCTATTGAACTAAATTGAGTAAAATGCTATATCATTTAGAGAATGAATACTATATATTTTTTGATCTATGCTAACATTGTAACCCAATCTATTAAAATTTTAAGATTTTATCCTTTATTTGGAATGGCTTTAAAAATTCCACCTTACATTTTCTTTTAGGACTTCCTTACTTCACAGTTTGATTCAATGTGCCAGTGTGTGTTAATGCGTGGCACGGTGCCTGGGGCATAAACAAGGGCTGCAGCTACCACCACTTCTACTGCGGTTACCACCACCATCGTATTTTCAGGAAAAGCTGGATGAAGAGGTGTTGGAAAGCTTATTCCTTCTTTTTGGTTTGGGTTGGTAACCTCTAAGGTCCCTTCCACTTCTCAGGTTCTGAAGTTTTGTTTGTATTTAGGCTTGCTAAGAATAACATTATTGGTCCCTAAGGATTAAATAGGACAAGATTGATTGCCCTGACTGAAGGCTCCTTGTTCTCATATCCCATTGCACATTTCTGCCCCAAATGGAGATTAATTGAAATAATCAGAAAAAAACAAAAAACAAAAACACATAATGATAGAGTTTTAGCTGCGTAAGGATAAGTTGCCTAACCCTGGAATTTAATACTGTTGACAGCCTTCGCTTTCTGCTTTAGACCACTACCTATACATGCCTTTTGAAAGGAAAACAAGACAATAAAACTAGACAAAACACTTCTAGATATGTAATACTACAAGGTAACTTAGTTGACTACATAGCATCTGTGAATTTCATTCTTTTAAATCAGTGCTTCTGTAGATGGTATAAACCCAAGCCTATATAGTTTGGGTAAGCGTATAATAAGGCTAATTTTCTTCATTGAATACCCACTAGAAGCATGATATTGTATTTGATGTAATCAATAACTTAAAAAACCAGTATACTCGGGTTTGTTATTATTATATTCATCTTTTTGATGAGCTATTAGCGGAGAGCAACTCAAGGCCTGTTGACAGTCCTTGGAATTTTTTTTTCTTTTTTCCTCCTTGTAGTAATAATAGTAACTCATATTTATAGAGCACTTCGTATGAAATATGAAAACTGAGGCACAGTTAAAAAACTCAAGATTAGGAGAGGTTAAATAATTTATCCATTATCACTCAACAAGCAAATTGGAAGGCCTGGATTCAACCCAGGCATTTTGGTTTCAGAACCTGTTCTTTCAACTACTACCCCCAATTGCCTCTGGAGTGACTTTGAGATTTCAAAAGGGAGGTGTCAAGCAGTGGTCCCCAGCCTTTTTGGCACCAGGGGCCTGTCCTCCTATGAGAATCTAATGCCTGATCATCTGAGGTGGAGCCGAAGCCTTGATGCTAGCGCTGGGAAGAGGCTGGAAATACAGATGAAGCTCGCTCACCTCCTGTTGTGCGGCCTGATTCCTAATAGGCCACTGAATACTGGTCCTTGGCCCAGAGGTTGGGGACTCCTGGTGTAAAGGACAGTTGAATGATCCTTTTTATATATCTGTTTTTTTTCCTGATATTTCAATACAGTTATAAGGCTTAAGGTAACACTGATACCACGTTCAGTTATTGTGGATGTCAGCAGATCTTTGCTTTCTTGCGCATATGTTTATGTGGCAGCTGCTGTTAATGTTTTAATTATTTATGTCTAGTAAAAGATAAGGCAACTGTTTATAACTGCATTAAGGAAAGTAGAACTTGGAGGCTTTTTTCCTTGACTGAACTTTTGCTTTGCAAACAATATAAATCTTTTGCCTGAGTAATATTTAATACAAGATGCCTTTGACATTTCCGTCACTGCTATTTCACTCAGTAAAAGGGAAATCTCTGACTTGGATGTTCAAGTTTATTATGAACCTGGAAGAAGAGACAATGTCAGAGTTGCTGACAGGTTTCTAAGGCATTTGCTCCTTCATTGTTGCTGAAAGGAGTCACCCTCGTGTCAGCGGGATAGAGATTGAGAGCCTACCAGAGCTCAAACTCAAATGACAGTCTCTATATTATATTTCCCTTTTTTAAAGAAAACCTGAAGCGTATTTGGTTAGAAGCTGAGTATGCTTAAGTGCCCCCAAAGAAAATTGCTTTAAGATTAGCTCTTGGTAATCTACAGAATTGATCTTCTCCCCTGCTGTTGCAAACCACTGCTCAGACATAACTATTTTGGCCTATGTATCTTTTCTAATGTATTCTGTTTTGAAGTCTGCTTTTCTCAATGGCCATTATTTCACTTACATATTTCCATTACTGACACACACAACTGATTCTCAAAACTTTCTGCTTGTATTCTGCCTAAATTTTTTTTTTGTTGAATTATGTTATGATATTGTATTTCAGTGTTTATATCCAACATTTGAAGTCAATGTTTCAGATAATTTCAGAATATAAAAATTTCAGCACATCTATATTGACATATTAAATAGAACTGTCATATTATTGTTATACTTGGATGGAGTCTAAATAATATAGTGATTTGATATTCACCTTCATCCATTTAAGAATCACATTAATAAACTCTTAGCAGTGAGATTTACATTATTCCTTATTCTTTTTAACTTGAGTTTTAATTCTACATCTCCCATAGAACTTTATCAAATGTAATATACTTTCAAGCTTAAAAATATTTTAGTGATCACCTTTTCTGCTTCTCTGTAACAAATTTTGATTTAAAAAAAAATGTTTTATAGCCCTAGGGATTGGGTATAAATTTTTTCTTTTATATTGAATTAAGATTACGTGGAATAATGTACAACTTATTTTGATTACAATTATACAGAAAGGTAAATTTTTATTGAGTTTTGTTAGATATCCATGGATTATTGGGTAATAATTGCCTGAATCAGACAGCATCAGTTCCCTTCTTAATTTTTGTTTTAATAGATGTAAGCACTGAGAAACATTGATAGGTGGCAATGATTGGAGTTTTGTTCTATGTGTCACTCAATTTTTTGAATAACTTTCAAATTATATGCTAAAATAAAAAAAGATTAATCATCTGTCAACTGAAGACTGGATTAGGCCCTCCTTCATTTTGTTGAAAGCAAAGAATTGGAAATTACTCGATTTACAAAAGGACTTGTTACTTGGTCTTTAGAGTTATACTTTCTCAACATCTCTACCTATATTTAAAATTGCTTAGGGGCTCAGGGAATGCACCACAGTCAGGGAAAATGGCTTTTGTATGGATACTGAGTATCTGAAAACTGATTCCCTTAAAAGCATCCTTGCTTATGTATAGTGCCAGGTGGGTACTAGACTAATGGGGGGATCACTTCATAAATTATATAAATGTCTAACCATTATGCTGTATGCTTGAAACTAATATAAAATACTTTTGATCGTCAACACTAATTGAAAAATGAAAAAGCGCCCTTGCTCGTATCCCTCTTGGAAAAGCTTCATGAACCCCCAGGTGTATGCATTCTCTATTTTGAGGACTGTTGAATAAGAGAACATTACATATTACTTAAAAAACAAAAAAAGATTGTTTACTGCATGTTTTCGCCCAGAGGGATTTTTTTTGTTTTGTTTTTCTGGGGCAGGGGTGAGGTGGGGGGGGGGTGCAGTTTGGGCTATGCACCATTTGCAGAATATGGTTTCCAATTATTGTCATTCTTAACAGTGTTACTGTCTTGCTAGGATGAAAATGGCAAGCTCATAATTTGAGACCACCAGGCTCTGTTTCCAGGGGAATTATGTAATAAGTAAGCCATTGCTGCTTTTTCCTGTTTTCTCCAGGAAAAGTAGTAATTATTGTCTGCATTATTGGGCAATTGACCTCTAGAGAGGCTGTAGGTTATTTAGTCTTAACCACTCCACAGCATGACTTTTACCGTTTTTTTAGAAATTAATTTAAGTGGTTGTAAAGCTGTTTTCTATTCAGATGTCAGTACTTCCAGATGCAGGATGAAATATCAAAGGGAGAAATAAAGAACATACTGACACATAATTATTTCTATTTTATAGAAGCTACTTATTAACTTATTGGGGCATTGGATTCATTCCTTTTGAAATTTTATTTTCTTTTGTTAGAAGCCATTTGTGTGTGTTTGTGTGTGTGTTGAGGTACCAAGAGTAAATGGTTCAATAATTTTTCTTTTGGATGGAAACGACAACTTTGCTGACCTGAAAACTTTTTATAAACATTTCATTGGGCAAGTGCATAGATAATCGTTATAGATAATATTTCACATATGAGTGGATTTTGTGAAAGGATGTTGAAAAGAAATACAAATTGATATGCTTAATTTTATCCTGATGCTATTAGGATGCTGTTCTTAGAATTTGACCAGCCTGATGTCTGTCAGCCTTAAATTGCTTAAAAGATAATTTTTTTTGTAAAGAACATTGCTCCCAGGGGTGCTGTGTCCTACCATCCATGTCACTTAATTGGTATGTGCACACAGCATGAAAATTAAAAAATATGGAGATCAATAGGATGAATTCCCTGTTGTAAACTTAGTCCTATCTTTGTGTCCTCTTGCTGTTAAGGGCTGATACAGATACGTCTGACCCCTATTTCTTTAGTACCAAGTCAAACTTATGTTAAGGGATAGTAAACACTTTTTTTTTAGTAAACACATTTTAATATTAGTTTACCTAAGCGAAGCATAATTGGGATGACAAGACTGTTATCAAAAATTCATGTGTATTCTTGGCTTATCAGTGCTGTGATTCTTCTATTTCTGTATTTAGCTGTGAGAAGTTACTAATGGTGAGAGATTTTAATGGATGCATATTCTGTGAAATAATTGGTTCATATTTAGATTTCTATAATCTGGTATAAAAGGATCATTAACAGTTACATTTGAGGAAATTTTAAAATATTTAACTGGTATTCCTTCTCACAGTCTAATGCAGTGTGAATTTCATTGAAATAGTGAATTTGGAATCTTTATAAACTTGAGTATATTGTGAATCTCAAGTTCACATCCCAGTAGTTCGGTGCATGATATTGAGGACTAGGATATTTCATTATCATGTTTTCTTTTTACTACAAGGCTGATAATAAAATAGCATGTCTTTGTTTAAGCCTAGTCTTAAGTCACTGAAGAAGGCTTAACCCTTGTTACAGATACACAAATCTCAAGTCCTTCCAAAGAAGTTATGAGTTTTCTGGGAGCAGAGCTCGATGAAAAATGAGTATTTTTCTGAGAACAAATCTTAGTTTCTGATTTTCACTTATATTCTTCACCCCACTCCCTTGTAATGTTTTGGTTTGCTGCTGCTTTTTTGTCAGTATGACTTTGTAGAACAATGCCTGTTAAGTTTTAAAAAGTATTTTTCTCCTCTTCACTGCCAAGAAAATAATTGACTTAAGAGGTAACCAGAAAATGTTATTTGAAGAGCACTTATTTTATGTACATTGGAAGGAGAAATTAAGCAGGCTGTTGATTTGTTTTTCATTTTTACAATATAGAAGTAGACTTAAAGTGGGTGGTTTTTAGGCAGAGGAGAGTGGGGCTCTGATTTGCACCTCATGTTTTCCACTTGGCTTCATGGTGGGCAGGGAGGGGTAGAGGAAAGTGCTGTTGAAACTTGAGGATGAGTGTCCACTCTGGCGGGTGGCACCATGGTGATCCCATTCAGAATGGGATCTTTGAAAGCTTAAGTATTAGAGCTGAAGAATTATGGACAAATTGTAATGATTTCAAGGTAGTAGTTCATATAAGTTTACTTATTATTATGAATTAATAACTAGGGTAAACTTCTCAAAACTTTATGAGGATTCTGCTTGCCTGTCTCTTCCATTTTTTCTCTCCTTATCTTTTCCACCATCTGTGTTTTTTTAGTCTTTTTTTCATGGGGAGATACCACATGAAATAATGTGCGGTCAATAATGTGTGTTTTGGAGTTTCATGGACTGGTTAGAATCTCACCTTTCAACGCCCCAGATGATCACTTTAGTGTAGACAGGCTAGGTACCTACCTGTTCCTTCTCCCGTTTTTCTCTCTCTACATACACACTATTTTTTTTTTTAAATAAAGATTAAAAAGAATCTTTAAGAGGCAATGGTAGACATGATGTCCCTTTACCCCTAAACACTTGAGTATGTATTTCCTAAAAGCAAGGAAATCTCTTACATAACCATAGCACAATTATCAAAATCAGAAAATTAACTTTGATATGATCCTGTTATCTAACTTTATTGAGATTTTGCCTATTGACTCAGTAACATTCTTTATTAGGCTTTAAATCTTCAGGCAATGACATGTAGATATAAGAGAATTATTCTATGGCAGTTTCTATGGCATCCTAACTAGTCTATTTCTGTTGTGTTAGTGTGGCTGAATTCTAAGATGCCTATTTCCGTGTTGTTTTTCTCCCCAGCCTCCAGACTTTTCATCAATTTACCTGAAATTCTTTTAGTAAATTCCTTTTCTGCCTGTTAGCCAGAATTATTTAGTTTGAAACCCAAACTCTACTGTTATATTTCTTACACTTGCCATTTTTCAAAATCTTACTCATCTTCACATGCTGAGTTCACATGCTGCTCTTCTTTGTGAAGCTTCTGGTTTTCCTCACTTAGTGACGTACTTTATAAATACAGCATTTATTTTCATTCCTCATTTTATTATAGTTATTTACTTCTTGTATGTCTTCTTCATTAATGGTATGCTACTTAAAGGCCTGTACATGATACAGCACTGTGATTTTTGAAGAGAGTACAGTAAATGTTGAATGAGTTATAGCATTTAGAAGGTATTTAGAACATAAATGAGGCAAGCTAGAGAGAGTGTGTTTTTAGGCAGTGTCGTTTTGGGAGTTCAGATAAGGAGAACTCTTTACGTTTCATTTGCCTTTGTTATACTAGTTGAAGTACCTTTTTTTTTGATGGTTGGAAGCTCAGCAACTAATAAGTTACTGCTCTCCCAAGGGTCAGATTTATACAACAGCTTTAATTCACAGTGGATTTTATATTCTCCTAGTTGTAAGTCTATAAAACTTTCCAATTTAATACAAACATCAGATTTTTTAAAACTGTGAGACTGAAACAGGAAATTAAACTATCCAGAGGTCTTATACCTACCTATAGAATCCCTTTTCACTATTTTCTCTTTTTGTCTGTTTTAAACTCATTTGTTTTATATATTATTCAAGCTCAATTCTTATTTTGTCTATACTTTGGATCCCTTGCCACTTTTTACCTTTCTCAATTTTTTTAATCAGTTATTAAATATAAAGTTTTTTTTAAAGCTGATTATATAATTCTATATTTTTAACATACTTGAAATGTTAAATTCTACAAGTAACTTTAGTGTTTGTTTTTTCTTAACTATTTCTTAAACTAATTAGTGATGAATTGGCACAGTAGATTTTTGTTAAATTTAAACTTGAATTTATAAAAAATGTGCTGTTTCTATATGGAATAATGAAATTAGATTTTTTTTTTTAATCTAGAAGGGAAGAATTAAGTTATATCAGCTTTTTAGTAGTACTCCTTTATACTGTAAAATTAGGTTCGGACTAACTCATGACAGAGCATTTCTTCTGCCTTGTTTTTTTTCTTATGGATAATTTTTTTTATTGTTACATCATTCTAGGTAAAAGATTTAGCATCATTGGAACACCTTTAAAACCATGGAAAACAAAGACAAGTAGTTAGAGACATTTATATTTTTAACATAATTGTAAAATTCTAGGGTAGTGATATAAAGGCCCTTTATAATGATGATGGCTAACCTTATTCAGTTTGTGGTAACCAGTACTCTCTGGAATGTCTTGTACCTCAACTTTAAAATTATTATTATTAATTTTATTTCTTTCGATAAATGAAAATTGTGGATTATTTGCTTCAAAGAGATGGTGAAAACATAAATTAGGTTGCTATAGATATTTAAGTCTATGTTAACTTCCTTGGTGATAAATTTCCTAATGAAACTGTACAGAAAACCTTTAAAACTGTTGTAAAGAAGTCTTGATCATATTCAGCATTAGCTGAACTTAGATACTTTTCTCTCGGTGGAGGTTGATAACCCATAAATGAGGCAATTTGACATCAAAATTTAGCCTGTGGCCCAGCAATTCTATACTTAGCAATTTATCTTACAGATACGTCCTAACAAGTTCGCAAATATAAGTAGATGATTGTTCATTTCATTGTTATTTAAAATAAGAAAACCTGGAAACAACTTTCTAAATCTCTATTAAGAAGGGCTGATTAAATAAATAATGGTGTGTCTTTGTAGAAGAATACCATGCAGCCGATAAAGAATGGGGTAGATATGGTAAACATTCACTATTGAGGGAAATAGCTACTTTGGAAAAGTTAGTATAGTATCATTATGTTTGTGTAAAAATAAGATATTCATCCGCTGCTACCCTGAACAGGCCCGATCCCTTCTGATCTCGGAAGCTAAGTAGGGTTGGGCCTGGTTAGTACTTGGATGGGAGACCACCTAGGAAGACCAGGTGCTGTAGGCGTAAAAAAAAAAGAAAAAGATATTTATCCATACACATAGAATATTTCTGGAAGGCCATATGGGGAACACATTTAGTGGTTACCTTTGGCGAATAAGACTAGGAGATAAGGAAGATGAGGGAACTTTTCCTTTTTTTTTACTCTTTCTGCACTATTTGAATATTTTGTTACCATGAGCATGCATTATTCATATGAGTAAGGAAAAAACAATAAAAGTTAAATGAACTAAAACTGATTCTTTAGCCTAGGCCGTAAAAGAAACCCTCACATTTAAATGATTATCAGAACCTCCCTGTGAAAGAGGCAGGCAGTATTAAAAGTAGTTTAACAGATGAAAAAATAATAATTGGGTGGATTTAGGCCTTTTTAAAGATACAGCTAAGTAGTTGGTAGTGTGATTCATATTTGAACTTGAGGTTTCTCACTTCTAGGATAATATTTAATTTTTTATTTATGAATGATCAACTAATTCTGAATTTTTTTTTTGCCTCTTAGAACAATTATGTGCTCTTCATGCTTTCCTATCAAGCATATATCTTTTTCTAATATTGCAAATGGTTAGGTTGTATTGAGTTGTAGTTCATCTTTTAGATCTGTTAACTTACTTCAGCTTTTCTAGTTTATTTAATAACATATCTTACTCCTCTTGGAGATAGAAACAGGTGGAGTAGTAAAATAGAGAGATGGCAATTTAAGGTTTCCACCACATGACTTAGGGATTTAGGTTTCTCCCACTATCCCGAAGTCTGAAGTGTGTGGCTTCACCATGCTGTATTCCTTAGGCTGTCAGAGCCATATTCCTATTCCTCAGATTCTAGGTCCTTAAATATAAGGAGTTCTAAGTGGGCTGCTGGGATATGTGACATTAAAAAGACTGGGAAACTTTTGCATCTCATTTGCCTTCTCAATTTCTTTTTCCTTTCTAAATTTGGGACATTTATAACACACAAGTATTAATTCATTCTCGTTCTCTCTTCCACTTATTTAAATGTGAAGAGCCTTTAAGAGAATACTCGTTTTACAATGCCACAGTTATAGTTTATAATTGATTAAATCATCCTTATAGATTAAAAAAAGTGTTAGATTGATATGGGCTCTGTAAGTACACGTTCTGAAAGTGCAAATTGCTTAAAAGTGGCTATGAAGTGATGCGTCATTTCCTTTTACAAAAGTTCTTAAAGGATTTTTTAAAAACAAGAGGTGAGTATTAGGGTTGAAAGCAAATGTATAGGTGCTTTTTGACCTAATCAAATAAAGGACAATTGAGCCATTTGTTAAATGAAGGTTGAACTAGGTGTAGTAACTCCAAGGCATCTCCAAAAGTTAAGAAACTCCATCTCCAGACAACAATAAAAAGATAAGTTCAGGCCAGTCCCAGGCATCATTTGTTGAACAGGTGTGTCTGTTCGCAGCTGAAGTGAAACCAGTCAGCAAGGCACAATTTTAGCAGTGAACAGCAGGTGGGGTAAGCAGTCTAACATTTTTCCAATGGAAGTAACATTAATTTTGTACTTTAGTCATTGAGTGAACAACCATGGAATGCACGCAAAGCTGAGTATGTTCAAACCTTAGCTGACTAGGTGAAAACAACAAGAACAGCAACAAAAACTTGATAGTGATTATAATTCTTTACTCTTCAATTTTGACTGCTTCCTAGATAGTTGTTAGTATTTCCAACCAAGCTGGAATACCTGACAAACGACATACACTTGCCATTCTGTTTTGTGTTTCTCCTCCCTTTGTGGTGTTAGAATAGTACAGTCTTACCCATAGAGGAAAAAATAAAGAGTAGGAATCAAACAGGTTACAGAAGAATATCATCTTTTGTTGATGGGGTTTCTTTTGGATGTATGGACATTTTCTCTGATCATCAGTGTACGTCATGGCCGAGGGCAGTTCAGGCAAGGATAATTAGCAAATGTGTGAGTTTAATACTCTGTTTAATATTTTATCCTTAACATAGGTATTTCTAGGTGAAATGTTGACTCAGCACATCTGAATACAACACTTAATTTTCTTAATCTGTGAGGATGATTTAATTGATTATAAACTAATGATGGCATTCTAAAAGTGAGTAGTTTTTTAAAGGCTTTTCACATTTAAATGTTTTGTAAGAGAGAGAGAATATAAGAATGAATTAATACTTGTTTGCTATAGATGTCCCAAATTTAGAAACTAACGTGTCATATAAACTCCACATCTGGTACATATTATCATATCTGTGAAATTTCAATGGTTTCATTTGTTATTGAGCATTAATGGCTTGGAGTCAAGGTAGCACTTACATCTACAGAATTTTGTGGAATAAATCACAAACTTTGGGAATTGTTATTTTCTTTTGTTATTAGCCTCTGATATATTGACTTTTGTTTCCACTACTTTCTTAATTTTCTGGGTTGTAGAAACTGAGTTTACAGTTGTAGGTTATACATATAGTGACTTTTTCGGTGCTATAGCCATTCGTTCCTCCCCACTTACAAAGCTGGTATATCTTTAAACACACGTTTACTTTAAAAAAGACAAATTAAAGAGGCACCTTTCTTTTTTTAGTGCGGGAGCTGACTATGCATTGTATAAACATAAAATTGGCCCACGTCCTTTTCTATAAGTCCACATATATTAATATATTAATGAATATACAAGTTGTATGTTAATATGGTATTTGGAATCTTTTTATAGTCCTAGTCATTTCCTTTTTGTTTATAGTCATTTATATGACTCAGTAGTTTTCCTTAATGAATATTCTCGAAGCAAAATAGCTTCCCTTTTTTGTTTCCTTACCTAAATAATGATTACTAATAGTGTTATGGACTGAATGTGTCCCCCCCAAATTCATATGTTGAAGTCCTAACCCCCAGGTGACTGTATTTAGAGATAGGGCCTTAAAGAGGTAATTAAGGTTACATGAGGTCATAAGGGGGGCGCCTAATCAGATGGAGCTGGTGCCCATATAAATAGAGGAAGAGAGACTAAAGCATTCTCTCTCCTTGACATCTGAGGGTATAGTGAGAAGACAGCTGTCTGCAAGCCAGGAAGTGATCTTCACTAGACACCAAATCTGCTGGCACCTTGATCTTGGACTTTGCAGCCTCCACAATGGTGAGAAAAGAAGTTTGTTATTTAAGCTACCAATCTGTGGTAGTTTGTTGTGGCAGTTTGAGGTGACTAATACAGATGGCTAACCACAAATAAATAGAGTTTTTTTTTTTTTTTTTTTTTTTTACAGTGGTGTAATGTGGAGTAGAATAAGAAACTGAAAGGAATTTTAATGGATGGTAAGGTCACTTGACTGTTACTAAAGTTAATAGCCCAGCCTGCTTTTCGCTGTAGTTTACATATATCAATTCTTTTAGTGCCTGATCTTTTAATTCCCTCATTTGTGATGGCTTACTTCACACATACAAATAACATTTTTTCCCCTTTTTCTTTAATTGGCATGTGGTAAAAATTCCACCTGATACTGGGTTAAAAGGGCTCTCCTGCTAGAAGCCGGAGAGTTCTTTCTGTAGGCAGTATATTCATGTTTTATTGTTGTAACAACATGCCACAAACTTACTGGCTTAAAACAGTACCAATTTATGTTTTATAGTTCTGGAGTCCCAAGGTAGGTCTCATAAGGCTAAAATCGAGGTGTCTACAGGGTTTGACTCCAGGAATGCTCCAGGGAGAGTGTTTCGTGCATTTCCAGCTTCTAGAGGCTGCCCACGTTTCCTGGCTCTTGGCTCCTTCCTGGATCTTCACAGCTAGCAACATAGCATCTCTCTGACTTTACT
>NW_006442109.1:34313290-34329683 GCF_000325575.1 Pteropus alecto | reverse complement strand
CTCTCTTTTCTGCCTCCCTTTTCCACTTGTAAGCATTCTTGTAATTACATTGGGCCCATGTGAAAAACCTGAGTAATCTCCCTATTGTAAGTTCGGCTGATTCACACCTACAACTTTGATTCTTCTTTGCAGTGTAGCCTAACATATGCCCAGGTTCAGGGGATTAGGACATGGACATCTTTGGGGGACTATCATTCTGCCTATCACAGGCGGAAAGTGGATATATTTAATAAGGTATAAGAAGACTGTTTTGAAAAGTACCGGCGTTATTTCAGCCTGTCTTTCTGGTGGAATCATGCTCATGAGTGTTTCTCAACAGTGTAAACCCATGCCCTCTTTTGAAAAACAAAAATCTTGTCTATTCTATAGTCAATAATAAATACATTAGTTTTTTTCTCTAAAATATTCCCATACCGCTCCCCCACTCCCCAAGTATCTGAGCTAAATATGGTTTGTCACAACTATCTTTAGCCTATATCTGGGCCATTGTTTCAGACTTCTGGATTATTTTAGCTTCTGGATTATTTTCGTATTCATACTTCAGTTCAGACTTAAAATCTGTGTAGTGTTTGCTTTATTATCACCAGTTCCTTTTCCCCCATAGTAATAATTTGATATTGCTGTTGTGAACTTATTTAAAGAGGTAAATATGCTTCTTTATTTTATAAACTTGTTTTTTTATAAACTTGCTTATGAACAAGTATATAAAATATTTTATAAACTGTTCATGTACTTAAGAGAGGTAGAGTAGATAGTGCTCATTCAGAAAATGGCAAAGACCTACAATTTCCTTTGCTTAGTTGATTAGAAGCTAATTTTCAGTCTCATTGTTATAGCAACTGAAACAACTCATAGTAATAGAATAAGGTGATTGCTTTTGTTGGTACATGGTCTCAAAGCATGTATCTATATGTTTTAAAAGATTTTATAGACTTTTAGAACAGTTTTAGATTTACAGAGATATTGAGGGGATATTATAGAGAGAATATTATAGAGTTAATATAAGTTATTAAATATAAGTACCCAGTTCCCTTATTAACATCTCATATTAGTATGGTTATGGTACATGTGTTACAATTAATGAACCAATATTGTTACAGTATTATTAACTATCCCTCAGTTCCAATATTATGTTTGTCCGATGATGTTTCTCATGATTAGACTGAGGATATGGGTTTTGGGAGATAAAAATACCATAATCATTATGTCATATTAAGAGTACATACTATTAACATGAGTTGTTACTGTTGATGCTGTCCTTGATCACCTGGCTGAGGTAATGTTTGTCAGATTTCTTCACTGTAAGGTTATTCCCATCTCTCTTCCATACTCTGCACAACCTTCTTGTTGAGGATGGAGTATCTATAAAATATTTGGAATGCTTCTGCATGGGAGGTTTGTCTACCCCATTTATTTATGCAATTGTTTATGCTAGTGTGGACTGTAATCCAATACTACTATATTTTGTTGCTCAAATAGTTTCAACTTTGGCCTTTAGGAGCTCATTCAGTTGGCTTCTGTGCTCCTTTTACATACCCTCATCTGTGTGTGTGTGTGTGGCATTTTGTACTTTCTGGTACTACTAGATACTAGATGCTCTAGGCTTATCTTATATATTTCCTGCCCCAGTCCTAGAATCAGCATTTTTCTAAGGATACAGGGCTATATTTTATAGTGGATCCCGTGTCTTGATGATCAGCACCATAGAAACAGTTTGACAGGTTCATTGTGTCTGCCATTGAAAACACCAAAAATATCATTGACCTACTGCTTATATAGTAACATGTGGAGGGAGAGTGAGCAAACCCTTATTTTAAAGCTGAATGGTATATAATTGAAAACAAAACAACAACAAAAAACAAATGAATCTATCAAGTATACCTTTGTCAGAGAAGAATTATTTCAAGTGACTCTAAAGTGATATTTTGACTATGCAACCCTCATTGGAGAAAGCCTAAGAACGTAGTACTTAAGAGAAATTTTAAACTGCATTTTTAATTTTTAGTAGTGATATTGGTGTCATTATGTCGAAATTATTAAATATATATTGCAGGGTAAAGGAAATAGGTATGTTAATGCTGCTAGTAACTCAAATTTTTCAGAGTAAGAGAAAAGAGATACTAATCTAAAAAAATTGAAGCAATTAAGTAAAAACCCCGTAATCTTAAACTTGAATTAAATTATCTGTATGAACTTAGATTTCCTTTAAGTATATACTTTCTACCGAAAAGGCATAGAAGCAAAGACCAACAAGTTACAGTGAACACACTTAGCACTCAGATTAATTTCTAAATATACTATTTCCACTAAAAAGAATCAGGAGTATAGGAGAAAGGCTGGGGCAGAAAGCAAGAATGCTGTTAAAGGTTACTGGAGCTTCCACTAGATGGGACTATTTGAGCATCAATGAGAATAATAAATGCAATGTATTGAAATACATCTAATATGAGTTTTTAATACTATTTCCCTCCCCATTGATTACCTTTGGAGGCCACTTAGGTAACAAGCACAATTCTGAACATTGATAAATTAAGGGAAAGGATTTATAATTATCCTTTCCTGAATGAACTTTACTTCAGGATAATCAAATAGTTGCTGGTGAAAGTTTAAAAAAATAGACAATGTACCTAGTAAATGCAGAAGAAATGATAGAAGTAGAAAACTTCCACTTTCAGCTGCTAATGCACTAAACAGTAATCATCAACGGATGCTAAACTGGACTGTAATCAAGCCACTGGATCCAATTACTAGTTTGTGGAATTAGGATAGGTGAACATGTTAAAGGACGCTGCAAAGAATCAATTAGTCAAATCCAGAATGTAGAAAATTCTATAGGATAAATATAGATTAAAGGAAACTTAAACACACTAACCATGTACAGTATTTTGCCCTTGTTCAGATCCTGGTTCTTACGGACCAAACAAAAGGAAAGAGATATTGAGGGGAAATTTGAACATGGTCGAGGTATTAGATAATATTAAGGAATTGTTTCTTTTGTTAGGTATGATAAAGGCATTGTGTTCATATTTAAAGAAATTTTTAATATAAGATATATATATTGAAATACTATGGGTGAGATGATAAAAAAGTACTCCAGAAAAAATACATTAAAAAGTGTGTGTGCGCTGTGTGTGTGTTTTTGTGTATTTGAGGAAAGTAGGGGATGATAGGTCAAAAATAAGATTGGTAAATTATTCATAACTTTTGGAGCTAGGTTGTGGGTATGTGGGGGATATAGTGTACTGTGTTTGAAGATTTTCATAATGAAAATACAAGTTAAAAAGCTAAATGAAGTCTTAACTTTCTTTAGTACAAAAAGAATAATTTGGCATTTAAGAGTATGAAATATGTTTTTGGGGTGGATTAATTATGCTTCATTTATCTTTAAATTTGAGATTTGACTTTGTTTTGACTTCTTGATCTGTTAAGACTGAGTTTGAAGTGGATTTGAACATTAGGTTTAGATTTGCATTTGAAAGTAATTTATTTGGTTGGGATTGAGAGTAAGAAAAGTGTTTAGATTAAACTTTGCATTTTCGTGTGTCTATAAATCTGCCTTCTCATCATTTAGGATAAAATCCAAAATCCCTTCATGGTTTGATGGCTGGTTACCTCTTAGACCTCCCTTTGCTCTTTCCTCCAGTTTAAGCCAATGTAGCTGTAATACTTGCTTTATTTCTGATCCTTGAGTGCGGCAGGGTTATTCTTTCCTGAGCGCTCCCGAACGCCTGAGCATGTGTTGCCTACAACATTCTGCTTACTAGCCCCAGATCCTGCACGGCTTGCTCCTTTATCCTGTCTGGTTCTGTGCTTAAATGTTATCACTGAAGAGGTTTTTCCTGACTATTCTATATAAAATAGTGCCCTCATCATTCTCCAACCCTTTACCCACACACAGTATTTGTCACCTCCTAAAATCACTGTTATGTGTATTTATACATTGTATAGTTATTTATTTGTTGTTTGACTCTTCTAGTAGAACGTAAGCTCCATGAAGGTAGGGAATTTGTCTTGTTCACTGCTATATTTCATGCACATTAAAAGATGCCTGGCATAGTGTAGTCTCTCAGTAGCTATTCGTTATGTGACTGAATGATGGATTCTGTGTTTAAGTCTGGTGTTACTTCCAGTATTCTGGAAACACTCATATTCATTTTCTGTTAGCAGGTATGTGGTTTTCCTATTCCTATTTCCAAAAGCTGTAAAGGGAAAATAGGTTTAGCTGTACCTCTGAAACCAAACCCACTCTTGGGGCTTCTCCCTGGATATAGTCCTCTATTTTGCTAGCAATGGAAAGAGCCAGAATGAGTTTAAATGCCTCTGCCAAAGAAAGAAGCATCTGCCAGAATTTCTAAGACTTTCTTGGATGTCTTTAACAGCCTGAACATGTGTAGATTAGTTAGCCTATCAATGGACCTGATGAGCAGCTGTTTACAATTAATAGTTAACCACCTGCCTGGCTTCTTAAGCTTAGTGTGATTGGGAGGGAAGGCAAGAAACAGGTTTACAAACTGGGGAGAATAAGACAGGGTTCTAGAAGTCAGGTAATTTTGTTTTTCTTTTCTGTCTCCTTTTTAAGTGTATGAAATAAACAGTGGCACCTAAGAAGAGGATAAATATGTGCACTATCATGGTTTTATAAGAATCAGTGACGGGGTTTCCTTTATTCTGGCACATTCATCAAGTGGAAGTTGAGATGGCTGACACCTGAGGGGCTCAGGTGTGTGGAAGCTATCATAATGTGAAGTGGTCAAGAGAGACGCTGCCTCAGCAAGTAATAGTGAACTTACTGGGCGGATAAGACCAAGGTAAAGTTAGCCCACTATAACCTATTTCTCCTGCTGATTGCAGTGGTAAACTATGGACAGATTGATTACTTGGGGACTCAGACAAGTAAAGCTGGCAAATTGAGAAGTGAAAACCCAGAGAAGTGACCTGTATAGGAGACCAGTGGGGTGAGTGTCTCACTGTTTTTCTTTTTTCTCTGGCCTGGAGCCTAAGGGAGGCAGGCAGAGCAGCAGCGGTGATGCAGAGGTAGCTAAAATCCTAGAGAAATCCCATCTTTCTGGCCAGAAATCCAGGAAAATGCAAGCTGGAAAGCGTGGGGGCATCCCTTTTTTTTTTCTTTTTTGAATTATGGCGGGGATTGGCAGGGGTGGGGGTCAGTAGACCCTTTGGAGAGCCAGAGTAGCTGGTAGTGCCAGCAGCTAAAATATCTGTAGAAAGCCTGCCTTTCCGGCCAGGAGAACTGGGAAAAGGGTTCCCTGTAGTCCAGAGTGTGAGAGAATGTTCCTTTTTATTTCTCTTTTTCTCTTTCTCTCCTTTGCTTTTGAGGGGCAATGTGGGCAGCTAGAACTGCAAGAGAAACCCCATCTTTGGGCCAGAGGATTGGGAGAGTCCTAGAGGGGAAAGAGCTGAAGGATATCCTCTCGTGTGTATGAGGCCAGGGCTTACCCTGACTTATGCGTGAGGGATACAGACCTGAAGCATCAAAAGCCTTGAGGTGGCATTGGAACCATTGTCCACAAAAGATGAAACAGAACTTACTGTCTGAACCTAACCAGCCTGATGGCTGAATGGAACAAGTGAACAATATCATAATGTCCACCAGAGGATATTTAAGAGTTAAAACAACTTTTTAAAAGAGTCTAAGCAACTTCATATTCAGAATTTTCTGTATCTAAAATTTTATAGTATATCAGAAAAATGTGACCAGTTCTTAAGGCAAAAGACAACAGGTGCCAGCCCCAGGATGACCCAGAAATTGGAATTATCAAACATATATTAAAGCAGTTATTATAACTGTGCTCCATGAGTTAAACTGTCTTGAATGGAAGGTTAGCTATTCTTCTTTTAGACAAAAAACATAGAAAATGTTTGTGACTGGGTTAGGCAAAAATTTCTTAAGAGTAGCAAAATCACGATTTCAAAAAAAAAAAATTGATAAACTGGACTTCATGGAAATAAAAAACTTCTGCTCTGGGAAAGACACTGTTGAGAAAAAAAGATAAGTCACAGGAAGTACATGAGAGACCTCTGGACCTTCCAGTCAATTTTGCTGTGAACCTAGAACTGCTCTGAAGAATATATTCTGTTAAAAAAGACAAGCCATAGACTTGTAGAAAATATTCTCAAGTCACATAGCCAACAAAGGATTTGTATCCAGAAAATATTTAGAATTCTCAACACTCAATAATAAGAAAGTAAACCATTAAAAAATGAAGATTTAAACAGACAATTTGCCTAGAAAAATATGATGGCAAATAGCACAAGCTGCTGAACATTAATTATTAGGGAAATCCAAAGTAAAACCACAACAAGAAACCACTGTACATCTATTAGAATGGCTTAAAAAAACCTGACAATACCAAATCTCAGCAGTTTCTTGTCAAGTTAAACTTGCTCGTCATATGACCCAGCAGCCCTACTCTTAAGGTATGTACCCGCTGAAAACTTATGTGTGTGAACACTTACTTATAGTGGCTTTTTTCATAATTGCTAAAAGCCAGGAACTGCCCAGAAAGGTTCTTTAGCTGGTGAATGGATACACAAACTCTGAGATATCTATACCATGGACTACAATTTAGCCATAAGAAGGAGTGAACTATTATTTACAACAACATTGAGGGATCTACTATGAATGTACTATGTGAAGTGAAAGAAGCCTGGGAGGGGTGGACAGTTTTCAGGTGATGGAAATTTTGGGGTGATAGGACCGTTGTGTATTGTGACTGTGGTGGTGGTTCCATGACTCCATTTGTGTAAGCTCTTAGAACTTTGTATTGTACTGTATGTAAAGGAAATAATCATTGGGGAACCATCTAGTTATGATTTTTTTCAGATCTTAAAATTTAAGCATACCAGACCAAGAGGACTATTACTTTTCACATGCACTACTTTGGCATTTAGGTAGTGGGTCATCAGCCCTCTTCAGAGGTGAAAGAGAAGAGCATGTTCATTCAGCAGACTTGTAAATCTGCAATTTCTTTTTAAAAACGAATTGTGTGCTTCAGCTAAGGAAACCTCCCATTCTGGATCAAGACTCTGTTCTTACAGAATCTCACTCTTACTGCTTTTCGAGTGGCTTCAGGACCATTAGATAGAAGAATGAGGAGTTTCCTTTTTAACCTTGAATGTACCAAACTGCCGTGGATAAAGCCTGAAGACTGGTCTTGGAGATTGTGCAGAAGGAAGCAAGATTTATCTTGCTGGTGATTGTGACATTTTCTTTGGGATAAACTTTCTGTTTCCCAGGGCCACTGTCCCTTTTGTTCTGTAGAGCTGTCTGAGACATCTATTCAGAATTATCTTAATGATATATCACATCCAGGCATTTTCTTCTCTCCATGTAAAAATTGTGATAATGACAGAGTGTTACTCTCAGGGAAGGGCTTTAAATTTCAAGTTACTTCCATTTAGACAATGTCACCTCCCTAGAAGTCCCAGTGGGGTCACGTTTGGGGCGAGACGAGCCTTTTTGTGCACAGGGAGGTACAGCATTTTCTTTATGCCAAAGTTAGAGTTCATGCCCTAACTGGCTTTAGCTTTTCCAAGTTTAATCCTCTTGAGAGTTTTGATTATGATTTTTAAATTCACAGGCCTCCTTATTGGAGGAAAGCGATGCTAGAGTTTAATTTGTGCCTCTTCCACAGAGAGTATTTGGATACTATTGGTGGGGATCCAGAGAAGGTGGAATTAAGTGTTGGTTTAAGTTTCTGCGAAGCGGAGAGAGCCTCGCACTTCTAGAAAAAGATAAGGCACACATATGTTAGTATTGCCAGCTCCAAGAGGATTTTACCAACACACAGTTATTCAGGCTTGCTGCGCCTGGCCCAGCTTTAGTACTCTCAGCTTGTGTGCTCTATATAATCCTGATCCTGGGATTTATTTGTGTTTTGTCCTTATGGGCTGGGAGCTTTGAGAAAATCCACTGTTCTCTAATGCAAGGTGAAAAGCTTCCTTCACTTCCTTAGCTGTCTTTGCTGCCCTTTCTTTTAATTAGTTTTTTTCTCGCCAGTGTTGGAAGAGCTTCCTAAAGGTCACACTTGAAAAGGGCTGCAGAAGGGAAATGCGGTGTATATCATTCTGTCCTTTCATGGGGGAAATTCTCTCGAATCTCTCTGCCTCCGAAAAGTGCATTTTATTTCTCAATTTTGGTTAAAGTAGTGTGGCTTAAAAGGAAGGGGTTTTTGCTAGTATGCAGCCATGATGTCAGGTGATGGCTGAGGAATGAGAGAACGTGGTTTAGCCAGAAAAGAAGAGTGTGCCAGCCGAGTGCCTTTCAAATGTCACATATTGTGTGGCAAGAGTAGGTTTCAAGTTTAATGCATGCACTTGTCTTCATTGCAAACAATGCTGTCTCATTACATCTACAAAATATTTGCACCTGAAATCGCTACATATGATTTTTGCAGTAGCTGTCATTTGATTTCTATAGACTTTCAGGGAGCCCGCTGACAACAGTGCTGTGAGTGCTCACATCCTTTTCTCTTCACGTTAATGTTGTCTTGTGGAAGCACTCTTGAAGAGAAAAGATTTTAATATACAAAAAATTCAGCAAGCTCACAAAAGACATGTTATGCATTTTATACAATTTTATTCATTAGGGAAGAACTGAAAAGTAGGGTAAATTCAGAAGAGGAGCTTTAAATGGTAAAAAGCTAGGGAAGGTAGAAGCATACATCAAATTATTTCATAAGTGTCAGGTAAAAGACATGTACAGAGAAAGACTTTTCAGATGATTGGTCTAGGGATTCGTTCCTCACCATTTGGTCAAGGTGTGCATATGGGCTGTCCCACATGAAGTGGGTGCTTGAAGGAAGAGAATTCTGGTCTATTTGTTCTTTAATGTGAAATGGCAAATTAAACAGCTTTTACCGGCTAGGGCTTGAGTATGGCCCTCGTCTAAAGACAGAACAACTAAAAAAAGTTATGTGGAGATACTATCTTTTATTTTCTGAAATTTGACCTTGCTAAACTTAACAATTTTTCGCCACAAGGAGAGTAAGATTGTAATGTAGCCAAGAGATCTGTATGATGTAGTACCTGGAGCTTTAATGAAGGCACACAAATTTCTAGCTGTACAGCCGTAACCTACACCAGTCACCAGTGGAAGAACAGTGAGAACTGCAGCCCATTTGAGTTGTGAGGTGGTATGAGAAGTGTGTTCTACCATATGGTGGCATTAATACTTTAACAAGAATAAGATTAAGATTTAGATTACACCTGTTTTTATAGTTTTCTTTTTTTTTCCCCCCCCCACATTTAACCACTTTGTCACTGGATGACATCTTTTGTTTTAGTTTGCCCTGAGGTACTTCTGACAATTTTGCAATGCTCATTAACTTCCTTGTTTAATTGCATATGTTTCTTTTTCATCATTGTGTCCCCCCCTCACCCCTGTTTCTGGTCATATATATTTCTTGTAGCTGTTAAGTGACTTCTTATTATCGAGCCATTTCCCCACATAGTGAACCTTGCAGTTTTCAATGATTATTATGAATGATTGCAGTGAATGAATTTTTGGGTCAGAGATTTGTTTTATTTGTGTGTGGTTGGTAGGTTTTTGGAGTGGGTACCTGACCTATTTCAACTGTATTTCATCTGTGTATGTATACGATTCTGCTTAAGGAAGATATACCTATCTTCCAAAGTTTCCTTGAAATTCAGGTAATTAAATGAGTTTTGAGAGATGTAAGATAGTGTCATTGATGTGGGGAGGTAGTTTCAGGCATCAGAGGAGGATTCTTGAATCATTAGTTTCTGGCTTGCTACATCTCTTCTGACCTTTAAATGGTTTCATTTTTCTCAACTGATAGTCAGAAGTTTTGAGTAGAACCTTCACAAAGGCTTTAGAAACTAAGAGACTTAAAACATTAGAGACAGTGATTTATTAAGATTTTGCTTAGCGAAGAGACCTACTTGCAAAAACACTGGGTTGCATTTTAAGCAGATTTTCATTCTTCCTCTGCTGTTAAGACCTTGGCCAAGTCCTTTCTCATCCTCATTTGATTCCTAAAGCCCCAGGGCTTAAACCAGGTGCTCTGCAAGGATGCTTTGAGAGTATTGTTTCAAGCAAATTTCCAATTTGCTTCCTTGGATTAATATAAGCAGGTTCGTAAATGGTTTTGTAAGAAGTTCTACTATAAAGGTAGAAAAGGACATTATCTAGCAGTAAAACCTTTATTTTGAGGTAGAAAATGTATTGAATTTATTGAACCTATTGTGTTCATCAGAACAAGTACAATAGCCTATAACAGAACTACAATATGACATTGTAGTTCTTCTAAGTGTTGTTAAATAGTTGCCAGGTAACAGAGTTTCAGTCCTTTGGAACCTCTGACTGAGGCTTCCTGAAATCACTTATCTTGGTCATTGGCATCTTATTAGAATTGATAGCTCCATGGTAACAGGGATATTGCATGAAAAATCTAAGTGATAAATGTTTCAAAATAGCTGATGAGAAACTGCTTGACTGTTGGAACAAGAATGAGATCTCCATGTTTAAAATGACACATGGCAGTGGTTACTTTGCTGGCTCATTTGGTAGGGAGAGTTGAGCACGCTGTTCCAGGTTTTCTGATGAGTTGCTAACAAGTAAACTGAGTTGATGAATCTGGGCGAGTGGGTAGATTCATGGTAGGTGAAAAGACATTTGGCAAATCATTATTTTGATAAGCCTAAGAGATGATTTAGAAGTCAATGGTTTAGAACTCAGGGTATAGACGAAAAAACCAGAGAAGGGAATTCTCTTAGGTTTAGCTAACAGTGGGATTTACAGATTTAATGGAGAAAAGTTGGCTGTATCAAAAACTTTTGTTAGAAATATTTAAAAAACTTTTTTCAATTTTAATTTTTAAAAATTCTATTACTTTCAAGAATACAGTACATTGGTTAGACATTTACATAGTTTATAAAACGATTCCCCTTTCTCTCCTGTTAGAGATATTTTAGAAAAGATTCAGGTTACATTTTGCAGCCTGGGAGATAAATACTGCTGAGATACTTTTGACCAAAATATAGTATGAAAGAAAAGGGGGACACTTGTGAGAGAAAAGAGACAGCCACATGCAAACAATGAAGTGGTAGGAAGGAGGTAAGTGACCGTCTGAGATAAATATCCATCAGAGTCTGTCTCGGTGGCTGTCTTTATTATGAGTTTACTACATAAGTTTAAATAAATTTGTTGTGCTGATCTGATAGTACTGTGAACTTCATTTTGATAAAGAATCTAGGAAATAGAAAATTCCCTCCAGTTTTGTGCTCACATAGTGATTGCTGTCAGATCTGGGGTATGTTGTTTGAAGGAAAGGTAAAGAGCCTCTGAGGTGCTGGGAATGGGGAGGAGAGTTGTACTGTTTCACATTCTTGATTTTGTTAACGACTGATAATTACTTTTTCATGCCTCTCATTTTTATCAAATTCTCTGAAACAACTATGAGAAAGAGACAAGAACTTGGAGAAAGAAAGAGACCCTGTGAGCTGGGTCATTGAACAACCACTTCGTGGTTTGGTTTACCCTTTCTTCCTCTGTTCTCAGATTCTTTCCACCTCACCTTTTTTAATGTATTGATGTCTCTGAGCAAGATGGAGGCTGGTCAGCTGTTCTTTTTCATCTTTTGCCCCTGAAAACGGTGGAATTTCTAGTTACATACAGTGAAACTGTTCTAATAAAATATTTTTGGATGCTTTGTGGAATTTATGAAAATGCCCCTATTGTTATAGTATCATTGTCCTTATAGTAACTTAGTATGGGGTTTGACCGTGATCCTTTGCTGTTCCTGATTTTCATGAAAAATCAGTTTTCCCAAACTTTTAAGAGGGAGACACTGTTAAGATAGCTTTTTCAGTTTCATGGCTCTGGAGCACCCTCTGCTGTTATTCTGAAGAGCGAAAATATGGGCCTTAAATCTGGGATGTCCTTGCCTCCTCCCTTCTCCCCGCCAAATCTGGCCACCTTTTTCCTTTTTATTTGGTCCGTGTTCTGCCCAATTTGCATTCTATCTCCACCAGTTTTTCTTCAGAGTATTGTCTTGCAAAGGAGCTTCTTTTCCCAGTTACTTTTCAGAGTTCATAGGGCCCAGATTTCTTCAGCTCCTTCAGTCTTTTCTGTGCACTTGTGCTCACCAGCTATTGCAATGCATAAGACCCCACGTTTTCAGCTGCTATTCTCGATGGGCCTGCCAAACTGGAAAGTTTCTAGTGAGTACCTGTTGTTTATTTTGGGATGCTCAGGTCTCTCAAATGCTCTGATGCTTCCCTCTGCTTCCTCTCCAGGTGTTGGTGCCATGCAGGTCTAGTGACTATTGGTGATTTGTTCCTACTTGCTCATATTTGGGCTTGGTGGAGATACATTGCCACCTAGGTTTTTATGGATGTTTCCCATGGAGTTTTAATTTTGCTATCGTAGTTGCTCTGTGTGGTATTTTTAGGGGGATTTGGGAAGACTAAAATAACACACCTTCCCAGAACCCTTGAACATGTTTTTCTTTTTTTCAAATTTGCCATTGTTGGGTGAAGGAATGACAAACTACAAATTATTAGTTACAAATATTTAGTTTTTAATTAAAAATAAAAAGCAAAAAAAAAATTTTGTCGTTGACCTCCCTGGGTTTTGTTTTGTATAGTTCTTATCCCATGGTTAGGAGCACGTTCTTCGCTAATTCTCTTTGAGCCTGGGAGCTGCCTTCTAGTGAGAGATAGTGGCAGTTTCCTTCACTGGACTAATCTTAGGCCATGTGTCCACAGCTAGAGCTGTATTATACTGTTCCTTCAATCTGAAATACCATCCTCTTCCTCCTCCCTGGCTCACAAGACTAATCCTGAAGACACCCTTTCTCCCCTTCTCCTCCATTGTAGATTCTTTTTCTATGATCTCATAACATGAATGTTTACCATAGCACAAATCCCACTGCTTTAAGTATATGTTTACTTTTCTGATTTCCCCAAAGGACTATGGGTTTTGAAGGGATAGGGACATGTCTTATTTTTGTATTCTTGCTACCTGACCTGGTGGTGGCGTTCAGTAACTAAAGTGAAGGAGTGTTGGCAATTGTTTAGTCACGGAACAAAAGCAGCCCTCTTCAGATGTTTTACAGAATAGACAGGAGGAAAGATAAGTGCCCCTTAGAGTTCTGGTTAAAGAAATGTGTCCTGAGGAGGAACTGTAAAGGTGTCTTTCTTTACAAAGGTATTTTCAAAATTTGTGGTGGGGTGGTGGTGGCCCTGGCCAAGTCACATCTACTGAGTCCATTTTGATTATAACTGCTAAAAAAGGTATGGGAAATGTAGAACAATGATAATGATTAAAGAGTTGGAAGTTTGTGCTTATGAAGGAAGAAATATGATTTGGGTACAGTCATAGACCCAGGTGTAGGGTAGACTGGCCCATATGTGATTTCTACATGATTTCGCTTGAGGGCAGAGGGCTGGACCAGGGCTACCCAGGTTCCTTCTAGTTCAATAATTCTTGTTAATTAAGTTCTCCTGGTTAGTTGAGGGTTTGGGGAGTGTCTTAAAGTGGGCTGGATAAACAGCAGTTATTTAGTAGTTGGCGATTTTTCTGGAAAATGGAAGGTGATGACATTAAAACCTGAGTAACCAAGGAAACCAGTCCTGTGCTGGTGGATAAGAGGTGAAAATTTGAGACACTCAAAAGAAAATCTAGCCATTCCTAGTGTTACACCCATGCAGTAAAATTCCAAGGAAGATAGAGCAGAGGCAGAAGCACGTGGACTGTCACGTGCCCCCTTAGGAAAAAGGGTAAATAGTCAGTAGCTCTGGTTGGGGACAGTATGTTTTGTACACTGATCTTACCCAGGAATGCTCAGAGTATATATGTGTGGCTTTCATATAAAGGCTGATTATTTTTGTGTGTATAAAACCCTTAAGTTATTTAACAAAGGAAAGTTTTTACTTGAAGGTCTCTTAGTTGCATCTGTACTTTTTGTGTATCTCTTTATTCAATAGATCAACAAAGCAAAACAGTCTTTTCTTATTAGATTATAACCATACCAAGAATTGTCTTCACTACAGTTCCATTTAAGTGCCTTCTTTACCACAAAAATTGTTAACATTAATGTTCGTAGAATTTCACCTTGGAGTTGGAACTCACAAGGTTGATTAATCTGGTAGTTTTAAAACTTGTTTAGCCCAAATTCTTACACGAAGCTCAGGTTGTAAAGCAGATAAAATGAACCTGATTCTCTTGCCACCCCCCTCTCCTTTCCACAAGGACCGCATATAAAAGGACTTCCACAAAGCATGGTTTAAAATCTCCAATTAGTCCAGTGCAGTTTAAGCTCCCAAACTACCCTTATATCATAGAATAAAACTCCCAAGGTCTTTACAATAAGCCTAGTCCTTTTGTAGGCTGCCAGTGAATGGTAATTACCTTTCTATGCCATCTATTTTGAAATAAAATTACCCACATGAGAAATATATAAGGACTTGGAGAAAGAAGATGTAAGGATTTGGGATGAGTGAAAAGGCCTGTGGGAAGTGTCATTGAACAACTGCTCTGAGGATTGGGTCACCATTTTCTCTGTTCTCAGATCCCTCTATGCGCCCCTCCCCCGCCCTTTCCCATATTCTTATCATAAGGAAGGACAAGAAGCTGTATAAAATTCTCTGCTAGAGAAAGTCAGATTTGCATATAGCCTGCATTACTTTTTTTTTCATTCTTAATGGCCACAGTATTTTGGAGCTCACATACTATGTACATTGTTCTAGGCTAAATAGATAATTCAGATATATGCCATATACTAGGGCTATATATATATGTAAATCTTTTGAAATTTAGCTTTTTGAAATATATAAAATTCTTGCTACTACAATTTTCTAATACCAAAAAGCTATCATCGAACTCTTTAATTATGAGAGTTTATAAATTTTTCTACTGTTGGAAAGATAATTTTTTTAATAGTGAAGCATCAGTTGCTGCTTATGGTCCAAATGATTATGTAAGATAAAAGCGACCTTAATAGGGTTATAAATATAAAAGTTGGAAATTAGATGATTAATTAATGATGTATTTTAAAGCTTGATAATATTTTAAAATTTTAAAGTAGGGTGAATTAATATGATTTTTTTAAATTATACACATTGTAACATTTTTGGTTGGATATATTTGACATTACTCAATTGCTGGAATTTCCAATGACTTCCTGTTGGAGGATTTCCTTAAATCTGTTCTCATATCTTCCTATTCCACTTGTTTCCTTCTATGGTGTAATTACATTTTGTAAGGAACATAGGAGGTTGTTGAAAAATGTGATTGATTGTTTTCAACCTCCTTATTAGGTTAAAGCCGTAAAGGTTTTTCTACACCCCTTTACTCCAGAGGAAAGGAAGAACCTTCAAAAGCTAAGTTCCTGAGAATAAAAGGCTTTAAATAAGACATGCTGTCTCTTTGGTATGTATTATTAGTAACTTCTCAAATTTTACTTAACTGAGGGCTCTTCATGATAAAGATAATCTTTAAATATTCTCTTGGAAGACTGTTGCCTTTTTGAAAGAAAAAGTAAGAGGATATTCTAAAAAAGATGTTGCCCAAACATGCTGTTTGTTCATTGGCTAGCCAATTAAATTAAGCAGATTGCAAGTTAATGTAAATTATTGTTGTACATTACGTAGGACCACAGCTTCAGTAAATAAATCTTTCTATTGGTTCTGTCATGCTTATGATCCCTTTTGTCTAGTTGTCCTATCTATTATTGAAAATGGAGAGTTTAAGTCTCCAACTGTTATGGTTATAATATTTCTCCTTTCAATTTTGTCAGTTTTTGCTTCTTATATTGTGGGGCTCTGTTAGGAACATATGTTTACATGTTTATAGTTATATTTTTCTGATACATTGACCCTGTTATTGTATAATGTCCCTCTTTGTCTCGTTACATTTTTGCCCTAAAGTCTATTTTTTTCTGATATTTGCGTAGCCACTCCAGCTCTCTTTTGTACAATGTTTACATAGAATATTTTTTCCATTGTATACTTTATTATAATGATATTTTTATCTGTGAATCTAACATGTTTCTTGTAAACACCATAAAGTCAGATTTTTAAAAATTCATTCTGTCAGTACCTGCCTTTTGATCGAGTTGTTTAATCTATTCACATTTAATGTTATTGATACAGTTGAATATTTGCCATTTTACCTTTTGTTCTCCAAATGTCTCATGTTTTGTTCCTCTGTTTCTCCTTTTGTGCTTTCTTTTGCATGAAGTGAATATTTCATGTAACATTTTAATTTCTTTAATGATTTTTTTTCACTTTTTTAGTCATTTCCTTAGTACTTGCTCTAGGACCTACTATATACATTTTAACTGATTAGAATCTGCTTCAGATTTATACTAACTTAATTCCAATGAAATTAAGAAATATTTCTATATAGCTC
>NW_006442109.1:34286670-34313276 GCF_000325575.1 Pteropus alecto | reverse complement strand
ATTTTTATGGTATTATTGTTATACATATTACATCTGTATGTTATAAAACTGACAATGCATTGTTATAATTAGTGCTTTATATAATTTAAATCTTTTAAAGACTGCAAGAAGTATAAGCATATACATACAGCTTTTTTAGGCTTATTTCCTATTTTTAGTTTTGTTCATTTGTTTCTGTGTATTTGAATTCCCATATGGAGTCATTTCCTTAGTCCAATACACTTTTGTTCCTACCCACCTCTTTTGAGCTGTTTAGCGAATGTATTGTTGGGCTTGTAACATAGAAGCATAATTATGTACATTGTTTTATACAATTGCTTTTAAAATCTGTTATGGGGGGAGAGGTCGTATTAGATATATGATTTACAAGTATTTTCTCCTGTTTTTTAGGTTGCTTTTTCATTTTGTTGATGGTTTCCTTTGCTGCACATAAGATTTTTAGTTTGACGTAGTCTGACCTGTGTATTTTTGCTTTTGTTTCCTTTGCTTTTGGTGTCAGTTCCAAAACATTGCCAAAACTGATGTTAAGTTGCTTTCTAGCTCTGTTTTCTTCTAGGAGTTTTTTGGTTTTAGGTTTTATGTTCAGATCTTTAATTCATTTTGAGTTTATTGAAAGACTGTCCTTCTCCATTGTAAATTCATGGCTCCTTTGTCATAAATTAATTGACCATATATGTGTGGGTTTATTTCTGGGCTCTATTCTGTTTCATTGATTTATGTATCTATTTTTATGCTGTTATCATTGTTTTGGTTACTATAGCTTTGTAATATAGTTTGATGTCAGAAAGCATGATGCCTCCAGCTTTGTTCTTTCTCAAGATTGCTTTGGCTATTAGGAGTCTTTTGTGGTTCCATACATATTTGAAGATGGCTTATTCTATTTCTTTGAAAAATGTCTTTGGAATTTTGATAGAGATTGCATTGAATCTGAAGATTGCTTTGAGGAATATGGATATTAAATAATATTAATTACTCCAATCCATGAGCACAGAATTATTTTTCTGCTTGTATCTTCAGTTTCTTTCATCAGTGTCTTATAGTTTTCAATGTACACCAGACTAATTTTGTAATGATGTTGTTACATAATAAAATGTATATTTAGTTTTTACAAATATTCATCAGTATTATTTATTCTGTTCTTTCTCTCCATCTTGGGACTTTGCATATTTTATTTTGTCCCAGATCTTTGCAAAATGAAGCAAACATAAAGTCATTATGAGTTTGTAAGATATACTTTTCTCTGAGTTACGTAAGTGTCTTCTAAATTTACTTCTCACTACGCTCTTGTGATGGAGCTAATGACAACTCCCTTTCTTTCTGCACTTGATGGGAGTAATGAGATCTTTGTTCAGTGTTTTTTCTAAGTTGGGTATTAATGAGTATTCACCTGTGTGAAGCCCAGCCTATTATAAGCACTTCGTAAATATTAAATGATGGTGATGACAGGGTCATTCTATCTAGGTCTCCTGCCTCCCATGTCAGTGCTTGTTTCATTGAGTTAATAGTTCCTCAGGTGTTTCAGATCATAATCCTTTTTCATACCAAGCTAATTATTTTGCCCAGGTTTACATTTTTGTCATGTGTTATAGCTATGTTTAGAAGTTTTATACAAACTGGAGAAGTCTCTCTGAACTCTGATGACCCAGTGGGCCAACAAAAGGATATTGGATTTTCCCAGGTTAAACCCTGCTACTATTTTTGACTCTAATTCTAGCCCCTAAATTCTTATTAGTTACAAAGCTATTTTCCTTAGCATGTCTCTTTTTTTTTAAAGCATGTCCCTTTTAAAATTTATATAGCAGATCTCATTTAGTCACATACCTTTAATCTGCTAGCATCTTTTCGTTCTGAGAATCTTTTAGGAATGGCAGGAAACCTCTAGGTTCCAGGCAATCTTTGCAATGCCTAGATTATAATGTAGATTGTCATTTTGTGTCTGTGTTGTCAAGGAGGCTCATGATACTTGAAGGCTGAGAGTGATCTCGAAAGGTCAGTTACTCCCTCCGTTTGATGAAAACTTGTGAAATTTGATTCAGGTGAGGATTAGTGACTAGTTTTAAATCTGTTGGGTGAACAGCTGATGGGGAACTAGAAATCTGTAGTGGACCAAAATAACACTATACAGACAAGGTCCTAGATGTAAGGAGGATAGACATATCTGTATAGTGGGCGGGTCTGTCTTCATCACCCAAACTCGTTGGTTAATGTTAGCATTACTTATTTATGTTGGCTCAGCCATTTATCTGTCCTTAGACGTGATGAAGTAACAAAAGATTTAGAGCACCATCTGTGTTGTATTTTAGTCAAAAAAGATTTAATTTGACTCCATTGGGCATTTAGATTTTTTAGATTTTTTAAATCTGATATTGCTTGTAAACTAATCTATAAACAAATACCACAAGGAAGCAGCTGGACAGAAGATGAGTCCTTCTACATTCTCCCTGTACTGGTCTCTTCAGTAAATCGGTGTCATAAAAATAGAGATTGTGCTAGACTCAAAGAGACTTCAGGGGCAAACAATGTGATATAATGCACGGTCTTGGGTAGGCTTGGGCAGACCAGCTGTAAAGGAAAATTTTGGCGTCAGGGAAATTTGGAGAGTCTAGACATTATATGAAATGAAATTTATTGAAAAGGAGAAGTGGAGAATATTGATGAGAAATCTGCTTACCAAATATGTATATAAAAATATATAGATAGAAAAAAATCTAGAAGCATATGCACTAAAATGTTAGTAATGGTACTTTCAGGTGATGGGAATATGGGATTTTCATTTAGTTTTTGCTTATTCATCCTAATTTTCTGCAGTGCACATGTTCTGTTTCTGTGTTAATAAAAACTTTAAAAAAGGGCTATCCCAACCCATCCTGTACAGATGGGTTGTTTTAATATATTTCATAAGTTTTTTTCTTGATAAAGATTTTATGATTTTTGGGATACTTTTTTGAACTGTCTTTAAATTCTATATGCATCTCTTTTTAAATTTAAATGTTAAACACATATAAAAGTAGATGGAATAATATTATGAATTTTCATGTGCCCATCATCCAGTTTCAGAGATTATCAGTTGTGCTGTTTATTTCACATCTACCCACCATTTCTCTCCACTCATTATTTTGATACAAATCCCACATGTCGTATCTTTCATCCATAAATATCTTAATATTTATTTCTAAAAGGTAAAAACATACAAAATAAACACAATACTGATGTCATACCAAACAGTAAACAAATAAAATAATATCCTTAATATAATCAAATATTCAGTCTTTGCTCACATTTTTCCATTTGTCTCATAAGTGATTTTCTCTAGTTATATTATTTGAATCAGTACAGATAAATTCCCAATATCACCACTGGTTATGTCCATTAAGCTCTTCTTATCTATAGGTTTCTTCCTTTTCCTCCACCATTTTTCCCTTTTTCAGTTATTGAAGAAATTATGCCCTTTTGTTATTTCTCACATTCTTCAATTTTCTGCATGTTTTCTTGACCTTTTAATGCCTAAGACTGGAAACTGTTCTCTAGGATGCATTTCAGCAGAGTTCTCATTTAAAGCTTATAACATTTATGAAGTGTGTTTGCAAAATTTGTAAATCGAAAGAGTTGACTTTCATTCTAAGGTCCTTTGAGTTTAAGACTTACCTTCTTGATTATTTCAATAAGAGGAAACAATTACTCAAATAGGATACACTGGGAGTAGACTTTAGAAATATCAGTTACACACATTTTGGGGTAGGAACTTGCCAGATTTCTTTTTTCAAAGCTAAATGAAAAGTTTACTCTGAAAGTACACTCTGGTATATAAGGTTATCCTGAAATATTTAATATCTTCAAAGAGCTTGGTCTATAGGTATGCTATTTATTGTGATACCTACATACTATTTTTCTGATTTTATTTTACTGCTAAGGCTACTAAAGTCAAGATTTACATTAGCTGCTTATTGATTTGTCTCTGATGATTGCAGGTTGAAGATGACAGTGATGCAGAGACCTATGGAGAAGAGAATGAAGAACAGGGAAATTATTCTAAAAGAAAGATAGTCTCTAACTGGGATCGATATCAAGATACTGAAAAAGAGGTCGATAATGAAAGTGGAGAATCACAGAGGGGGACAGATTTCAGTGTTCTTCTCAGCTCTGCAGGTATGCATTCCAATTGCTTGCATACTGGTTAGTGCTATGAAAGTTGCACAGACATTTTATTTATGTTCCTTTTTAAATTGCATTTTAGTAACTAGCAATTCATCATTAGTCCTTTGGATTTTAAATCCAAATAAAGGACAGTGTGTCTAATGGTTAGCAAGGAAAAAAATGACATTTCATTAAGTGGAAGTCAGGGTTTCCATGTGCTGATGTAGAGTGGCTTAAGTAGTGGTCGAAATAGATAAAAGGCTTTGTATAAATGAAAAATGCTGAACTATGCCCCTCTTAAGTGGGCAGTCTGAGAAACAGCAGTGTTTTGATTTTAGAGGAATGGGCACTTATGTTTATATTGAACTTCATGGAGTTTCTAGAATATATGTTCCTTTTTCCCTTATAGCAAAGAAGTGCATATTAGTGGATATGCACATATTTAGAGACATATGCATCTGTACACCAAAACTTATTTTGTTTTTGGACTGTTTATTAAGATCTTCATATTGGGCAATGTGCAATAATTTGAAACTGGAGAGTAGTTGCAGGAAATAATGGAGCAGGGCTGGTTATATAGATGGCTCCTTCCTATTGGGTATGGCGTAAGAATTTAAAGGATGAATAGAGGACTGACTAGTGGTTTTCAAGGGTTAGGGATGGGAGAGTAGGGGCCGGATGTGGTTGTAAAAGAGCACCATCGAGCCTTGTGGTGCTGGTGCTGATCAATATCTTGATTGTGGTGGGTACACAAACCTATGCAAATGATAAAAATGTAGAACTTACACACATGAGTGAGTACAAATAAAACTGGGGAAGTCTGAATAAGATTGGTGAATTGTGTCCGTGTCAATATGTCCATATCTTGGTTGTGATATTATACTATAGTTTTGTAAAATGTTATCATTGGGGGAAATTGGCCAAATATGTGAATCTACAATTACTTCAATAAAACAATTGCCAGATTAAAAAATATTTAAAGGATAAAGATGTGAGAAGCAATGAGGCAAAATGAAAAAATCTTTTCAGTTTGTTTTGAACTCCCTCTTCCCCCCAACTTCTATGTTGCTTTTGAGTTCTATGTTTCTTTCCCCACCGCTCATCTGCCTGTATTTTTGAGTGTCTTTACCAGACTAAGAATCATGTAGTGATGAATTCTCTTCTAAGGTAATAATTGGAAGGAAAGAGGTAAGTGGAACGAGTAGTAGAGTGTGAGTCAGAAGAGCAGATTCAGTCTGGTGCCACATTCTATGTGACACACAGCTTAACAACCTTAGGTAGAGGTTTGCCGATGGCATCCAACTGGTGACTCATCTTTTTGCCAGTCAAGTGAGTAGTTTCCCCTTATTTCCTTCATTTTGACCAATTATGGATTTAAAAGCCTTTTATTCAATCTAGGAGAGGTAAAATGTGGGCTTATTAGCTTTAATTTTTGTCAGCTGTTCTAAAAGATTTCGGGGTGGGGGGGGAAGTTGTGAAGTAGTGCAATAAAATTAACATGTGGACTACCTGTGAATTTAATTGACTCATTTGTGTGATCAGTTACTAGGACAGTCTCAGGCAATGAAAGATACTGCATAAGTGTTTGAAGGCGATTTAAAATTCTAGTCTAACCCAGCAGTTATGTGCATTGGCTTATGATTTTGGTTCTTTTAGCCATTTATTTATAACTTAAAACCTGTCATGGTTTGGGCCCCATACGTTTTTTTGGGGGTTTGTTTTTTAGTCTCTTGCTTACTGATTTCTTAAGTGACTTGTTTATTTGTGATTGATTTCTTAGGAGATCACACCCGTCACATCTTTTGATATGTGCTTACATTTCTTATCCTCTCTGCAGCTGATTTACCATTTTATTTTCACCACAGCATAAGCCTGAGAAGAAAGCATGTGCTTTCTTAATATGTGTTAGAGTGGGGCTATATTGGTCTACTTTTGAGAGGTGGAGTTCATTCTCTGATTATAAAATATCATGAATATCCTCTAGATAGGCTGACTGTACTCCTTGGTATGATTCTTATTTTTAGTATACTGTCCTTGTTTGTGTAAGTAAATATAGAAACCAGGGAAAGGGTATTGCTAGTTTGTTAGATGTGCATGTCATAAACTTTTCGAGATTTTGCCAGATTGCTCTCCAAAGTGGAGATGAGCTAGAATTCCTAGTGTTCACTATCTTTGCCAATATGTACTATTGTTAGACTTTTTGATTGTGTCCATCTGATTGGTATCTAGCTGTGGTTTTAATGATTATTTGAGCACTCCCTATTTCCACATACTGTTTTGAAGGCTGAGCATGTGGCAGTGAACAGAACAGACAAAAACTCCTGTGCCAAGGAGTTAGCATTCTAGAGGCTGGAGACACACAATAAAGGAAAGAAAAGGAATGTCTATGAGGTGTGATAATTGCTCAGGATAGAAATAAAGTGGGGAGGGGCTGTTACAATTTTAGAAAGAGTGGACAAGAAGTCTTACTGAGAAGATGACATTTTGAATAAAGACCTGAGGAAAGTGAGGGAGCAAACATTGAGGCTATCTGTGGGAAGAATGTTCTAGGCAAAGGAAATAGCAAGTTCAAAGACTTTGAGATCTCTGAGATGAGCAGCCACTGCAGGGTTTTGAAGAGAAGAGTGATATAGCTAATTCGTATTTTAACAGGATCACTCTGGCTGCTGTTTTGGAGTAACCTGAATATAGGTGAGGGAGGGAGCAGGTAGACCAGCTGAGCTATTACAACAGTCCAGACAAGCGTTGATGGTGGCTGTGGCCAGGGTGGTAGTGGTGGAGGTGGTGAAACATGGTTAGATTCTGGATCTGTTTCGAGGGAATTGCACATAGGACTTGTGAATATGGGGAATGAAATAAAAAGATGTAGAGGGATGACACCAGATTTTTGGTTTAAACAGCTAGAAGAAGTGGGTTGCCATCAGTTGAGATGGATAAAAACTATTGGAGGTGCTCAGTTTTGCATGTGTTAAAATTGAGATGCCAGTTAGACATCAGGATTAGTCAGAGTTCTGTCGGAAATAGATGGCACACTCAGTATAATTAGAAGGAAGTTTTAACAAAGGAATCATTTATAAAGGTGTGGGCAGCATATAGGGAAACAGTTAGTACAGTATTGGGCGGGCAGGTAGCAGCAGAGATGTTACCACCACTAGTTACCAGAATGCTGAAGGAGAGGTTCATCTAGTGCAGTTTACCTTGAGAGGATGAATCACCTTTGGTCAGGAGATCTAGCCAGCAAAGGTAATGCCACAGGGAGAGAAACAGGAATAAATACTCTGGTCTTAAACTCTTTTTTTCCTCCAGGGCATACTATAAGCCTAGCCTACCAGAGGCCAGAAAGCATGGGAAGCCTGTTGCTATCAACAGGCAGATCAACCTCTTAGGGCAGAATAGGGAGGGAAAGGGTGAAAGCTGAATCTGGAGTAGCAAATGGAAGAGACCCAGCACAACATCCACTACGAAATATCACTCAGATTATTGGATTAAAGCATCTAGGGTTTAGGATCCAGGTCTGGACTGGGGATACACATTTGGGCAATGCCAGCCTGGAGATATTTATTTTTATTAAATTTATTGGAGTGAATTGGTTAATAAAATTATGGGTTTCAAGTGTACAGTTCTATAATGCATCACATGTATATTGCATTGCATGTTCACCGCCCAAAGTTGTATCTCCTTCCATCACTATATATTTGACCCCCTTTACCCTTGTCTACCTCCCTTCTGTTTTACGCCTTGATTGAGAAATTTGTCTTTCCCTCAAATCACAAAAATTTTCTCTTATATTTTCTCCTAAAAGTTCAAATTTTGCTTTGTTTTCTGAAGCGCGTTAAATTTTATTGGTTGCTACATTATATTACAGCCATTTTTTTTAAACCACTTTTCTGAGGTATGATTGACAGGTAAAAGGCTGTGCATATCTAATACCTACAACTTGAAGAGTCTCGAGATGAGTATACACCTATGAAATCATCACCATCATCAAGAGCATAGATGCATCGCCTCCCAAAGTTTCCTCCTGCCACTTTTATTATCCTTTTGTGTGTGTGCGTATGGTAGGACTGGTTAACGTAAAATCTACCTTTGTAGCAAATTTTGAGTATACAATATGGTTTTGCTAACTGTAGGCACTGTGCAGTATAGTGAATCTCTAGAACTTATTTACCTTGCATAACTGAAACTTTCACAGCCTTTTGAGATTAGAGGAGTGGCATAATTACTTTGCATTTCAAGCTTCCTAAAGAATATGTAAACTTTTAGATTCAATTTTCTATTTTTCTTTGTTAGTATATAATTTACTAAGTACTAAAGTAACCAAAATTATAAATAACTTATTAATCTTGAAAATTTTGATTTTTTAACATTAGACATTGTTGTTCAGCTTATGACGTTACAGTCTTTGTCATTGTGGTTTAATATAAGAAGTACAGGCCTCTTAAGTTGAACAGGTCTGGATTTGTATGCTACACTCTGATGTTTCTGTTTAACCTTAGGCAATACTATTTCTCTCAGTAGGGAATGCAAAAATAGAAAGAAGTAACAGTGCTTAATTTGATGTCAGCATCTTACCCCAAATTTACCACTGATTTTAGTTCTGCTTCACATGTAACCATAGTGCCTAGATTTAGTATTTTATCTGAAATTTTTTGTTGTAGCTTAATTAACTGGATTTAGTAAAGTCAAATAAAGTCTAATTTTTTTCTCTGAATATTAGACATAGCAATGGTTGCCAACAGAATTTATATATCCTTATGTTTCTGAGAAATTAAAAGTTGTTCTTGGGTATAATATAATTGATTATTAAGTCTATCTATTGAATCACCAGTGGTGGTCTGAGTTTCTAAGCATTTAAAAGTTGGTCTTAGGTTAAGTCATAAAATAAAGTCTTTCCCCTTTTCCCCACTTTACCACCTATAGTTATTCATTTGTTTTTGTCTTCTATCTCAGTGTCTGTCACGTACCATGAAGGATGGTCATTGTAACTGCTCTGTGTAATCCAGACTTGGTTTTTCAGACAAGAGCTTTATGCTTTGTACTGTTCTTTATATATTATTTTTCATTCCAAGATTAGCTGTGCTATGCATATACCCCTGGCCCAATTCTCAAATGTCGTTTTGAAGGCAGATCTTTTACAAAGACTACATCTAGCTTAATGCGATGTTTTGTCCTAGTGTAGAGTTTCCATTGTAACAGTGAATGTTTGCAGACTGGTAAATTCAAAAGTGAATTTCTGTTGCACTCGAAGTGGTGTATATATATATATTGGTATATTTATTTTGGAAAATTGTCATTTTCCAGTAAAGTTGAAGATCCAGCACTTCCACCCTTGGAAGATACTCTAGAGAAATTCTAGCACATGTACACCAGCAGACGTGTACAGATGTTCATAGCAGCATTGTTCAAAAGAGCCATAAGTGGAAGCAACTCAAATACCCATTAATGGTGGAATAAATACATAAATAAGTGGATGAATCTCTCAAACATAACATAAAATAAAAGAGACCTACGTACCCACACAGTTCCTTAGTATGATTCTATAAAGTTCAAACATGAGAAAAGTAAACTTTGTTATTTAGGTATGGATATTTAAATGGTAAAATGAAAATCAAGGAAATGATTATAAAAATCAAGATCATTATAAAAATCAGGTAGTCAATTCTAGTGGTGAGATGAAGGGTAATTATTGGGAAGGGGCATATAGCACATGTCGGGGTGGGGGAGTGATGTTGGCAGTATTCTATTTCTTGACCTGGTTGATGGTTACTTATGTTCGTTTCATAATTTCTTACATTGTATATATGCATTACCTGTCTTATTTACATATCTCCCCTATACAAGGGAAAAAAAAGTCTAAAAATGATAGAATTTCAGTTACCACAGTAAGCAACTCAGTGTCATTAATGGTAGAAAAAATAAAGAGCATGGGAAACATTTTGGAGAGGCAGTCCTTTGAGTACCTTTCATCTTGTGCCTTCAACATGCAGATGCTGCCTGCTCTGAGTTTCTGGCCATGTGCAGTGGCAGCTCATGTTTTTAAGTGGAGGGGACTAGTTTGAAATCATATTTTTCCTGGTGGGATCAGGAATCTTCTGATGTCTTTTTAGGACTCTTTCTGTAAGCCTCAAACAGATAATCATGACTTTAACTTTTCTTTTTGAACAGTAGTCTTGCAGTCCCAAGTTGTGTTTCATAAGCTTTGAGAATGGTACCACACTCTCACTTACATTCAGGCATAAAATGTTAGATCTTTAAGCAATTTTTCTGTCTCCCGCCACCACTTCTTTCCCAAATGGTGAGTCATCGAATTAATGTCATATGCTTTATCTATTCCTTTCAAGATGTCACAGATAACCATAATTAGAAAAATGTTTACAGTGTGAGCAGAATGGACTGGAGCAATATTAAAGACAATCATGTAAAATAATTCTTTTATGTGCAAGTCTATAAGCTGTGTTTAAGTGGAAAAAATACAAATGATTAGACTATAATTTGGTCAGCATAGTTGTCTATGCATATTTTTATTTAAAGTTGTTATATATCTTCCTCAATGTAATTTGATAAAAAGGTATTTTCAGGGGAGATTTTAATTGTAATGACATTTTTTTTTGGCCTTTGTATCCTTTTGCCAGCAATTAGACTGAAAGGAAAAAAAAGCATATCACTCCAGCAGCCTATACTTTTAAATTAAACTTTGAACTTTTTTCTTCTCATGAAGCAGCCAGATAGTTGTATTGCCCTTAGAGATTCCATTTTTTTCCTCTTTATATGGTATGTTATTTTATTTGTTTTACTAATATATTCTTGTATTATAAGGGCAATTTAATGGAAGACTCTTCCTTTGAAAATTAGAAAATTTGAAATAACAAATAGAACTATACATAAAAAAAAAAACCACTTTATTTGGATAACAAGAAAGGTTAAATCACACACACAAAAATCTTTCCTTTTCTTACAGCTTGACATTGAAGTGAGCCTAATGTGTTTTTCTTTTTTTAAAACTCCGAAGATAAAAGCAGCTGAATACATAGAAATTTGTTCGCTAAACTACTGGTCTCCCGTACCATTTTGTTTTCTGTTTTGATGCTGTTCATCTTTGTCTGTTTTTACTGATCCAGCTGCATCATTTTCATCACGTTCATCATCACTCCCAACCTTCATTTTCTTGCCCTGAAATCGCATTTTTCCTTTAACAGACTCAGCCTTGGCAGCTTTAATTCCTTTTCCTTCAAATCTGTGACCTTTTGATTTCCATTTGTTTAGGGATTCTTGTAGATCCTCTGGTGATTTTTTTCAGTGCTTTTTCTACCTCTCCTAGGACTTTCCACATCTCTTCCTTGTTCTTTAATCGTAGGTTACCATTGCTGGCTTCTTCGGCTTTCTCTAGTGCTACTTTAGCTTTTTCTTTAAACAGAATTAGTCCTCCTTTTGTTCTTCTGATGAAGTCTATACATTTTATTTCCTCATGATTTGAGAAGAAATGTGGATCTTCTCTACAGTTCTGATCATCTAAGTCATCCCCAAATTTCAGCAAATAATGCCGTCTTCTAGAATTTTCATTTCAGTATCTATAGTACTTCTGTTTTTCTTCTTGTTCTTGTTCAGCTCCTAATTTAGCTTATACTTTATTTTGCTCTCTTCTTTTTTTTTTGCGAAGTAATCTTCCTTGAAAAGTATTAAAAGGTGTGTGTCTTTATGCTTTTTCGCAGGTGACTGTAAACTTTTTAGCAAATTCAGTGCTATCAGATATTGCAAATTTTGATCTCTTAAATGCTTCATGTAATGTTTTTCTCACTTGAATGTTTTATGCTTGACCTTTATTTTCTAATCTTCTATGTCACTGAGGGTTCTACCAGTTGGGAAGCCTTTCATATCAGTGGATCTATTTTTACCTAATTTATTTTTTACTTATCCATCATCAGACCTTTTATATTCATCAGAGAGGTTTGCATGGAGAGCTTCTGATTTTAGCTTTACCTTCATTTATTTCTATGAATTTTGTCTTTGATTGTGCTCAATGCTTCTATTAAAGTCTGTTAGGCAGTGCAACCTATTGAATTTTAATATCACCTCCAGAGGATCCAGCTTTCATCCATTTTGATCTGTCCTTTTAAAAATTTATTTCATGGCAAAGTAAAGTCATAATACTAAAAGGATTTGATGACATATTAGTGCCCGAGTAGCCATTTTTTCACTATCATTTTCTGTTTCAACAAGTGAGGAAAGTTGTTGAATTACAGCATATCTTGCATGTGGATTCATTTAATACTAAGTGACATTAAGGCCCAATTATTTTTTAAACTTTTTATTTTCTAATATTTTAGATTTTTCAGAAGCGCACCAAGATATAAAGTTCCCACATGCCCCCTCACCTAGCTTCCTCTAATATTAACATCTTACATAAACATAGTACATTTATTAAAACTAAGAAATTAACAGTCACATACCAGAGACTTTATTTGAATTTCCTCAGTTTTTCCTCCACTGATGTCCTGTTTCTGTTCCAACTCTGGATACCAGGTTGCATTTATTTATCTCCTTAGTCTCCTCTAATTTATAACAGTTTCTCAGTCTTTTCTGGACTTGACCAAACTTTTGAAGATAGTGGTTAGGTATTTTGTAGAATATTTCTCAATTTGGGTTTTTCTGATGTTTTCTCATGATTGGCCTGAGGCTGTGAATTTTTGAGGAGAATACCACAGACATGATTTGCCTTTCTTGTTGGTTTATATCAGTGGACACATGAGACCAACATGACATTACTGATAATGTTAACTTTGATCACTTAATTAACATGGTTTTTGTCAGGTTTCTCCACTGTAAGGTTACTTTCCATTCTCTGTTCACTAGGAGTGAGTGACTTAAGTCCTGTTCACACTTAAGGGGATGGGAATTAAGCTTTACCTACTAGAGGGAGGAAGGAGTATCAAGGAATTTGTGGGCATATGTTAAAACAATGACGGTAATAAGTACCTTGGGGAAAACATTGCAAGGCAATGCAAGTACCCTGTTTCTCCTTAAAGGCTCAGGGGAACCAGTTCTCTCAGAATGAGGCTGAGAATGACCTCTGACAAGAGGTCAAGCTGTGATGATGAAATACTTGATCTTTTTGTTTGCTTAAGCTTTATTGCAGAGTTATCTATATTATAAACAGTGCTGTTCTTGTGTTATTGACTCTTCTCTCAATTTCTTTGAAGAGTGGAAGCATTTATATTAACTGAATGGAATTAATGAGGGTACATTTGTGAAACAAGGTAAAACATCAATAATTGATTTTAATTTATTTCTCATTAATAGTTACAAAATGCTTATTTTATCTCAGTGTTTGTAGCTACCAAGTAAGAAGAGATATACGTGCAAGTGTACATGTATAATATAAAACTTATGTATATTTGTGTGCGTATATACATATATATGATTAGCTACATTCCAAATGCCTTGTGTATACGTCTAAAATGTTCAGAAAAATCATTTAATTTTGTGTTTTTATATGTGAGAAACAGTCATGGTGTCATATGGAATTAGGTGCAGTTTTCTAAAAGTTACCCCAGTAGGAGTTGACAGATGAGGAAGAGGAATGCTTCAGTGAGCTAGCAGTCCTTTTAGTACATAACAACTATTTGGCCAATCTCCTGGGAGGTTGGGGTAATATTGGGGTAGCTGTCGTTCCCTGAGGGGTGTTGTTTAAATAGGGGCTCGTCTAGAGAAGGAATGCATTTAATGTGTTTCTAGATTCATAAGGGGAAACACATCCTGACATTTTGATGTATGACATAACCATTTATTCCTTACTGCTATTCTCAGCAGCCCCATAATCTAAATGTATTTTCAGATATTTGAGTTTAGTAAGAGAAAATCTGGAGTAATAGTATTTGGTATTATAGTATTAGTGCTAGATATAGGTAAGGATTTCTAGCACTTAAAAAACTTGTCGAGTCTTAAAAAAAAAAAAAAACCATGATCAAGATTTGGCAAGGGTGGTTTAACAGCAGTCAGTCAAATTGGATTTGACCACTATACTGATATTTGGCTTCTTAACCATTTGTTATTGCTTTGCTCCAGAACAGATTTTAGTAATCAGCTATTGTCAGAAATATTTTAATTTATTTCTTCTTCTTCTTCTTCTTTTTTTTTTTTTTTTGCAAAACACAGAATTTCTAATTCTTGGGATTGTCAGAGTAGAGTTTAGGTGGGAAGAGGATGAGGATTGGAAGGGGGAAATTGCAGGAATTTGCAGTGAACATTGTCGTGATATGTATTAGGGCCAACTTGTGAATTTGGTTGAATAACAACTACCTTAATTCGGGGTGGAGGGGGTAGATGAGGTGTAGGCATAAATGAATGTGCTAAAATAGTTCTTATTTATGGATCACCTGGCTGGGTATTCAGTACATTATGTACAATATTTTATTGACCCTAAAGATAACCCCGCAAGGTCCTTATTGGACCATTTTATAGATGAGGCGTATTAAGTTTAAGTTAGATAACTTGCCTAATGATACATAACTAGTATGTGATGGAACTGCAGTATGATTTCCTACTGTCTGATTCTAAAACCCATTACTATTCTTTATACTGAACTGTCACCTTCTGCAGAGTGCATATGGTTAGCTGTGCAGCAGTAGGCCCTTTGGATACACTATAGAAAATGAGTCACTAAATGATTTGGGAATAGTTATGCCCCTCAGCCCTGCTTTTTGGTAAAAAACAAAACAAAACAAAAAAACTAAAACATTCAGCTATTTAAAAAAAATTATTTTTGTTGGATAATTTGCCTTTTGATCTGGTCATGACAATGGGAACATTACTCTTATTACTTGCTACTTGTTTCATTTATACTGAAATAATATGAAAAACAAAATATGGATTTATTTCAACTATCTGACTTGTATCATTATGACAGTCACTTGGGAATTCTAGTATACTCAGGATTTATGTGACAATGAATTTTTCTTCACTTTTGATAATTATTAATGCAAGGAAAAAGATAATTATGTGTTAAACTATGTACGCTATATATGTGTAAATGAAATTCATCTTCATATTAGGAAAATTGACAAGACATCACTATTGTTAATATTTTTCACTTTACCTCTTGGATTAATTTAGATATCTTATCTCATTTTGAGAGAAAATAGAGAAGGATTGCTTCCAGTGCTGGAAAGATTCTTGGGAAAAGTTGTGATTTAATATTTATACATAAACTCAGTTTAACCTCAATGTAGACCAACTTTCACTTACAAAGTGAAAGAGTACTTATTTGCAAAGTGTTCTGAATCCCGGGTTAGTCTTTTGGATTTTTGATTGGAGGTTTAAGTGATATCATTTTAATGGTAGGCTATATTTAACTATGAAAGCTGTATTTTTTCCCTTATATTTTGAAGTCAGAATAGTATTGCAAATTAGTAATGCTTTAATTTAAATAAAGCGTAAATGTGATTTAGGTATTAACTAAGGTACTCACCTATACCTCTACTTAGAACAGGAAGTAATTTTGAGCTCTGTGTACAGCTAATAATGATAAATAGACCAAGCCGTGGGGCAAGTTTTACCTTTAGATTTTTTTTTTCCTGTGGCACTCCCTTTTCTTTCCCATTTAGGTACTTGACTACTTATTTTAATGCCCAAGGCTTTTATACAGTCATTTATGCTTTGCCTGCTCTCAGGGAATCTCTCCTAGGAAACCCATACAAGTGTGTTTAACATTCGAACTTTGTTTATATTGTATATGGCCATCAGGCCACAACTGGAGAAATCGGAGGGAGTGTTGCTTTAGAGACAGTCCATTTGGAGTGTTCATGTGTGGGATTACACTAGGACCCCCTTACGTAAGTAAAGCAACAGGTAAAGTGACATCATTTTAGAGCAAGCTGCTCAGTGAGGTCTTGTCAAGTTAAGACATTCTCAGTGCACTGGCACTTGAAAGGCATGCTGCTAACAAAAAGATATTGTTAAATCCAGTTTGTGTAGGAGTATGCATGTCTGTCAGCCATATAGTATGATTTCTGAATAAGAATGTGCTGTTCTTGATGTAACTTTAAAATAATGTATCTTCACCTCTACATATTTGATTTGCTTGTACCTGGTTGTTATGAGCCATACTAGTTTACAATGTGGTCATTTAAAAAAAAAATAGCACTAATTCAACCAGGATATCTTAAGTCCTCTCTCCCTTGTTATCCTTATGCTTTTTTTTCTTTAAAACTCAGAGGGAAAAAATGAGTTATTTGTTTTGAAACCCAGGGAACAGAGAATTAAGAACTATCATTACATAATGATTTCAGAGCTAGAACAAGTTAGTGTTCACCTGAATGGTTTCTTCTAATATCAGTCATAAATCCCTTGTGTTGCTTCTGCTATTCCAATAACCAGCAGTTGACTTAAGAAAAATATACAGCCACAAATAAGTTTTTTTTTTTTTTTAACCATTTAAGATCTCTATTGCTTCTCTGCATGTGCCCTTTAAGATTGCAAGGGTGCCAAAATAGCTTCTCTTAGTTGAGTGAAGGTGGCGTGTTTTGAATCTTTGGTGTCTTTTTTCTTATTCTTTAAGGGGCATCATAGAATGTACACCTTGAAACAAAACAATCTTAGATACCAGGTGCTCCAAATCTTTCACTTTTCATAGAGGGGAGACTGAGACTCCTATCACTTGGGATTTAACCTAAGGCCATTTAGGTATTTGTTGGAGATGAATTGCTCAGATAAGTATCTTTTCTGTAGGTTCGTAGACAGTGTGGTTGCTAAATCATAGTCGTAGACATCCCATTGAATTCCATTTTTATTTTGGAGAGGAATTTGAGTTGATTCCTTTAGGGGTTGTGTCCTTTGGGTAATATATAATCAGATTGGTATATAGAGAGGAAGTAGAGATCATTTTCTTCGGAGTTAAAAATGATAAATATTCTCAAGTATATACTTTTCCTAAATAGATTCCTATAGGATGAGAAAGAGACCTGGAGTACTGTATAAGCCCAAAGGTCCTGTTGTCTGTTTTTTGGTCTCTTGTTCCACGTTCCTACTTGTCTGGTATGGACATATATCTCTTCCCTCTATACATTTTCCATGTTTGTTTTTGTTAGACTTGGGATTGAGGGTAAAAATGAGTATTACTCACTGGTTTCCATGTTTATGATTTATATCCTTCTAATGTTTCTTGGGCATAGGAACCTTGGGAAGGGCAAAAACTGAGGCTGATTTCTGTTTTTCTCAGACCCTCTAGGGACCAATTTGTACTATTTAATTTTCATTTGGTATTTTTATTTACGATTTTTTAATGTACTTTCTCTCTCTCTCTTTTTTTTTTTTTTTTTTTTTTAAATCCTTAAGACACCTCCTCTGTCCTCATGAATTTACCATAGTCTGGTACCACAACATGTTCAGAGGGTTCTAGGGAAATAGTAATAATACAAAAGTACTGCCTTATTCAGAATGGCCAATCTGTACTGGATCTCTGCCTAGAGAGAGATGTTCTCTCATTGACTACTGTGATCCCCAAAGTTAACTGGACTAGTTTATTTGTAGTTTTAAATAGGAGCAGCGAATTTTGAAATAGTCTTTCTGATTTAAGCCTGGCTGATTTAACAGGGAGGATTAACTTACCTGAAGATCATATTATAGGAAACTTAGAGTATGATAGAGAACCTGTGATTCTCCCTTTGTAGAAATAGTTTCAAGGTTCAAAATTTCACAGATAAAGATACAGGGTTGGAATGAAAAGGAAAATATGCATGGGCCATCCTTTTTTCAAAGTGTCCTTGAGAGAGAGAACAAATGAATTGTGCTCAGTGAAGTTATTGGGCTGGGATACAACAGCCTGGCTCTAAGTATGCTGTCATAGCCTCTTAGCGAGAATGTGAATGTATAAAATGGGAGTTTATTGTGATGTGCAGTATTTTATATGCTTGTGAATAAAGGCAAGGGAAGAGTAGGAGGAGGATTTGTTTGTCTCATCCTTGGCATTTGTTGAAGTGTTGATCAGTTGATCTTTCTAAGGCAGCAGTATATGAGAAACAGTCTCTCTCTCCGTCCCTCTCTCCGTCCCTCTCTCCGTCCCTCTCTCCGTCCCTCTCTCCGTCCCTCTCTCCCTCCCTCTCTCCCCTGCAGTCACTGATAGAAAGGGTTTTGGTATTATGATTTCTCTGCTGTAGTAATTTATTAAAGCAATATGATGTTAATTCATCTTAGAATAGGTTCCTACTGACATACTACTTCCCTCTCTCCCTCCCTCTCTCTCTCTCCCTACCTCTCTCTACACACATACACACCAGAAAAGAGTAGCTTTATTAGAAGGGAAAGTAAAACAGCAGTACACTTCCAGACATGGAAGTGGGCCTGAGCAAGAGAAGAGTGGCTCAAAAGGCTCAAGGGCCGAGAAATAGTATCTTTCATGGTGAGAGTATTTATTGGAGCTCACTCTGAATTATCCTCAAGGCAGGCTTCCCTATCTCACTGTAAGAAGTCCAGGCTTTGTGTTCCCTTTAAGTGTAGTTACTGTTGTGGTTTTTGTTTATTTTGTTTCTAAAATGGGGAATGAGTGAGTTTTTTGAGGTGCACATTTTCTGCCTTCCTAACTCTTTGGTACCAATTTGAACCAAAAATACTTTTTTTTTTCCTTTTAACAAGAGATTAATCTTATTATAACTAGTTCCTGCCTTTGTGACCACAAGTTTAGGTATCTCTTTTCTACATTAAAAAAAAAAAAAAAATTACATCGAGAGTTGGTTTCCTACCCAAGGGACCCTGTAATATTGATTATTTTACTCCTATCTAGGATGTTACTACACCATAGGAAGCTGACAAAGGAAAGATACAAGAAACTAGCCTACGATTCTATTGTTACTTCCAGGATGTTTGTTTGAAAAGTTCAGCTGGGCATCTGAGACAGAAAAGGGACAATAAATTTTTTCTTTTTTTTTTTTTTAAAGTTTTAGTCTCTGCCTTGATGTTTACATTTAAAGTATTTGTAACAAAGATAGTTGTATAATTATGGCTACAAAAAGTTCCGTCTATGGCCATACTACCCCGAACATGCCCAATCTCATCTGATTTTGGAAGCTAAGCAGGGTTGGGCCTGGTTAGTACTTGGATGGGAGATAAAAAGTTCTCCTGATACTTAAAAACCTTGATAAAGATATAAGAATTATGACTAGCTTCTAATATACTAATCTCAAGTATTGTCTACTGGAATTTTTCTTCCCAGACCTATTTATAAAAAAAAAAATTTGATGCAAAAATGTCAAAAATTGATATTTATTAAAGCTGGTAAGTACATGGGTATTGGTCATCTGTTTGAAATAATTCATAATAAAATATTTAAAAATAAATAAAATCTCAAGAATATATTTCAAAAGATTTTAAAACATTTTAAGTGGAGGGGGAAAGACATTGCTCATTTGGGAGATTGGGTTCAAAATAGGAATCATTTGGGATTTTGGAGTTGTTATGAGAATTCCTTAGTAAATAGGAAATAGTGTTGAAGATAATCAGTGAATGGAAATGAATAAATTATATAATTATAACAAAATATTACATAATAAATTATGACATAACATAATTATGCCACCATAATCAAAACATGTTTTTTTTTTTTCAGGATGAAACATATTTCCTCTTAAAAAAAAAAAAGGTTGCTTTTATTTAATATTCTGCTAGATATAAATTTTAGTTACATATGATTTATGGTTTAAATACTACAAACTCTCTAAGTTACAGAGCCCATAAACTTGGAATCAACTAAAGGCAACTAAAATGTTTGCACAGTGTTATAGGTGAAAGAACATTTTAAGGGAGGCTTCTTAATATTTCCAACAATTATATTTTGTTCATTTTTTTATACTGCATTTTGATTTCTATTATGACACATTCTCACTGTTTCATTTCCATGCCCACTAGGGCTAGCAGAAACTATTGCTTCACATAACTCATCCCAGGAACTGTAGTGTATTTGGCAGTGTCTATATGGAATTAAATATGCTAAAATAGAGAAGAATACCTATGTGGATCCTCTAGATGGCAGAACAATTACAAAAAATATACCTTAGGAGCTGGTCCAAGAAGTGTTGGGAGGGGAGAGCAAAGAGAGATGGGATGAGAAGGGGGACCTTCTAGATAGCAAGGCTCTAGGCTTTCCATTTCAAGCAAACCAGGGTGGATTGGCTTTTGTATGCCTTATGTATCTTGATGTTTTATCTAAGATCTTGTTTGAAAGAATGTAACAGAGTTACAAAGATGATGGGATATCACAGGTCAAAAAATCTTGAGTTGTACACACCAACATCAAATCCCAGATATCTGTGAGGGCCAGTTTAGATCCTTTTTGATTATCGGTGAAGTTCTAGGTAACAATATGATATGGCAAACGTGCTTTCCATGTCAGAGCAAAAGTAGAAGGGGTAATTTTGCATATCAAATATGAGGTATTTGCACACCTCATAATATTGTACACTTAGCAGATAGGATCTGTTTGTAGTCATTATTTCAGTATGACTGTGCAGAAAGTTACCTACATTGACTTTTCTGTACTTGTCCTATTTGCTCATTACTAGTGAATTGAATTTGAGATATATTTTAGGATCACTATTCTTCTGCTTGTTTGAGATTGCACTGGAGAATGTATTAGGATACATTTTCACATTCGTGTAACACATCTATTGATTAACTACTCCTGTGCTTACCTTGGGAATAGACTAATGAGATGTGGTCCTCATCCTTGAGGTCCTCACCCATGAGGATGAAGAGTTTAGTAGGCAAGATAAGTGTATAAATAGATTTCCAGTGCAGTCTAACAAGGCGTTATAAAAGATATTATCAAAGTGCCGTGGAAGTTCCTAGGTATGAAAAACTCCTCTGTAGGTATTACCACAGGTTACCCAGAAATTATTGCATGCAGAGGACTGTGTCTTTGCTACACATCTGAAGGAAGACATGCAGCTGATGAAGGATTAAATATTAGAGTAGCACTATGTTATGTACTAAGCCTGACTTAGATTTAGGTTATGCACCACCCCCAGCATATTTAGATTATTGCACCAAGAAATTCTGTAAACAGCTAAAGATTTTTATTGGGATAACTGCACTGGAAACTGTCTTTGACTTTTGCTACTCAGAAGAGCACATGATACATTCATACAATGATAATAAGTAGGAAGTGTGACAACAGTGTGACATTAAACCATGGGTCTATAAAAGTGGTAATGTTTTCTGACTGGTCTGGATTCTTGAGTTATTTCACTAAAACTTCCAATACATGTGAAAAATGGAGGATGGCAAGATCTTCAAACAACTGTTGAATAATAAAATAGTAGTAATTAATCAGTACATAGGACTGGAAAAATGCTTTAAAAATTCTCTTGTATACCATTGTTTCAAGCAAACTAACTATAGATAACAAGATTTCAGCTTGGCTTGTTCATGGAGTTTTTTTTTTTTTTTTTTAACATATAATCTATATAGGCTCTTAGTCTGGGGGGTTAAGATACAAATGACTAATGTTTTGAATTGGGGCTATTGCAGCTAATCGAGGGATAAACTGCACCTATATTCAGTGTAGAAGGGTTAGTTGTTCTGCTTTGTCCTTTGCAGCTAGAGCTGCATAAAAGATAAAAAGAGGAGAGATGGTCTGTATATGTGTATGTTTGTAAGAGGAGTCCTCATTTTGTCTCCTTTGTTGAGCTCTAACTCCCAAATTATTTTTATTATTTTTTGCAAATTTTTATTGAAGACTTTCATAGAACACATTAGTTTTGCTTATTAAAGAGATTCCTCTTTTATGAATTTATATGTCCTTAAAAGAATGTTCATGAGCTCCCTTACCCACCCCCATGTTGCAATACTAGTTTATGTGCCACGTACTAATTAATCTAAGTTATGGGATCACTTTATAATCTACATTTAAGAGTCTCTTTCTCATTCAGAGAAATTCTTTCCCATTTTGAATGTACTGATAATTTTCTCAATTTCCTGAGTAGCATCAGTATTTCTATTCGAACCAAGATGATATTTTGCACCTGTTCCTCAGTTCTGTAGGTTTCCCTTCCATTACTGTCGGGTTGCTTGTTGGTGCTTTCCTCACTCCCATTTTATCTGTGAATTATAGCAACATGATGTTTACTCCTCCTTTTAAATTATTAATGAAGTAAACTGTGAAATAGTACTTTTATGTTTAGTAGTTGATGCTTTAAAAGTGACAAATGCAATGAAAGCATCTTTCTCTAATTCGATTCCTGTCATGCATCTCTTTAGTGTCTCTGTGATATGACTTGAAATGATAGTGCTCACATCTCTTTTGTAGCTAATTCACACTGAAAGGATATAATCATCTGTTTGATATCACAGTCACTTCCCCAGCTACAGATTGTAATGTCAGAAACCAAAGATTATTCTCTCTCAGCAGGAGGAAGCTGGAGAGGAGATTAATTTCTATGATGAACCATCATCCTTATTCAAATTTGGTCACTTCATGGAGAAAATTAACCATAATAAGGAACAAATATACCGGCTAGTTGAAATATTGTTGAATTAAGCTCAAAAAACTTTTCCATTATACTGGAATGAAAGAAAGTTTTTCAAAAATTCTAAGGAAAAATTTGAAAGTGACAGTATGCAGATAGCCGTAAATATTTATTGAATTCGTAGTGCCAGTCCCTTTAAATAAATGTTAACACTTAAAAATGAATTTTAGGGATATTCTAATTTTAGATACAAAACTGTTTCTTGCTATTTCAGACAAAGACAACATGAATCTAAAAAAGTTAACAGACACTAAATGGTGGTATTTTATTTTGACCTATATACCTACTTTTATTTTGTCATAGTTATAGCTTTTGAATGACTTAAAACATGTAGAATCCAAGGATATAGTAACAAATATCTTTGCAAGAATGTTGTAGCCAAAATATTTGCTCCATTTTTATGGAATGAACCAGTGATACACAACCTTATAACTTTTATATATGTGCATAAAATACATTTTAAATTATAGAAACAATTGGGCAGTCATTTAGTACTTCTATGAATGTTCAAAATCTTTTTGTATGTTAAATCTGTCAATACAAGGGAAAAACTCCCATAAAGAAACCAAATCTTCAGGTACTAGCATAAAATTACTTATCCATTTGTACCCATGAGATGCTAAAGTTGAAGCAATTTTCCACTTTTTAATACATCTTTGACAAAGTTAATTGATAAAATTAGCTAATGTTTTAATTTACTTTTTCACTAAAATAAAGAGGAAAATGTAAATTATTCCAAATGACTATAGAGTTTTTTTTGAAAGCTATTATTATTTAAACCAGGAATCATTATTCAGAATGGATTATTATACAGAAAACCTTGATTTAGATAGGAAAGAAAATGAAGATTCATTGGGATTGATACTGATCAGGGCTAAAGGGTAGGAAGTAGTATCTGTGCTCATTTATTGCCATTTGGAGATAAGTCACAGAAGCAAAGTTCCCAGCCTGATGGGACATGAATCTTTGTGTACATTACAATGAATAAATAAAATCCAGAAGACTTCAGGAATATAATTTTATACCCGCTTCAGTTCTGTTTATTGGAAGCTAATGGTTTAAGTGTAATATCGTTAATATCATATTTTTGCTGAAGTTAATATGAGTTGAAATATTGGTTAATATATTTCACTTACAAAATATATACGTATTTTTGAAGCTTGTCAGTTTACAAAATATATCACAATAAGGAAAAGATGAAAAGAATCCTTAAGGGTTTAGGTAAGTTTAAGTAAATAACAATACTTTTAGTTAGGTCTTGTATACAAAGTAAATATTTTGAAATTCCTTAATAAACACTTTCTCTGCAACAAACTGGTACATTACACTGTTACTACTTGTATGTAAATTGCTGCTTTCCTTCGATACTGGAAAATGAGTGAATTTCTGTAATGAATTCAGATACAAAAGACTTATGATAGTTAAGGTTATATGAAAACTAATAAGGTTGAATTTTGGCTAAAAATTCAAGGGAATTAAAATTGTGACAATCCTTTCTGCGTGAGTGTGTGTGTGTGTGTGTGTGTGTTGTGTGTGTATGTATGTGTATGGACAGTCTCTTTAGAAGTCTCTTGATGGGGTGATTTCTAGGGAATGTCTCAAAGGCATTGAAATTCTTTGATGGCTTTAGTAGTTCTTTGTATTTTACAGTTTGGACCATTGAATTGAGTTAAAGCTTTTGAGGTATTAAAATACCAGGCATCTTTTTGTTCTATTGTTAAATCAGGAAAATGTCCTCATTTAGTCTATTATGAAAATATCCCTAGTATCTTTAGGGTGAATTAACCCCATTCTACCCAAGTGTTACTGTTTTACTTTAGTGTGAATGACAGTGACATCACAGCCTGCTTTTCTTTTGTCATGATAAAAATCATTGAGCTTTGTTCTTTTGCATTAATAGAAGTAATATTAAAAATGAATTAATTTTTCTTTGCTTTACCAAGTGCCCTGGGAAACAAGTTTCATTTGAATATGCTCTGTAAATAGCATCTGTGAATGGCTCTCATGCCCCAATCGGGGCTCTCTCAATGCATTTTTTCAAGCTATTAAATAAAATTGCGATTTCAAAAATGAATACAAAGGTGGGACAAACCCAGTGAAAATTGAATGGGATTATTTGGGTGTTATATAGTTATGGATGATGAGTTTATGTAGCATAAGTAAAAACAAGTGTTTACATCGGAAGGCTTGAATCTGCGTAAAGCTGAAGGGAGAATTGCATAAAATTCAAATCTCTTGGCTCATTCACAGAATCAGCAGGTTTAGTTTCAGTAGTCAAGATATAAATTAATGTTATAAAATTAAATCTTACCTGGCAGTGGTTTGTTTGAAGCTCAGTAATTTTAACTCTGGCTGGAAATAGTAAGCTTCGATACCTGAAATGCCTTCTCTACTTCCTTTAGTGTTTTACCACTGTTTGATTTCTTGCAGTGTCTCTATATCTGTATTCCTGGTAATCCTGTAGCATTAGTTAGGGCAGCATGCAACAGATGAGGATTCCATTTGGATAGGATTATAGAATAGAGGGTGAATTTTGCCTTTCTTTATCTGATAACTGCAGTTGATCTGACCACGGACAACTTGAGTGTTCAGAACTTATTAAAAATTCATTGTATGTTTCAGCAGTGAGAAATCCTGGTTCTTTCTATAGATGTTCTACCTTCTGGAAAAGTTCTGTCCATATTTCAGAATTTTACACGCTCCCGAATCAGGTTGCTTTAAGAAATTATCTGGACTAGAAGCATTGATGATCTCTTGTATTCTCTTGCTTTCCTTGTTTTTCCCTTTACCAACTTTTCAGTCCATTAGATTCTTTTCTGTAGAGGATGATGGGATTTCTTCTGTCCTCCTTGTGCTTCTGTAACACATAGCTCTGGTATACCGTTTTTGAATAGAGAGGGAAAAATCCAAAAGGAAGTACAGCTTTATCATTTCTCTGGACAGCGAGCATACTTGGCATGAATGAAGAGCTGATATGAGCTGTTCAAACCAGACAGCACGCTGATGGGATGACGCTGTCATACATAATACACCCATTAATTACTTCTCCTGATGGACAGCAATATGCCCTGAAAGGGAAAAGGAAGGAACAGATGATCACATTTGGTTTGATAGGTGCTCTCTGAGCAAGCAGCTTATCACTGAGAAGTGAATCCAGGAAAAGCTGCAGCTTTGGAATGTGATCAGGTAGAATGGGCTAGAGTTGTTTTGGCAGACAGTTAAGTGACGTATCTTGGGAGGGAAAAGAGAGCTGAGCACAGATTTAGCTGGAAAAAGGTTCCAAAATGCTTTTGAAAATGTTTATTTTCCTCTGTTAGTCCTTTTGGCCAAAAGAAATACTCTGTAGTTTACCTATGTATTATTTGCAGAAATTTTGCTGAGCTCTTTTCTTATGATATAGTTTTCCCTAGAGGGAAAATAATTTTTTTAAAAAAAGTCTTTAAGACATTAAAGTATATCGTGAGTTTTAAAAATTTGTAGGAGGGAAAAGGCCACTTTTTTTTGTGAAAGGCACACTTGTTTTTGCATGTCTTTTGGGCACATGCATTTGTTGCTTTGGAATAAAGCGTTATGAGTCATCACTTGGTATAAATTTTAGTAGGGTCTTCATTTTAAAATGCTCTTAAATTAGATGGAATTCTGACTAGCAGTATAAAAGAATAGATCTAGAAATGCCAGCTTTATAATTTTTGTACTTCATTTTTCTACGTGTCCTTAGAGTCCTTTTAGAAGTTTCTGGACAATAGAATGCTTATAAATGTTTTAAAAAGTTATGAAAAATTTCAAACTTAGAAGAAACTATGGAAATATATGAACGATTATAAACCCATTACCCAGATTCAGTAATTACCAATATTTTGACACATTAGCTTCATTTATTTTTCTTAGTTGAAATATTTTAAAGCAAATCTCATTTCACCCTCACATACTTAATTTAGTATGTATCTTTTTAAAGTACAG
>NW_006442109.1:34261278-34286650 GCF_000325575.1 Pteropus alecto | reverse complement strand
ATGACCACTGTGCCATTATCACACCAAACAATAACAATAATTAAAATTAACAATGGGGTTCATTTTTAATAATTTTTGGGGTTATAAAATCCAGTCTATTTCAAATTTCTCATGCCTCAGAAACTGTCTTTACATAGCCTTTTTTTAAAAAAAATTAGAATCTAGGCAAAGTCCATACTTCAGTTATTAGGCCTTAGAATTTCAAACATTGACTTAGGTGACTTATGAGAAAGAAGTAAAATTTAGTTTTATAGTGGTCTTCTATACACATTTATAATACGAATATCTATGTAAGAGAACATATCTCTAGAATATTTTCTTGAACTTTTTTTCACTTAAGATTATTTATCATACCAAAAAGGATTATAGATTGTATGTGGTAATGAGTAACCATCAGTTAGGTTCATTGATTTCTCTAAGTTTTTCTTGACTTGTTCTGGAGCCCATAGTTCAAGATTCTGCCCCAAGATACTGAGGCTAACTTTTGGGATGGGCAAATTCAATCAAATACATTCTGGGGCCAGTTCTACTTTATTGCTTGAAAAAGACCATCTCGCTTGTTTCTTTTATCAAAACAGTAGAACATTGCTATAATACTCCAAGTTTTAAACCAATGATTATTAAGCCATTTCTCAACATTTGAATGTGACTGAGTTCTGTGAAGATCTAAAAAGAAGTGAAAAATCATATGGCACCATTGTGTTCGTGAGGACCAGTGACCGTAATGTAATTATATATGTTATATAAATCATTGTATATTTTTTCCAATAGTATGTGGGTTTTTTTTCCTATGAATGTTTATTAACCTATAAGATTGGAACTCCCAGATTCTTTCTGAAAAAGCAAAACATTTGGCTGTCTATTTAACTTTTCCAGGAATGCAATAACAGGTCCTGAAATAACTTCTATGCTGCACTCTCGTTGAAATTCATTCTCATGCAGATTCTGTTTCTTCCCTCAGCCGCCTCCATCTTCCAAGCTGGCTAGATGAATGAGAATGGGGAAGGGGAAATATGGGGAGCCATTAAAAGGGCATGGATGGAAATTATACCTAGGCACAAAGCCACTATGTAAGACCATGCTCCCATTTCTATGAAGGGGTGTAGAATGCTGCTCTTCAGAGGTGTTCATATTGTGTCTCCTGGCATATCTCATGTAAGGCATGATTGTTTGGTAGCTTTATGCACCACTTTTTATGTTCTTATATTATGCCTTGTCTCTTAAACGTTACTGAATAGAGAGTGTACACATGTGTTTATTACCTATATATGTGCTTTATTGAAAGCTTATTAAGTAGTTACTGACTATAACCATTATATTCAGATAAACTGAATAGAAAAAGATGAACCAAAATGCTTCTATTTCTGAATTGTCTCTGTAATTTTTCTTAGCATTTAAAGGTGGGTATTTTGCAAATATGCTGGTTCTACTAGAGACCATTGTATGGCTGGTTATAGAGAGAATTAGAATAATAGATTACAAATATATTTTGGGTGCATGTCCTCACTGTTTCAAATCATCATCTCCCAGAGCACTAGCTATAAACTGAATTAATAGAAAAACACTGATCTAAGCAGTGATCTATAGAGTTCTAAACCAAAAGTAGGTGACCTCTGCCATTGTGAGAATCACTTTTGTTTAAGATTTTGTTCTCGGTATCTCTGATGTTGATCTTGTTTTTAGAAAGCTACATTTAGTTTTACTTTCTATAGGGTGGACTTTCTGCTTTGAAGCAAAGAATTGTCTGTGAATAACACTTGAGAGATCTAATTTGTCAAGTAGCTAGTTGGATGCTATGCGAGGATTATGAACTACATTTATACTTTACAATAAAAAAATTAGGAAACAATTACTTTCCTTCAGATGTATCACATTCAGTTAAATAGATTGCATTTTTATCTTCTTATTTGTTTGGACTTGTTTTATCTTTCATTTTTAAACTTCAGTTTTTTACTCCATCATAGCATTCACTTGTTTCACTAATCTTTGGCCTTTCACTGTGTCATGGTGTTTGGCCCTTTCCAACCCATTCTCTTTCAGATTTTGACTTCTCTTAGTGAACTGCAGATAACCACTAGAGGTCTCCAGACCACACCTTAGAAAGCTCTGATTTTATAGGCACACCCTACAAACTGGAATAGATTGTTCCCCAGGAGATCAATTACTAATATTTCTCATTAAATATTTATTAAGTTCTTTTATTCCAGATCCTAGACTATGCTATGTCCTATGGGTAGATTAAAAAAAAAAAAAAAAGGTTTCTGCCCTCAAGAACCCTGCAGTCTAGTGGGAACACTAAAGTATGAGCACATGGTCACAAAACTGCTTGTTAGGCATGGCCACCTCATATACTTTTAGATCCCAGCTTTACTCAAGTCCTTTAGACTTCCAAGTTTATCAGATTTCCACTAATACTCTTGAACTTTTCTGTAGCTCTTCATCTGTAGTGAGATCACTTCTGCTTTCTTGATGAGCCTGATACTTCATCTTCATTAGGCTGGCAAGGAGCCATTCTTTGGAGCAAATAGGATTATTCAACTAGGCTCTGGTTTTTGCTTTCTGTTGCTCTTCTCAGCAGCTCTAGGTGTCTAATCTTTAGGGAAGCGCTTCAAGAGTCAGCCTCTTCCAATCCTAGGGAACAAGGCAAGCCCCACAATTTGGGACCTTTCATATCCATTTTGCTTTATATGAGAGAAATTTTTAAAGGAAGGAAGGATGTGTCCCATTTGTATTTTTTGTATGTTAGGGCTGTTTAAATAGAGAAGTGTCTCATGGAACATGCTTGTGGACTTATTGAGTGACCCATGAAAGATCCCTAGTGCAGTGCCTGGCACATAGAAGGCAAATAAGTGCTCAATAAACGTCAGCCGTTGTCATTATTATTATAGAACTTCATTCTAGTGCTGGGAGAGACTTCAGAGAAAATTTAGTCTAACCACACAATATGTTTTAGTGTTCTTTTTGTTTTTCATATAGGCTGTATAACTGCAGTTGTCTTTAGTGCTCTCTATTCCATATTAGGAGGGCCAAAATTTTGACTATTACCAGCTTAATAATTATACAGCTTCATAAGAATTTTTATGTGGGTAAATATTTTGAACTAAATGGAAATTTTCAATTTTAAAAGAAATTAAGGGTGAAGTTGGGAAAGCATTAAACAAAATATCTTAATATTAACAGTGATGATATAGAAAACCTGTCAATTTGTTAGTCTCTTATCTGTAATAAAAATTCCAGTGGGAATTCTGAAAATAGTAGATTAGCGACCCTCTGGATGGTAGATCGATTTTTAAAAGTGTAGAATTCTTGAATACTTAAGTGAAAGAAAAAGTAGTTTGGTTTCAGAAATATATAGGTATATGGATGAATAAAAACAAGTGGGTTATATTTTAGATTAAAAAAATATGTTGATAAAGTTTATAGCTTAAAGTTGTCAAAAAAAGAAATAAACGAAGCCACTTTAAAATGGAGCCGGAGCTGCCATGTCAGAGTGACTATCTTTGTCTTATGCCTCAAATAATTGGAACTATTGCAAAGATAATAAGAAAATAGATATTTTGACTACTGGAATGAAAATTAAAAACATTGTTTAGAATTAACATCACTATATGTTATCTAATAGAAATGCTGTGCTTCTATTGTAATTTTTCCCCTTCTCATAAATACCCATTACCTTTGTCTCCTAATCGGAATGCTACTTGGACTTCTGCCTGAATCAGTGAGTCCCAAATGGCTATTCTTATTGATCTCAAATAAATACTGTTGCTTCTTGCTTTCAAAGGCTTTTTTATTTTAAGGTTGACAAAGTCTACTTAAAAAAACCTTAATAAACAGCTAAATATATAAGTAACTTTGGGGACCTTTAAGTGAACAGGCAGTTGTCTGAATCAGCAAGAGAACTACAGGAATAGACATCAGTTCTCAGAATGGAAGAGTTTCAGGGATCCTCTAGTACTAGAGACAATTTCCATTTAATGTTTTTATAAATTATTTGAAAGACAGGTAAGAGGAAAGCCCCTTGATTAGTTAGTAGTATATAAAGCCATTAGGGATAAATTCTAGGGTAGAGCTCTATGAGTCTGAGAAATAGTAGGTGCATTTTAGTGTGGGTGTGAATAAGTGAAAATAATCTTGATAATACTATGTATTGATATACAGTAAAATGAGGAGGAAGTTATACAGGAAGGTTTTAATCAGGAGCATGTCTTAAACATAATTTGTTTTCTTAAGAAGTCTGAGACCTGTGTGGTATGGTAAGAAATGAAAAAATTGGTAGACAGTAAGGAAATTATTGTGACAAACTAAGCAAAATGTGATGGTTTTTACCGTAGTCCACAGACTGAGTGGCTTAATCAATAGGCATTTGTTTCTCATAGCCCTGGTGGCTGGGAAGTCTGAGTTCAGGTGCCAGCATGGTCAGGTTCTGATGAGGGGCCCTCTTCCTGCCTTGGAGATGCCTGCCTTCTTGCCGTGTCCTCAAAGGGTAGAGAGAGGAAGTTCTTGTGTCTCCTCCTCCTCTTATAAGAGCAGGCTCCATCAAGGAGGCTCCAATTTCATGACCTCATCTGAACCTAATTACCTCCCAAAGGTCCCACTTCCTAATATCATATTGGAGGTTAGGGATTCAACATATGAATTTTGGGGGCACACAGACATTAGTTCATAACAGTTCCTTAGACTAAGATAATAACAGAAAAGGAAAGAAGTAGGTAAATTAAAGGAATATTTTGGAGTATAAAAGCACTTGCTGATGAATTGGGTGTCTGCGGATGATGGAGAGCGAAGAGTTGAGAATGACTCAAAAGTGTCTCGAGTAACTGGATGAGGATGCCATTTGCTGAAATTGGAGAAGCTGGATGAGGTACAGCTTTGGGAAGGGGATGATCATGAGAGAGAACATTGAACAAGGTGGGCTGTGGAGGCATGTGAAAGAATAATGTATAATCGTTATATATGAGAATTGGTATACTCTTGTATGTTATCCTTGTAAATAGGTCTTTTATGTGATGGTTTTTAAGCCCACTTTTTTTTTTTGTCTCCACTGTTTATATGCAGCACACACTCATTATAACTTCTCTCCTTGTAGGTATTCCAGGGAGATAGAAAAGGAATTGATAAATCAATCTTCCTGTATGGGGTGTCCTTGAAAAAACCACTCTAGGAATAAATATGGTGTACTCCTCCATGCCGCTCAAATCCCAGCCTGGTTTCTTTAAAATCTTCTATGGTTTTTGACATGTTCAGATTCTCTAATTTAAAAAAATTTCTTGGTCACGCTGCCTCATAGTCAGGAAGGGCTGTTCTCAGATGGTCCAGACACCTCATTTTCTAGATGAGAATGCTGATCATCTTCAAGGTTGGCATTTACCCAAGGATGCAGATCTTGCAACTGGTTAACAAGTAGATATGTTAGAACAGTAGATATGTTAGAACCCCAAGAACTGGAATTCCAGCCTATAGTTCTTTCCATGAGACATACTATTTACTTCTTAATTTATCTCATAAGAGAAATTCTTATGAATAATAAGAGAAATGAAATGTGTTTTATAAGAAATATATTTGATGTGGTAAATCATTATATTGTTCTGTAGAGAGATTTCATATTTCTAAGTTGTTAGGACTGATACGATAATCCTCAGTCGAACAGGTTAGCACCTAAACTATCTGCGTTGTTCTAGGCACTGGACAATAAAGGTGACTAAGGAGAAACTCCGCTCCCAAGCAGCTAACATGGTAGAGGAATACAAGTTTATGAAAGCACAGTGTCGTCCTTAGTGTGATAATTACTAAAGTATTTGTAGGATCAGAGATAAAACAGGGCTTGCAGGCAGGGGGTCGGGGGAATAGCTGGGAATAGCTGGTTTCACTGGAGAGATAAGGGGGGTTTCTAGAGGAGGTATGTTAAATTGAATTGGGGATAGACATTGGTTAGGTGCTCTTTGAACCCCTCCACTAGAGTCAATTTTAAGAAGCCCATTTTATTTTATTTTTTGTTTATTCAGAAACACTAACAGGAGGCTTATTGTGTGCTATGCAGAATGTAGTTTGAATATAAGTGTAAAACATTTTAAATATTTCTAATGGGAGTGGAAATCTGCTACACATACAGACTCCCTCTTTCTCTTTTTAACCCGAGTATTCTAGTTGCCATAACAACCTGATTATGGTAGTGCATTTGCAACTATGGTCGAGGTTGTGTCAGCAGTTCTATTCTAAGCTGCAGTTTTCAGGATTTTAAAATTCAACGTCATATTCACTGACATGACATATAAAATTCCATCTATCTGTTGATTTTATTTTCCAGGAAAGCTAGATACCCAAAAGTCATTCTCCTTCCCCTCACATTGAAAAAGTCCATATAGTCAGTGTCCAGGATTCTGTTTTTATTTGTGAATATGCTATTGCTGAAAGAAACCTCCATATCTAATCAGTCTCTTATTTTATAATGGGGAAATTGAGACTCTGAAGGGTTAGATGACTTGCCTGAGGGCAAATAATTCAACAGGAATTTGGCAGTTAATATACTACCACACTGCTGGTGTTCAGCATCTCATGCTTAGTGAACTTCTTTGATCTTTGGTTCAATCTCACAAGGACATGCCTTTAATTTATTTAAATATGTGTCTCTTTGTACATTTGATGTGTGTTCTTTCTGGTATTCTTTTGTCACACACAGTCTGAATTATAGAAATTTGTTTATACGTCTCTCTGGTTTCCCCTAAACTGAACTTCTTGAGGTCAGACACCATGCTTTGGCCCTTTCTCCAGCATCCGCTTAGCCTCTTCTCCCTTCTTGCTCTAACTCCAGTTTACCTGGCTTCCGATCTTTTTACTTGTCTATTTCTAGTTCTTATACCTAACTGCTTGTTATTGGTTTGTTATAGTTTGACTCTTAGCACTCTTTCTCATGAGAGCATGAGAGGAGGAGGTGGTGAAAACGGAAGTGGTGAAAGGGAAGGAAGATATTCTAGGCAGAGGGAGAAACACATGGGAAAGTCTGGGAACTCAAGAGAGCTTGATGCTTTGAGGGCTGTTGTTTGGGCTAAATTATAGAGAGTGGTGAGAGGGTAGAGATTAAGGGGCCTGACGATATATTTGCACTGGACTTCTTGCTGAGGAATTTGCACATTATCCAGTAGTTAATAGGGGTATATTGAATGGTCATAAGTAGGGGAGTGATATGAGATTGCCTAGAACTACTGGCCTTGACGACTGAAACTGCATAGAAAGGAAATTGAGGCATAGGTAGATATACATTCTCTGAATCAGGAAAATGTGAACAACAGAGAAGGGAGCAATTAATTCTGCTTGGGGTATGATGATAGGGAACTTTTACAATAGAGGTAATGTTGCAGCAGGATTTTAATGGGTAGTTGGGATCACACTAGGCAGGGAAGTGGGAGAGATTGCATTTGAGAGGTGGGAAATAGCTTGGACAAAGCACTGGAGGCAAGATAGAACATGCTCAGCGTATTAGGAAAATCTCGACTGAGCCAATGTTGGTGCAGTGTAAGGTCCAAGGGAGCCAATGACTTGAGATGAGACTGGATGTGTTGGGCTGTGAGCAGGTCGCTAAAGGTCTCGTGCCTCACTAAAGAGTGTAGACTTTATGCTTTCGATAGATAGAAGGGAGCCATGAGTCTTCAAAAAAGAAGCAAGAAGACATTGAGCTGACATAGAGAAATAGTTCTGGCAATTTAGAGACTGAATCGGATAAGAAGAGAGGTATGCTGTGCTGCTAGAGCAAGTCAAAAACAAAGATGTCTGTTGAAATAGGGTGCCGGGATTAGAAATAGAGGGTAAGAGTTGGAGAGAGATTTCATAGGTAAATTGACCAGATGTGGTGATTGACTGCAAAGAGCAAAGGAGTGGAAGAGGTCTTTCATTCAGTCTTCTAGGTGGATTATCTTGCCATTTATCAAGGTAAGGAAAAACAGGAGGAGCTAGATTTGTGTTAAAGATAATATTTAAAGAATTATATCCAAATTTTAAAAATTGAGGTATAATTTACTTATAAAATGCTCCTATTCTAAGCAAACATTTTGAAGAACTTTGAGAATGATATATACCTGTTTAATCACCTCCACAAACAAGATATAGAGTAGGGGTTCTCAGCCTTAGCATTTATGGATGGCTTGTTAAAGTGCAGACTGCTGCACCCACCCCCAGGGTTTCAGATTCAGTAGTTCTGGGGCGGAGACTTGAGATTTTACATTTCTAACATTTCCCAGGTGCCGGTGGTTCAGGGACAGCACGTTGAAAATTGCTGATGTAAAACATTACCATTACTCCAGAAAGGCCTTTCTCTTCCTCCTCCCTCTTCAGGGAACCATCATGGTTTGAGTTCTATCACCATGATTAGTTTGCCTGTTTTTGGATGGCATACAAATGGAATTATACAGTATGTGTTCTTTTATGTCTGGCTTTTTTACATGATATAATTTTGAGATTCACCATGTTGTTGCATGCAATTTATTCCTTTTTATTGCTGAAGAGTATTCTATCATTTGGTTTAGTTCTACTGTGGGACTATTATGAATAAAACTTATATGCACATTTATGTACAAATCTTTTTGTGACCATATGTTTTCATTTCTCTTGGGTAAATAACCTAGGAATAGAAATGCTGGGTCATTGGGTTGATTTATGTTCATTTTCTGAGCAATTGCTATATCATTTTCCATAGTGGTTGTAAATGTAACTAGCTGAATTGTGATTAAATGTTCATTGACTCTAGTGAGGTTGCTAGATATTGACTAGACTGAAAGATTTTTGTCAAAGAAGAAAGGATTGGGTGGACAGGGAAGCTTGGCAAAATTCCCCTCTGGAACACAGCTAATCAGCAGTGATACAGCTCTTCTCCATACCCTAAGATAATTTAAATCTATGCTTGGTTTAAAAAATGTGGTGCACTATTTATTCAAAGAATGTTAAGCAGTTACTGTGTGCTGGTCATGTAAGAGTACATGGGTCCCAGTACCTGCCCTGAAGAGTTCACAAGTAGAGTAAATTCTTGTATTTTAAGAAGGTGTAAGACAATGCCTTAAGTGTAAACTGCTCATAATTCTAGTTTATCTCAATGTCATTATCCCAGAAATCCTAAGCACCAGGCAATCATGACATAAGCAAAAAACCTCAAACTGAAACACTCACTCCAAAGCATTTCAAATCATTGGCAAAAAGATGGATTTGTCAATCAATGATGTCGATCCAAAGAGAGTTACCATCTGGGAAAAAAAGTGAGATTCAAACCTCATACCAGGTAACAGGATAAAGTGGGTCAAAAATTTTAGTGTAAAATAAACTCATAAAGGTTTTAGAACAAATCACTGACAAATTCTTTTCAAATGTCAGAATAGAGAAGGTCTTTCTATATATCACACAAACTCTAGAAACCATAAATGAAAAGACTGTTAAGTTTGGTTATTGAGAATGCCTGTATTGTAAAAACCATAACCAAAGCCAAAAGCCAAATGATATGTGCACGGAGGTGGGGCTTGGTGGGGAGGATCGTAACTTACATTAGAGAACTGATTTCCAATGTATGCAATAAGTTTTAACAATCTTATTAAAAATGAGCAAAGGCTTTGAGCAGACTGTTCACAGAAAATGCAAATGGCTCTTAAACATGTGAAAAAATGGTCAACCCACTCATAGGGAAATGCAAATTAAAATTAAACGGAAGTACATATTCTCAGTTATCAGACTGATGGAGATCAGAAAGTTTAATGAGACACCATGTTGGCAAGGATGAGGCTGGGCAGTGTTGGGGAAGGGTGTTCGGGATGAGAGAATAGAGCAGAGAGATGGAGGCTGAAAAGCAGGGTCAGTAAATTGGAACAGGGCAAGGAAAGTAGGGGCAAGCATGTTGACACTAGCAAGAAGTGACAGCAGCAAACTCTAGTATCAGAAAAGGAAACAGGGAAACTAGACACATCAAAAGCAATAATTAAATTATTTATTACTATAGATGCCAATAGTCCTACAGGTATGAGTAACCCAAAAGTGTCACTTTATAATTATTGATCAGAGTCACCAAAGGTTACATTATGACCAGCATTTTCCATTTAAGAAAGCATTAAAATAGAACTTTAAATTGAATTTAGCACATTAAATAAATGATAAAGATAGGTTTTTTTTTTTAGTTATCTCAATTTTTAGAGAATACTTTGTATTTGAAGATGATAATAAATGAAATACATTTCAACTGTTTTAGTCGCTTATTGCTCTTCTCTTACGATGTGTTATGTCACTGAATGTTTAGGACAAAAGAATAGGTAACATAATTTATGATTGGGAGAGAAGTGAACTACTAGTGCTTGATTTTGAAAAAGCCAAGTAATATATGTAGTTTAACAGAATGATACTTTTACTTTTAATTCCCGTTTTATCCCCTCCCCCCATATTTCTTATCCTTTTACTTTTGCTTCCTTGCTCATTTTATTCAGAATTCTAAAATTCACGATGCTTTATTAAATGAAGTTACTGTAACTCTTCATGACTAGTTTAGTATTGAAGCCAGAAGATTAGATCAGATAACTACTTGAGTTGCCTTTTGACCTAGGATGTTATTTTGTGCAGTACTCCATGGTTTTAAGCATTGTTCATTGTGGAATATGTCTTCAGATTTTGTAAGTGTTAGGGGCAAGTAAGGGACCAAATATTTAATGAGATTTTTGTCTGCTTACATTTCTAACAATGTAATTATGTGCTCAAATCAAAAAGCTAATTTACATTTTTCTTCTCACAATTTGGTCGCTACCTAGATTTAAAAGAAATTTAAAAATTTAATCTTATGCTCAAGTATATTTCAGTAGTCCCTCTGAGTCACTAAGGCAAAAGCTTAAGCAAAAAGATTAATAGAGCTCTTTGAATGCTGATCAGCATAGACCCCATAGGATTTTCCAATAGGAAAGACTTTTAGGTGCTGTTCTTTTTCTTTCTTTCCTTTTTTTTAATCCAATGATGTTAAATAATTAGTATCCTATATGGTATCTGAAAAATTAAGGGTATCATTTTGTATTGGATTCTTGGACAGATAGTCACTGTCCAAGATGTCTTGTACTCTTTGCAGTGCAAAACAGTAGGAAAGATAACTGATAATTTCCAGGGGTCCTTTCAGTGACTTATCTAAGAAAACCTAGTGATGGAGAAATGTTGATACCGATAATTTAGGTGTCATTCATCTCAAATAAGAGTGAGTTCGTGAGACTAGAAGTAGACAGAAAAGTTTTGTTTAATAATACTAGGGTACTTGGGAATCTATTTGAGTCCTTAAAATGTTTTGTTTTCTTCTTCAGCTCCTTATGGATGAGAATCATGTCAAACTTGGTGTTTTTGTGTGTATGCAGCTGTCTTATCCGTGTTAGGCACTCAAATGTAGTTATTGGCTAATTGACAAGTTTTTGTCTATATTGTTTTCTCAGTTGGACAATTTCAGTCCCACACCTAACCATCTCAGAAAATTAGGTAAAACTGAGTTGTTACGCAAAATTCTAATGCATGTTTAATCTCTATTTTTTCATTGATGCTGTTTGGGGAGCCATTTTTTTTTAAGTTAATACTGTTTCATTATTAATGTGATTTTATATCTTTTCAAAGATTCATTATAAATTTTTTTTGCCATGGAGTGTATTGATATCTGACTCTGGAAGAGAAGACATACTGAAATAGCGATGAATGAGACTTAATTTGTCATTTCCCTCTAACCAACAAATATGACAATGTTATAAATTATGGACAGGTATCTATGTAGACAAGCAAAGTAGGATGAATTTAGGAGTCACCTTCTAATAGTTTAGGGAATAAGTTTCAAGGTATTTTGCTGTCTTCTCAGAACTTTGCCTCTTTCAACTCCCTCTCTCTGTACCCCTAAATGCTAGACTGAACTTTTTCTTTATTGATGTGGAAAACAGAACTGACTTATTTTTCTAATTGAAGATAATGTTAATCCCCCTCCTCCTCTTGTTTGTGAGCTGCTGTTATCTATATAGCCACCTTGGTACTGACTCATTTCTAAAGCTAAGGAGGCAGACAGAATTTTGTTCTAAAATACATCTTTTGTTACTGCAGCCACATGAACCCTGGGTTATCTAGAGATCTTGCTCTTGAAATTGAATGGATTTTTGAGCTCTAGAGCTGTTGCTTACTTGGATGGAGACAGTGAATTGTGTGTGGTAGGTATTTAAGAAATTAATGTTTGACATTGGTCTTACCTGGCTTTATAGATGGAGTTGAAAATGATTTCTCTGAAGAATAGAAGCATCCCTCTTACTTTAGACACATTTTTGCTTTGCAGTCTACCTATGAAAATTTCTTCCTGTGCTGTTATGGACTCTAAACAGTTTATTGCTCATTCTAGTAATATCTACTGAGTAACACTTTTGGGACACTGCTAGGAGCTTGGGGAGGTTGGTGGGGGTACAAAGAGGAACAAGACTTGTTTCTTGCCTTTGAGGAGCTTTCAGGCTAGTAATCCCAGCTTGTTCTTTGCCCATACCAGATACATATGTGTCTGGCTACCAGTATTTTCTGTAGTGGTTTCTTGAAGTTAGATGGGAAATGAAGCTGGAGAGGCCAGCAGACTGGACCTTGAGTTTTAACCCTTTTACTTAATCTTCCTGTTTTCCACTGGAGCTCTTCCATTTCATCTCTCAGGTATACCTAGCATCCTGAGTCTAGATTTCTTCCACTTCCATGGTTCTAACCTCATCTGCACAATAGAACCACCTATAGAGATTTTGAAAATACAACCAGCCACACCCCATACTAATCAAAATTCAGATTAAAAACTCTGGGGTGGGACTCACGTTAAGTTTTCGAAAGCTCTCCAGGTGATTCCAGTGTGCAGCCCAGGAGGGGAATCGTTGCTTCAATGGATCCTTCTGTCATCTGGCCCTTACCTCCATCTCAGACACCCTTCGCCTCTACATTCTCATCTACCCCACCATGTCAGCTGTTCGCCTACCGAGTTTGCTTCCACCTCGAGGTCTGAGTATCTAAACCCCTGTGTCTGGAATACTTTTTCCCTGGATATCTGTACTTCTCCTTTCTTTCAGATTTTTGCTCTGTAGCAAGAACCACACCACACTCCCTGTCCCCTGTCCTGCTTCTTCTTGCTCCATAGCAGCCATCACACGAGATCTGTTACAGATTCACTTAATTGCTTCACCCTACTAGAACAGAAGCTCCAGGATGGCAGGGCCTTAGCTTTGGTCCCTCAGATTTTGGGGCACCTAGGACTAAGCCAGGCTCAGAGTAATTGTTTGTTTTCAGTTGAATGAATCTCTGGAGAAATTTTTCTGCTGGCATTGGAGGAGAAGGTTGGTTATGTGATTGTGTCATATTGGGCAAGAAATCTGGGGAGTCTAACTGGTCTAGGAATTTCTTCAGCCATCCTTCCTCTTTGCAGCCATCCATGTACCCACACATTCAGATACCAGTGCCTCCCTTCTTAAGCCTTTCTTCTGGGCTGCCTTTCCTAAGTTCACATGATTACCGCTGCCACGTCAATTTCCCCCTCCAGATTTGGCTGCTGTTATCTCTTTTCTCTGTTTTTATGGATTTAGGCTTAAAACATATCTTTAACAGTTACTTAAGTGAGAGTTTAAAAAGGAGTAGAGGTGACATTTGTATGCAGTCCACTCTCTCTAAGCAGAAGTTGGCCCTTTATTTATTCCAAGTTCATTTGCTTACAGATTAATTTCTTTCATGAATTTATTGAATATCTACTCTGCCAGGCACTATGAATAAAATATAAAGTTCCTGCTGTCACTGAGATTGTGTCTTAAGAGTTAATAAGTGGTGAATTTGGATGAAAAAGATGAGTTCTTTTTATCGTTCTTTCAACGTTTCTCTAAGTTTGAAATTATTTTAAAATAAAGAGTTTTAAAAAGTGTGTCACTCAGGGACTGAATCGTCAAGAACCTCCTATTTTATGTCAGAGATCCTGAAGGCTTTGTGAACTACTGAAGGTTTTAAGCAGGGGAGCGCCATGATAAGTTTTGGAATTTAGAAAGATGAATTTTGAGTGTAAATTAAGATGGGTTTGAGGCACGTGGGAGTAGAGGAAGGGAGAGCAGGTAGGAGGCTTTTGCAGTAATTCAGAAATGATGAAGACCTAAGATGAGACACTGAGGATGGAGAAAAGCAGCTTTCTCCATAATGTCCATTTAATCAGATTACCTTGGAGGTGAAGCTGTTTCTGTGGTAACATAACCCACCAATATACCATTATTAAGGAAAGTGAGCTTGTTCTTGTAGACTAAGTGTCTCTTGTGGTTGTACCCAGAGATGAAGTACTAGGATTTATGATAAAATTGACACTGCAGTATACAAAAAGACCTACCGGAAAGTAACATGGATGATTACTATTCAGGGGATAGCTCCGTGTGCTGTCATTATGAGACATTGCCCAGAACCAAATTGAATTGATCTGATAGATAAAATGTTGGAATTTGTACCAATACATTTCTTTATAGTTATCTCAGCCATGAATTTTCTGTTATATTGGGTTGCACTTTTCTATTTCATTGGACAGCTTTTGCTCTTGTTGCTATGGAGAATCTGTCCCTGCTATGCTAGGCTAATAAGTACCTTACAGGTTCTCTGTATATCTGCCTTAATGGAAGGGCCTTTGTCAGTTTTACTTCAAGTGTTTCTCTTTTAACAAAGAACTTTTGGTTACTTGAATGTTTTAAAATTTATTTTGACTTCCATTCCACATGTGGGTATACTGTTCTTTGTGCTTACTGTTTTGGGAACTTTGTCTAGAGAAAACTACAGTCCAGAGAAATCCCACTTTTCTCCTACAGTGTAGCAATTAATTGAGGAGAACTGCAGATCTGGTCAATTTATTGCACAGATAATAGGTTCTCAGCACTGAGCTAGGTATAGTGGGTTCCTCTGACCTGCTCATGGCCAGCGGTCATGGCCTTATTAGTGTTAATAGTCTCTTGCGGTTCCCACAGTGCAGTGACTTAATAACTGCTGGATTGAGCAGAGGATGTGAGAGAAGCAGGAGGTTTTGTCCTGTGAGCCACCTTCAGGGCTGCATGGGGCTTTAGGCAACTTCATTCAATAGGTGTCTGTGTGTGCTCAGGAAACATCACATCAATTTTACCTGAAGATTTGGTATAAATGAAGAGATTAAAAACATTTTTTGAAATTGTGTTAAAACCTCCCACATAACATGAAATTTACCATCTTAATCATTTTTAAGTGTATAGTTCAGTAGTGTTAAGTATATTTACATTGTTGGGAAACAGATCTCTAGAAGTTTTTCATTTTACAAATCTGAAACTTTATACTCATTAAACTACAACCCTCCTAGTCCCCCTTCCTCCAGCCCCTGATAACCACCATTCTACCTTTTGTTTCTTTGAATTGACTGCTTTAGATACCTCGTATAATTGGAATCGTGCATTGTGTCTTTTTACAACTGTCTTTATTTTACTTAGCGTAATATCCTCATCATTCATCTGCGTTGCAACATATGACAGGATTTTCTTCCTTCTTAAGGCCGAATATATTCCATTGTATGTATATATTACATTTTATTTATCCATTCATTTGTCAATAGACATTTGGGTTACTTCTGCCTCTTGGCTTTAGTGAATGGTGTTGCTATGAACATGGGTGCGCAAATATTTCTTTGAGACTCTGCTTGCAATTATTTTAGATATATACCCAGAATAAGGTTGCTGGATCATGTGGTAATTCTATTTTCAATTTTTTTGAGGGATTTCTGTACTGCTTTCCATTGTGGTCACAACATTTTACAATCCCACCAACAGTGCACAAGGGCTCAAGTTTCTCCACATCCTCACCAACACTAAAACATCTCTTTTTATTTAAAACAAATGTATACTATGGTGTTGGATCTTACATTTCAAATGAATTTTAAAGGCTAAATAAAGACTTCAAATAAATTTTCATTTTGTGGTAGATCCTTTAACAAAAGGAGTACTTTGGCAGAAACATAAGAGAAGCCGTGAATTATAAAAGAAATCCTCAGGATAATCTGGTTGAGGAGAATTCATGCACATACAGGAAGATAACAGACATCTTCCCAAAGCAGTGTGTTACAAAGTACAGCTTCATCTTTAAACACTTAGTACCATAGACATGTAGTATCAGAGTGACAACTTTCTGGAAGTGATACTTCAATGGGAGCTTGAAGGAGGATGATAAAGTCAATTGACAGCAAAATGTTCTACTTTTTGCAAGTATCGCCTCATCTTGTGTGAATCTAAGTCAATCTTAATATAGGTGATTTGTATTTTCAATATGAATGCTGAGTCTAAGCCTGTTTTCTCATAAATGTCTGTCTTTTTAAAATAGGTTTTCTCCTTTTACAGGGTATGTCTTAAGACGTCATTTTTTTGTTTTTAGATCTTCTTTCCTCTGCTGGTCGTTTAAGTTGTTCTCATTTTGGCTGTATTTACTTCTTGTTTGAAAGTTCTGTTTTGTTTTATAATGTAAACTATATATAGTTACCAAAATTAAAACAACCAGGCAAGAACAGATATCAGTTACACTCTGACAGGGTAATAGTGACATATACTTCAACCAGAGAACTGGTGATGGTTTCTATCACACTTGACCATATTCATTGGTTGGTAGGTTTCAGGTGCTTGTGTCAGGGGAAAGCTTTACTGTTTGTTTAACCTTGAACTATTGGATGTTGGAAAATTCATTTAATATTTAGAAATTAGGAAATGACTTTTGAGTAATACAGAATGTCAGAAGCAAAAAAACGCAAAACAACAGAAAGATCAATTTCAGTTTAGCAATGTGTGAATTAAATATTGTCACATTTTGAACACATTATGTTTAAGTGAGGGCCTTTCAAAATGGCTTCCTAGAGCACTAATTTTACAGGGTGTTAATAGGTATTCAGTGAAGAAAGGGTTTTGTAGTTATGTGGATCGAGAAATCCTAGATTAAACAATATAAATCTGATTTCTTTATGCTAGGGTTTCTCAGAGCCTTTAATATTTGCGTGTTCATTATGTATTGATCAAGAATGAGGTATAGCATTTCTGAAACATTTGTGGCATTCTTGTAGGGCTAATACTCTGTAGAACAAATTGTGGAAAGATGGATTAGAAATTACTAGAGCTAGTTTTGTTGTAGGTCACAGGATGTATGGTCCAAATGAGGCTAGATCCGTATGGTCAACCAGAGAGATAAGAATCCCATAGTTGGCATACACATTTTAATTAGATGTTATGTGAGAGACTGAGTTGGGTAAGTATTTTTTTTTGGATAAGACTCAAAATGAACAAATTATAAAAGAAAAAATTAATAAATTTGTCTTCATCTAGTTAAGCAACAAAAAAAACGTTAACTTTCATGCTAAAAGTCTTTTTTTAAAAAAAATAGGCTTTATTAGGCCATTGCTAGCAAAAAAGACCAGTCTTGGTGCATGGAGTCTAAACCACCAGCACCGTGGCTAGGTAGAAAAGACATGTCCATCGTCCTGGAGTTTTGTTAGCATATTTTATACATCAGATAGTGGGGAGAAAGATGTAAGTCATTCTGAAAGAATCTACATTAGCTATAGACAAAGGGGATGGGAGAAGGTGAAATGGGGCTAGGTCTGGGATCAGTGCAGCAGAGTCCACAAGGAAGAAGTGTCCGCTCCTGTGGATTAGCTGTGGGCAGCAGATTGGAAAGTTCCTGTGTAAGTAAGAAGTGGAGACTGTATCTCTGTCCCGGGGTTCAGTGGCGCCTGGCTTCTCTCTTTTTGGATAATCATGGAAATAGCCACCTGGAAGTTAATCCTAAATTCCTACAGATACACAGGAATGAGAGCAGCCTTTTGTCAGAGCTGGTCCACTGCTCTTAACAGGGTAACTGTTTTGTCTCTTTTTCCGACTCTCCAGCCGCTGTAATTTTAATTTAGAACATCTCAGAATATTTTTCTTGTCAATCTGTTTTAGTTTGGTTGGGCTGCTATAACAAAGTACCATAAATTGGGTGGCTTATAACAACAGAAATTTATTTCTCATAGTTCTGGAGGCTGGAAGTCTGAGATAAAGATGATTACACAGTTGGTTCTGGTGGGAGCCCTCTTCCAGGTTGCAGACCGCTAATGTTAAATAAAAGACCTTTGAGGCTAACACTTATCCTAAAAGAAAGGGTTTATTGTGACATGTGCTAGCCAAGAAAAGGACCAGGTCCTGGGACATATAGTCTAAACCACCAGCAGCAGGGCTAGATGGAGATGACAAACATGTCTGTTGTCCTGGAGCTGACAGAGCTCTTTTATACAATGAATGTGGGGAAGATGTAAGCTGTTTTGAAAGAATTTACATAGGCTCTAGATAAGAGGAGCTAGAAAAGATGAAGCAGGGATAGTTATAGGATAGGTGCATAGTATCCTTTTTGACTGGTCGTTGGCAGCAGTCCAGAAAGTTCATCATAAGCAGGATGCTGTCACATCTGGTGGGTGGCCATTTTATTTTAGACAGCCACTTGGAAGTCGATGCAAAGTTTCAATGTACATTCAAGAATGTGAGTACTAGTTCCTTAGGCCCACAGCTATTAGATGGTTAACTTCGGTGTTTCTCCCTCTCTCTGGCAGCCGTAAGTTAATTTATGACACTTCAGAGTTTTTCTTTTGTAAATAAATATAGCATATACAGATTGCTTCTGTAGCATATTGATTTCACAATGCAAAGAGTTAAGTATCTCCATTTACCAGGTAGACATCCTCTTTAATATGGACATTAGTATGCTGCTGAGAGTTGACTTAACAAAGAGGTTTCAGTGAAGGGAGCTAGTTGCTCCCAATGGCTGTCAAAGGTTATTTTGAGATAGATAAATATAAACAACAAAACAAAACAAAACCAACCTGGGGATAGATAACACATTGTGTGATTCTTCCACACCCTCACTTCAAATTATTTCCTATTTTTGGGGGTTCCTAAAAGAATTGCTTGAAATCTAGCTCATGAAGATCTAGATCATTAGGTATTTTTGCTAAACAAAAGATTGAACCACTGCATTGAGAAAAGAGGAATTTTATTTTTTTTAGCAATGCAAGTTCCTTTTCTCAAATCAATCTTTTACAGTTAAGGGTTTGTTCCTCCTTTTTGCTGATGCTGATTTTTTAATTTTAAATATGTTTGATAAGTGCAATCTAAGCTGGTTTATCTGTCTTAATAATTTGTGCTCCAAATCTTCAGTGCAGTTGGAAATGACTTATTAATTGACTTGGTGATTTTTTTTTTTTTAATTTAAGTAACATTTTGAATGAGGCTTCACTTTCTCTTTCAAATATTTTTAGAACCTTTTCTGACATTGCGAGGGAGTTTAAAGTTAAAAGTTATGTTTAAAGTTATGCGTAGTCATAAAAAGTCTGTTGGCCATACACATTTAACAGAATTGCATATATATTATTGTATTAGGTCTGTTTTATGATTAATTTTCTTTAGAAAAGAGAAATCATCTCTCATAAATATCTTAGCAAGTTTGGATCTTTGAAGTTATTTTGGAGGCAGAGCCATTCTATTCTTCTAGAATAAAGATTTTCTTTTGGATGCCTTAACCCTAAAAGTAGTGTTTTGACTCTACATATTTTGTTGTAGTGAACTTCTTTTTGATTCCTTACTTTGAGCTTTTAAAGTAGTTTCTCACCGAGACCTCCGTCGCAGCCAGTGTTAATGTGTGATGTAGTCATGCTAGAAAGTGACTGCATCATAGGCAACATCTCATCAGTATAACTGTGGAATGGGATGCATCTGTGGGGAAAAGTATTTATTTTAACAGACTGAACCTTACAGTTGAAAAAAAAATTTCACTTTTCATTCTATATTTTGGACTTGCCAGATTTATAGCCATCTGATAAAGATATGGACAGAACATTCTTTTGTATCATAGTGATGACCAGCTTCTTCTGTCCTAGCTCTCCATCTTGTAATGATTATTGAAATATTGAGGCTTTTGTTATTAGCCACTATATAGTTGTCATATGTCCTGGTCTGGGGCTGATATGGGAGATGTAAAGAAATCTAAGATGACTAACCTGTCCTGGAGGAACTTTCCCAAACTCCTCTCCTTAGAACCCTACCTTTCCCGCACACATGGGCGAAACAAAACGCCAAGTATGCGGGAGTAATCAACGTATAAATCTACTTACCTGCCTTTGTTTGGAGCTCAGACTCTGGAGAGTGACTCCTTTGAACCCGCTGGCGTAAATAAACCTCCTCTGATTCTTAGTGCCGCTTGGTTCTTCTATCAAACACCGGCCAAAATCTGCAACAGGGCTTCTCTGCATCTGCACGTGAAGCTAGACAGATCATGCTAGTCTAACCATATTCCCTCAGAGCTTCACAACCTTGTTCCTGTTTCCAAAAGACCATTAAGCTCCATCAGTGTGTAGAACCGAGAGAAATAAGGGCTCTCTTTAGAATATGCTCCATTCCTCTCCAAAGAGCCAAAGAGACAGAGTGGTTGTGATATTATTGTGATTTATGATAAGAAATAAATATATATACGCACTGCAGCAGCGTGCTCCGGGAAGCACATAAAATTTGGTCTTTGTCTCCATTTCTGGCACAGCTGCTAAAACCCTTGGAATTTCCTAAGTGATGAGAGCCATAAAAGTGTCTTTTGTTATATTAATGAGGTGACTTCCTAAGGATGGGGGCTGGTGCTGGAAGAACCAACCTTGTGATTAGAAGGCTAGAGCTTTCAGTCCCACTCCCCTGACCTTTGGCTGGAGGTTGAATCAATTGCCAGTGGCCAATGATTTAATGAATCATGCTTTATAATGAAGCCACAATAAAAATCCAGAAGGACACAGAGTTCAGAGAGCTTCTTGGTTGGTGAACATGTGAAGATTCAGAGAAGGAGGCATGCTCAGAGAACATGAAAGCTTCGCGCCCTTTCCCTGTACCTTGTTCTATACATCTCTTTTATCTGACTGTTCCCGAGTTACATCCATCCTTTGTAACAAACCGATAATCCAATGAGTAAACTGGTTTCCTGAGTTCTGTGAGCTACTCTAGCAAATTAATCGAACCCAAGGAAGGGGGTTATGGAAATCTGATTTATAGTTAGTCGGCCAGAAGCACAGGTAACAACCTGGATTTGTGATTGGCATCTGAAGCGGAGGACAGTCTTGTGGGATTGAGCCCTGTACCTCTGGAACCTGATGCTATCTCTGGGTAGATAGTGTCAGAGGTGAGTTGAATGAATTGTAGGACACCAGCTGGTTTCCGACAATTGCTAGATGTGTGGAAGAAACCCCACATGTTGGAATTGGGTGTCAGAATAGGTGACCTTTGTGATTCTGGAGCTGCCAGGCTATGAGAAGGAACATGATTCTTCCAGGTTTCCCTTCATCGCAAGCACTGATTAATCATGTTCTGTCTCGTAATAGCAATGTGTGAGGCAGTGGTTTTAAAACTATTTTGAACAGGAGTTAAGTAAGAAATACACTCAATATTACTGTCACTTCCACACACAAAGCAGACATAAAAGATTCATGAAATAAATCTTATATTTACTATAAGCAGTGTCTTCGATATATTCTGTTTATTTCATTTTGAAAATGCTGATACCCATTAAATTGATTTTACAAACCACTAATGTGTCAAGACACAATTGAAAAATAATTCTGGCTTAAGGAGACCTTCATTATTTTCCTTCATAATTGCATATTATTCCTGTTACAGTTTAACTTCTTCATAGGCATAATGTTCCAAAAATGTGTTCATTGTAATGTTAGTAATACATACAGTTGTCCTGGGAACTGTGTCTTTTGTGTGCACACATGTAACTGACAAGATTAGTGTATGACTTTTCGACATGTGAGTATCCACTGGTGGAATCGGAGACGCCAAACTATTTTATTGATTTGGAAATAGTAGTTACAAACTTGCTGAACTGGGTAGATGTTTTTAAATAGCATATATCACAAAAGGGACTAAAGGTTCTCAGAACTTGTTTTTATTCATGTTTCTGCTCATTTGCATCAGTAGATGTAGCTTGTTTGTAATACCTGGATGCTACTGTTAGTGATCTGCATCTTGACCTGGTAAGATGTACTTATTAACCAACTTGGTGATTTTCTAATTTTTACATGTTGTGAATCTGTTTGTAAGATGCTGAATAATACCTCTCATTGTGATTTATTTCCCTGGAGATCAATGCCACCTCAGAATCCATCCTATCTAAGTGAGTGTGAAGACTCTGGATGTTTTATTCTTTCTCATCTCTGGCTCTCTTTTCTGTTAGGGGGATTATTTTTACTATGATGAGTTATTTTTTTCTCTTCAAATTAGCTGTACTTCTAGATGTGAGAAAAATCTTTCTAACCAATCAGCACTTGTATTCTTGCCTACTACATGAATTCTAATGACTAAGCTCTTTGTTAAGAAAAAAAGATGGAATAAAATATTTAAAATCAAATACTTGGTTTTGCTGTAATACTATTTGAATGAATTTAGTGGAAATATTCAGCATAGTTTCTTTTTTGCAAATATGTTTTTTAAAAGTTTTAAAAGGTCCCTTAATCTGATGGTTATGTGCTGACTGAAAAACTGAAAAATAAACCCATACAAATGATTCTATAAATGGAATTAAATATTTAAATTTCAGTCTTTGAAAGCTGCTTTTTGTTAAATAGAGAATAGTTTATGATTCAGACTATAAATGATATACTCATTGTTTATATTACTGCAGCTGTTATTATTAGGCATTCTGAAAGAAAAGCACCTACAGCAAGTTGTATTTTTTTCTAAGGAGTAAGTGGTATAATGCAAGTAAAATACAGTATCTGCCTAGAGAAGAAAAGAGTATGTTTAAAATCAAGAAAGCACAACTATCATGGTTATATCATGATTATCATGAAATCAGCCTTCAGTGTTTCTCAAATTATAACATTACTTTTTATTCAGAATTTCATATTTAATATGATAATCTGAATTTTAGGTCCCCAGTGACTGTTTTGATAGCATTTTACATTTAGCAAGAAAATATTTATAGGCTGTTTCATGTGAAAGAGGGAATATTTTAAAGTCTTTGAGAAAAGTTATGGATTATAATTTATGCATATTTTATTCATGCTAACTTTTTTTGTAGAAAGTCTGTGTCTAGAACCTTTTACTTTGCTTCAACTGGACTTGAAATTAATATTTAGTTAATAAACTGTCTTTAAGGATTATTAAAGTGGTTCTTGGTTGCAGATGGACCCAAAATAGTACTAGATCATGTTTTACTTTCTTGTCTCAAGTGGCTAGGTGTTAAGATGCTATCCTGAATCAGATTTTTTTTTTTTTTTTTTATGTCTACAGCACCTGGTCTCCCTAGGTGGTGTCCCATTCAAGTACTAACCAGGCCCGACCCTGCTTAGCTTCTGAGATCAGACATCAGGCTTGTTCAGGGTGGCATGGCTATAGACCAGTGGACCGTGGCTCCACTGGGGAATGTACCCAGGACCTTCTGCGTGTAAAGCAGATGCGCTAACCGCTACACTATGGAACCATGTCCAGATCTTTATTCCCCTAATAAAAATCTTCTCAACTTTGGGACATGGCTCTGTTCACTCCTAAAACATTAGGAAGCCACAGATAAGGACAGAAAGGTAGCAGAAGACTATTTATAAAATGATGGAAGGTATTTGTTAATTTTTTTCTATTGTCTCAGGGATTTATTGTGTCATGTTAGAACAATTTCCTAATCTGTTCCTCAAGATGTTGGTGCATTTTTAGACTCTTTTGGTAGGTCTCAAACAGACAATAGGTTTGTAGCACATAGGAAGAAAGGACTGGATTTTTTTTTTTTAGCAGCTATTATGTCAATTATAACTGAGCATACTTGTTTTCATCAGCCTGTAATCACATACTTTTAATTCATTTCCCTAGTAGTTTAATGCCTTCTGTTCCTATTTGTTCTGAATAAATTTTCCTTTTTAAGATATGTAAAGATTAAACAGGTCTGCTTCACTGTGTATTTAGGGACACTGTGTTTCCCATTTATCACCTGCTGCTAATCTTTAGCAGTAAGATTAAATTGACATTTGTTAGCGGGTGCTTCGATCTATCTTTGAAAAGGGTAGTAAAGAGTAATTTGTCACAGTAATGCCTTTTAAAAAAATTTTGTGTGCAGATTTAGATTACTTGCTGAAAAAAAAAATTTGTAATAGTGGCAGAGAATTCTTGCTTTAGTTTCATGGTTTGTTTAAACAATTAAAAATCCAAAAAGTTCTTGAAGCATTTGTAAAATTAGCAGCCTTGAAAACTAACCTCCTTTCCTTTGGTAGCTCACAAGGCTGGTACCAGTACCAGTCCTACGCAGTGTTTTTTGTCTTTGGCCCGGGGGTTGGCCCCAGTCTTGTTGGCTGAACGACAGTCTCCAGCTGTGAGGTGTGGGCAATTTGCTTGAAGTCATCACTCAAAATAAGAAGTCAGGACATTGCCAGTATGACTTTACACCTTCTGGGTGACCAGGGTTCACATTACTGTACCTCAGTGACTAACAGTCCACATAAAGACCTGGGAGGAAATAAAATGTGTGTGGGCAGCACAATGTGTCAAAGAACAACTAAGACTCAGGTGCTAAAGTGATAAAACACGCACACTTAATATGCTGAACATAACTGATTATTCTGGGTCAGGCGTCCCGTTCTCCACCTCCTTGGTTCTAAAGCCCCACCAACAGCCCGTTTTCTCTCTCCCCAATCAGTTGCTTCTTGGTGAGCACTCTGCCTTTTTTACTGTTCTCCGTCATTTCAGCTTCAGACTTATGTACTGTTTATTAGTCCTCAAACTGCATTCTTCAGCCTTGATTTGCTGGCTGCAATACTCCCTACTTCGGATTCTTTCGAGGCCACCTTCCCTGCCAACTCAACAGCCCTGTCTGCTTCAGGTTGATCCCCCACTTTCACCTTGCTGGCCTCCTTTCTGTTGTCCAATTTAGGAACATCTCTCTTAAATTTCCTTCACGATATGAGCTGTAAGATGTCAGAGCTTTCAAGCTGGCTTGTGTAGAGACTAATCTTTGAATTGACAACACTCAGTAACCAGTTTGTTCTTGTCTTTGTTGTTGTGGCTTATTGTGAGGCTTGCGGAACATTCTTTAATAGTAGTACCACTGCTTAACTAGAGAACTTCCCTTCTGACTAAATGTTGAAGAGAACTGAATCTGCTGACTAGATCCTAGGCAGTGCAGATACAGAAGACTGAGATCACCGCAGAAAGTTCTACTGGACAACACTACTCTTGAGAGTTGTGTTAGATCTAATAGCCTCTGACCTTGGCTGGCCATCTAACCCGAACTCTCACACCTGTCCTGAATTTCTCTTAAAATTTGTGGCATACTTTTATGATCACTTTAAAATTTTTCTGCATTTTCACTTGGC
>NW_006442109.1:34247500-34261249 GCF_000325575.1 Pteropus alecto | reverse complement strand
CTACCTGGCAGTACCCCTACTTCATCCCTCTTTGTACTCATCTAAATCCAACCATATTTCATCTTATTTGTGCTCAGTATGTGCTGCTTTACTTACCGAGCAGCTTTTTGTTACTTTTTGGAGGACAGGCCAGACCATACCCCTGGTCCTCTGTGTGTTCTGTATGCTTTGGGCATTCAGTGAATGGTTAGTGGAGAAGGAGATATTCTATATTACGGATCGACAAATTACCACCCGAGGACCAAATCTGGCCACTTGCCTACTTTTATAAATATTTATTGAAACACAACCACACCCATTTATTTACTTATTGCCTATGAGTGCTCTTGTATTATAACAGTGAGTTGCTTAGTTATAGGAGACACTGTGTGACCTACAAAGCTTGAAATATTTACTGTTTGGCCTTTTACCAAATAAATTTGCCAATCTGCTCTACGTTTGTAACATTGCAGGCTCTCACAGTTGTACATCTTAGAATTTGGAAGTCACAGAATGAACTAGTTAATATGCTTAGATGAAGTAACTTAGATGAACTTAGATGCTTAGATGAAGTGATTATTTTTCACTAATGCCTGTGCTTATCTATTATTGTAAGGTTATATATCATTATTATTAACATTATGAAAGTTAAACACATATTTCAGGGATAGGATAAATTCCCGATTAATTAGTAAAACAGTGTTTGACTAAATCTTACAGTACTGATTCTTTTTTTTTTCTGCCTAATAAGATTGTTTTATTGAAATGGAACAAAGAATGGTAATTATCAAGCTTATATCTCATTCTTTTTAGCTTACCCCCCCTCCCCCCCATGACTAAGGACATTTACAATTCCCAGTACAAAGATTCATCAAAGTTTTGTTAGGAATGAATGAGTGAATAAATGGTGAATTTACATCGCTTTCCAGTTATCATATATATGTTTAATAAATATCAATTTAAAATAAATCTTATATTTTCTGAGTTAACCTAAGAAGACATATTAAAAATGCAAATTTTATAGGTAAGGATTCTTTGTCATTGTTGAGATATGAAAAGTTAAAGCCAATAGTTTTTCTTTAAATGTCCTAAAGTAAAAATCAGTCTGAAAGAGGGCGTCCTAAAATAAAAATCAGTCTGAAAGAGGTCAAGTTACTTGGGGAAGCTAGTTATGCCTTCAAGAGATGTCAACAACATTTGAAGATTAGTTCTGATGCCAGAGGAATTCATGCTACCTAAATATAAAACACATTATCAGGGCACACTGATTTCCAAAACCAGATTTTCTGTGAAAGAGATCCTGTCTGGCCAAGACAAGTTTCTCCTCCATTAAGCTGTCCAAACCCAGGAGTCTTAACAAGATGGCAACAGCGGGAGATACTAATGCTAGAATAGTTTTTGAGATAATAACTAGCAACTTCATAAGTACAAAGTAAGACACTTGGGACTTTTTTTTTTCTTTTTTTTGGGGGGTGGGGTGAGGAAAGACCTGATATAGAGTGATAAACAGGAGAAGGAAATAGAAATGTGGATAATGGAATCCATATTCACTTGGATAAGGAGAACTGGCAAAAAGTAGGGCAAGTGGAGACTTTCTTGGTGCTTATAATATTACTTTGTAGGCTTTTAAGTATTCAATAATAATGACTCAATGCAGAACATGATAAGGAGGGTTAGAGATGAGGATAGGTGCTATCAGATGAATTAATTCAGCGAGATTCTTCTGAGTAGTCTCTTAAGAGTCAGATTTTAAAACTGACAGGAGTAGAGATGGCCATTAACTAGTGAGATTGAGTGTTGTCTCCATATAGTTATCAAAGAAATACAGATTAAATAGTTAAAAGTAAGTTGCCATTTTCCAATCAAATCAACTAATAAATGAGAAGATAATCAGTATTGATGATGGTATAGTGTGAGAGGCATTCTGATTATGTAGTTAATGGCAATGTAAAATTGATAGAACATTTAGAGAAAGCATTATAGCACTGTTTCTAGATATTAAAAAAAGTTTATTCCCCCAATAACTTTACTATTCTGAATCTCTCACAGTGAAGTGGAGGATCAGATAGATTTATACATGAGGAGTTAATTGAATCATCATCTATAATGAAAAACATGAAACCATGTAAATTTCCACCAATATTGGAATAGTTAAATTGAGCGATAACTATAAAAGGGAATATTATACAGCCATTAAGTTTGACTCATAGAAGACTATATGGTAACTTTGGACACATTTGTGATTAAATATTGATTTTAAATGGCGTACTTAAAATATTGACAGTTTGGAGAAAAACAGAACATGACTGGATGAAAATAAAATGAGGGGTTATCTCAGTATGGTTGAATAATAGGTAATTTTAGGTTTCTATATTTTATGGAAATTTTGGAAAAATTCTTTGTACTTTTATAATTAGAAAAAATTATTTAAAAATGAACAGCTGTTCTCTCTTGTAATCTATGCCCCCCACTGTAGGGCTCTCTGATGGCTTGATGTCAGCATAGGCTTACAAAGGCAATGGTTTGTCAGCACTGAGTCAGCATGGCATGAAATAGCTGTTCTGTACACGTTCCTTGATTTGAAATTAATCTCTAGGGAGGTTGGACCTAATTACTTCTTTCTGTCAGTAGCCTAAAGAGAATAAGAATCATAATGTAAAGTGTCACTTTTTAAAAAAACTAAACCTCAATGGGAAGAATGATGGTCACAATAAGTGGTGTTGAAGCTAGACTTTATAGAAAAACATTCAAATATTATCAAGGGCAAACATAAATTTAGCTATTGAAAACTGAAAAATGAAGAAGTATATTTAGAAAATTAATCATCAAACATTTATTGAGTGTCTTTTATGTACTTGCCATTGTGTTAGAGATCCAAAGATGAATCAGATGTAAGTCCAGTAGCAGAGCAATGTCTGGGCTGTTGTGATCATCAGAAGAGGGCCACTAATTTAGGCTGGGGTGGGCAAAAGGACTCTTTCTGGAAAGGTAGGATGGGAGATGATGGTTAATTTTAAAATGTGTAAGAGTGAGCTAGATGAAGAATAAGGGATAGTCATTCTAGAGAGAAGGAACAACAAGAACTAGGGCATGTAGGTGAGACATATTCCAGCATATTGGAAGATGGAGGGGGACATGCCTGTTACTAGAGTGTAAAGTGGAAGGTAGGTAGTGGTCAGGCTGAGTGAGGTAGGCAGGGAGCAGATAACAGTGCCCTCTGTTGTATCCTAAAGATATTAGACTTTATTTTCTACATAGTGGCATTTCAGGGGTTTTCATAGTGGCAAAGAGTGACAATGAGCTTTGCAAATTAGGAAGACTCTAGTGGAATATACATATGGCATGTGACTTAGAAGTACAAATCTAAAGGCAGGAAGAGCAAGCAGGAGTGGACCTAAAACATGAAGGAAACAGGACAGGGAAAAGGACAAAAATAAATAGGATTGACAGAAGTAGGAAAGAAGTATCCTGTATGTATGTTTTAATATCAGTTTGTTAAAATTTTTTTCTGCATCCATATATACATAGACATAAATAATAAGTAGGGACTTTATTAAGACTGTAATATCACTAAGGTTTATTATCTTTAGGTGGTAGGAATTCAGGAACCAATGCCTTTTTTCTATGTGTTTTTCAAGTATTCTGCTTTGAACATGGATTACTTTTATCATCAGAAAAGAGATAAATGATAGTACTAGGGTTAAGATATAAATCAGATTTAGGGGTGAGACTGCTATAAAAAGAAACAACGTATGGTATTGACCAAAAAATAATAGGACCAAGTGAAGTGAGCCGGACACAGACGAATACTATATGATCCCAATTATATGAGGTCTTTAGAGTAGTCCAGCTCAGAGAAACAGAAAGTAGAATGGTGGTTGCCCAAGACCTGGGGGGAGGAGAAGATGGGGAGCCTGTTTAATGATGGGGTTTCAGTTTTGTAAAATTCTGGAGATTGGTTGCACAACAACATAAAATGTTTAACACTACTGAACTATACATTTAAAAATGGTTAAGATGGTAGGGAACTACCATCTTACTGCACATTTTTTCCTCATTGTTTACCAAAGTTTTAAAACACAATATTTAAGATTCTTTTGGATCAGTATTCTACCTTAAGCTCAACTCTGAGCCAACAAAGATAAAATTCACTTGTCTCTACTCCAGAACGTGACTTTGGGCACAGTAATAACTAATTCATTTATATACCATGTATCTAGCCACAGTTAAGTTATTTATAAGCTCATACAGTCTTTAATTAAATTATACTGTATTCATAGGCCACAAAAAATGGTTAAGATGGTAAATTTAATGTCGTGTATTTTACAATTTAACCCATTTCTCATTTAGGAAAAAAAGTGCAGCTTGCTGCCAGAATTAATTGAATTTTACATAAACACCCTCTTTGAGGCTGAAGCAAATCTGGTTTTCAATGTGAAAATAAAATATAAAAACTGTTCTTGGAGTTATTTCTAAACAGAACATGTCTCTAACCCTAATGTAACAGAAATGTATACATAAATTGGATTCATCAAATGAATTTTCAGCTAACACTGCTCAAGACTGACGTTAACATCACGCATAGGAATGCTACGTTTGCTAGGATTTGACATTGTCAGTGATCGAGAATTATTATATTTTATAAATGGAAATACCACTAAAAACAGAATGCTATAAATAGAATGATGTCATTTGTTTCTAAAGACTATGGATATACTGGAGCAATGTGAAAATAATAATAAAAGCGAAATATTTCATGGCAAACTTTGGGAGTAAGGTTAGGACTGTTTATAAATCTGATTAATTCTCCTGTTAGATGGGAAGCTCCTTAGCGTTTTCTTGAAATTATTCTTATTTGAACTTTGTAGTAGTTGAGGAAATGTGACTAAATACTTAAATATACTCAACAAAATCCTTTTGTCAGTTGAAGAATGTATATATATTGAGTCTCACATATTTGGAAGTAGCATCCCACACATCGAATTTAAATGCCTTTTGCTTGCCTGTCTTTTCCTTCTGTGATCTTACTCTGAGCCACAGATTCTAAGGTGTTGCCAAGTAGGTCTCAGCATTCCACGTGGCCCATTCCCGTACTCTTCTTGTTTTCTGTGTAAGTGGAATTAATATTCCACTGAGATTTGGGGGAAATATTATAGATTTTGACTCTACCCTGTAGAATTTGATTTAACCGCTTTGGGGTAGGACCTGGGCATGCATTTCTATGTTAAACAGGCTTCTTGAGTGGTCCTGATACACACCAAAGTTGCACAACTACTGTTTGAAAATAACAACTTTGTCTTAGGTTAGATTTACCTTACTATGTTTCCTTTTTGTGTATAATATTACCATTACCCAGTGTTTTTAGATAGTATTTAAGTTTGTAGTGGAGTCTGGAATTTGTTGTCCTCTTTTCCTAAGAAAATTTAGGTCAGATACTAATATAGGTATTTTCTTAAAAATGCAAACAAAAACAGAGGCGTGTGCTATTTCATATTTGATAATGAGAAGTCAATAGCTTTGCCCTCCATTTAAAAAGGTGAATTAATTTTCTCCACATTGAGGAAATTCTTAGTCATTTGAAACCATGTAATTTATAAAAAAAAAAGTTTATATAAAAGATGCTATAATTTAAAAGACTGAGAAAGTATAACATGCTTCATTAAATGTTATAAAACTTTTTCTTTGACACAAATTATAGCAATATTCAACTTTTGTTGTCTAAATTATTTAATAAACAAGATTTAGAAAAAAGTTGCTAGACTTACCCATTTGATTTTAAAAGTACGTTCTAGGAATTAAATGAACTTAAATTTTATAGTTATTTGAAAGAACCTTGAAGTAGTTTTTAAAAGATGATTAATCTTTTCTAGGCCTTCTAACAGCATTTGCTTTGCTCTTCTTAGATATCGGTAAGAATCTGCTTTTACATCAGAAAGTTTAAAATGAAATATTTGTGTTTGTTCCTTGATTCTATTGTTAAATAAAACATAGGCACAGGAAATCATATAAAACAAATTTTATAGCTTAACGAAGGCTGATACCCTTGTAGTCAACACCTGGGTGAAAAATAAAACTTCAGGCACCAGGAAGCTTTCTTGTGTTCTGTCCTAGTCACAGCGCGGCCTTTCCCGCTGCTAGTAACCACTGTACTGAATTTGTTGTAACTACTACTTGTGTTTTTAAAAATTGTTTTATCACCCAAGTGTTTTTAGTCTCTCGTGACCTATAGTAGCACCGACTAATAAGTAATGGGAGCCACATGTATAATTTTTAATTTTCTAGTAGCCATATTATGAAAAGTAGAAACGAGTACGAAAAATGTTAATATGTTTTATTTAAATATATCCAAAATATTATAATTTTGCCATGTAATTAATATAAAACTTGAGATATTTTACATACTTTTTTGGGGAGGCGTACCAATATTTGAAATGTGGTATATATTTTATATTTAATAGCACATCTCAAATTATTCCAGACTTTGCCAGTTGGAAGCCCCTTTAGCTGGCTGCTCTATACTTTTGACATGCCCCATCATTTGGGGGAGGGACATACTTCCTTACTTTCTGGCATTCAGGATGTTCCATACTCATCTTGTATCTGCTTTGTCCCACCAACCCTGGAATTGGCCACTTCTCTAGGGAGCCATGGTTCCTTTTAGTTATAATGGTTTTTAAGACCAAGATATGGGCAATAGGTGTATGCATTATTCCTGGGTGTCTTTGCTAGGTGGTCAGAACTAGGAAATACATGTAACGTGTATGTATGTGTATACATATATTGATACATACATGCACATGAGCATATACACGTTTTTTTTTTTGGTAACCTTAACCTTGAGTTTGCATCAGTAGTTTCAATTACAGTCTCTCCCCACCAGGGTTCTTTCTTGCCTTCCCCTATTCCATACTGTATGTTCCGTCTCTCACAGTGAGAACCCTGGCACTCAGCAGTATCAACTTATTCACTTATTTGCTCAATCCTGTAATTCATCTAGTATAGGTTCCAAACTACTTTTCCATTTGCCGCTACAAAAAACAAACCTACTAGAAAGAGTTCAGGATTTATTTGATGTTTTGCCCCTGTAATTTAGAGTATACAGCCAAATATGGTATTTATAAATTTCTTGAATTAGTTCTTTCTCTCTCCCACCCTCCTTCAGTGTGGTTAGGATATTTGCTTGAAATATGAAGGAGTATATTTGTTTTGGTTTTAGGTATTTCTTCACCTACCCACCCTTACTGATTTAATGATGTATGAAACACTGTCATCTTCCAGAAGTTAAAACTGTACAAGACACACCCAGAGGTGTGTTGCTGCCTCTTATATCTCTTCCATCCCACCTCCTCGATCCCTTATAGGTAACTTCCATCGCTGTTTTCTAGATTATCCTTCTTATATTTCATTTTGTAAGGATAGGCCTGTGTATGCTTTCTTATTTCTGCTTCTCACATACTATGTCTAGAATAGGCTAATTTATAGAGACAGAAAGTAGATACATGGTTGCCTATGGCTAGGGAGGTTGGGGGCAAGTGAGGAGTGACTGCTCATGGGTACAGGGTTTCTTTCTGGGATCATGACAATGTCCTAAAATTGTGGCAATGGTAGCACAACTCTAAACGTACTAAAAACCATTGAATTGTGCACTTTAAAAGGTGAATTAGATGGTATGCGAATTATATCTCAATAAAGATGTTGTATTTTTTAAAGGTAGCATGTTATATATAGTATTCTTTTTGTACTTTGCTTATTTTATACTTAGTTAACTATATCTCCTGGAAATCACATCAGTTCATAGAGATCTTTGCTCTTTTTAATAGCTACTTAATATTCTGTTGTGTGGATATAAAATAGTTTATGCAGCTAGTCTCCTGTCCTTGGACATTTAGGTGGCTTTCAGTCTTTTTAAGTGGTACCGCAGTGAATAACCATGTGTACCTGTACTCTCATGCTTTTGGAGGGATATCTTCAGGGCATATTCCTAGAAATGGGATTTCTGGGTCAAAGGGAAAATGCATATGTAGTTATTAGATAATGACAATTCTTCTCCATAGAGGTGATCCTTTTGCATTCCCACCAGCTATGAATGAGTGTCTTCCCATAACCTTGCCAACAGAGTTATTATCAAGCTTTTCAATTTTTGCCAATATAATGGCTGGAAAATATTTCATTATCCAAATTTGCTTTTCTCTTATTGTGGGTCAAGTTGAATATCTTTTAATGTTTTAAGGGCCATTTTAATATCTTTTTGTGAATTGCCTTTTCATATATTTTTGCCTGTTTTTTTTTTTCCCTATGGGATTTTTATTCTTGTTTTTCTGCCATTTAAAAAAGCTCTTTGCATAGTAGAGGTATGGACCCTTTTTCTCTGTTGTATGTTGCAAATATTTTCTCTCAAGTTTGTCTTTTGACTTGGCTTATGCAGAAGTTTTTGTTTTTATGTAGCCAAATTACCAATCTTTTTTTTTTTTTTAATATTTGGATTTTAAATCATAGCTAAAGAGGAATTCACCTATATTTTCTTCTAGTACTTGTTGAATTTCATATTTTACATTTAGATCTCTGATGCATTTGGAGTTTATTCTTCCAGTTTGAGGAATGGATTTAACTTTTATCTTTCTTCTAAATAGCTGTCCATTTATGCCAATCTTATTTATTAAAAATGGCTCTTTGCCTCAGTGGCTTGAGATATCTATCATATGCTAGAATGGGTGTATTCTAGACTTCTATTCCACTGGCATCTCTGTACGCATGTGCTACATACTGTTTTAATCAGATAGGCTTTTTAATGTGTTTTAATATTTCTCGTGGTTCTTCCTTTTCAGTGTGTTCCTAGCTGTTCTTCTGTGTTTATTTTTACATTCAAACTTTATAAAGAATGACTATAAAACTACTGTGAAAGAGCTCATTGCTCTCTTGGGAGGGGGATTTCATTAATTTATACATTAATTTAGGGAGAATTGACATTTCATCCCATTCTTCAAATGTAAGTATAATTTCATTCACCTCCTCTCTTTATGCTGTTGTTTACTTTTACATATGCTATGGACTCCACCTTACAGTGTTGTTATTTTTGCTAAACATCAGTTTTCTTTTTCAGGATGTTAAAGGAGGAGGACAAAAGTAGTCTTTTATATTTACTGACATATTTACCATTTCCAGCGCTCTTCATTGATTTCTGTAGATCTGAGTTTCCGTCTGGTCCCCTCGGATAATGTTGAGATGTTCTTACTGAGAACAAGGGATATTTTTTCATTCATTCAAGTCTACATTGGTGTTCTAGAAATGGTAGGAGAGGGTGTTCTTGCTTTTTATGAGAAAAGCACTCAATATACTAAGACTAATTATATTCTTGATCATTTTATTATGCATCAGTGGGCTGATTTTTAGTTTTACAGGAGCTGTATAAAGTTTAATGACTTAAGGTAATTTGTATCTGAGAGAGTTACCACCATGTTACATCTCATTTCCAGGTTTGCTGCATTTGCTATTCAGTATATTGCTAGTCACCCCACCATGTGGCTTAGGAAATACTGCAAGGTAATTTTAATATTAGATGTAGCAAAACATAATAAAGAACGTAAATCTGCTCAAAGCCCTTTATGTTCTGTAATGTGCTATGCAGTCCCAAATTAATGATGTTTTGGTTGTCTCTGTTATCTTCTTCATTAATAGAACAATTATAGTGTTGACTGAAAATTAGTATTATTTGAAACCTGTGTCTATGTTTCTATTCTGTTTAAAACCAATCGGTTTAAAAATTTAACATTTGGTTTCAGTCTTTGTTTAAAAGAAGCCATGGCTGCTGTGTTTCAGTTAAAACCTCTTTATATTATCATTTTTTTCTATTATGTCTTTAGGTGTTTCATGATAATCTCTAAACAATATATCCCGTCTATAAATAAGTGTTTGATTGATTTTTACTAATGAATTTTAGAAAGTTTTCGCTAAATATGGATTTTAGTCACCGGCCTGTAGGGACTTAGTTTTTTCCTTTTGCCATCAGTGGAACTGTAATGCACATGAGTGTCATATGTCACCAGTCTGATTGTGACGATTGATTTGTTCACTTACCAGTGAAAGACAAGCTTATCCCTTAAAAGAGACCATGAGAGAGCTAAGATTAGAACAGCTAAACATCCCAAATGGGTAGAGCTTCAACTAAGGTGCTGTTTTGAGAAGAATTAGGTTACATGTTGTTGGAAATCTGTATTTGTTGATGTTTTATATTGTACTTATGCACTTATCCCAATAATTGTCCTTAACATTATAGATAATAATTTTGTGAGGAATCTCACTTAAATGCCCATATTTAAATAACTTTTCTATGAATATTTTACATTTCTCTATTTTAAAAAAATTTTAATAAACCTAATTTTAATGACTTGTTCCATAATCGATAACTTCTTCATACTAAGCACAAACTATGTTATGTAAGATACCTTCCAACTATGATGTACTATCTTTATCTTTGTAAGCGGTGAACAGGGAGAACATGTAGAGAGGACACATATTCATTATGCCTCTTCTAAAAGATATACATGTGTTTTCACTTAATCTTAACAATAGCTCTATGGAGTAGATAGTATTAAATTTTATTTTACAAATGAGAAAGTTAAGAGCTATTAATTAACTTTACTAAGGTCACAGAGCTAATGAGTTGTGGAACTGAGCTTTAAACACATTGCTTTGATTTCTATTACCTCATGCCCATTCTAGAGGTCCACAGATAATTTACATAATGCAGGGAATATATAGGTGACATAAATCTTTCTTAAAGTCTGGAGTTTCTTCCCTTTCCTTGCATCATATTCAATTATTGAAAGATCCAATGTAAAAATAGTGAACTGACTTGCATTTTATCTCCTCCCCGCTCCTCTTCTCACTCTCTGAGCTAACATCTCTCTCTAGATTTATAACTGAAAAGAAACAAAGGAACCATGTAAGTCACTAGATAGTTATTAGCCTGTTAGCAGTGGGAAGTTTGCTAAGATGATTCTTAATCACTATTCCAATTTTCTGTGTAATTTATAACAAATTAGATTTCCATCTTTTCATGTTGCCAATGAGATGAATACACAATGACTTGTCAGTGTTTAAATAATATATACTTTTATTTTCAGAGCTCTGTATTATTAACTATTGTGTTCAGCTCTTTAACTGTCTTAGTTTATGGCTCAGAAATTCTTATTTTGAAACCCTTGCCCTGGAAGTGCCTTAGATTTCAAATGTAATTTATGCTTTTTGCAGAGTTATTTTCTCATTTGGTCTTGCTGTGCTAACTAAAAAGTATACCTCTTTTTCCAGACATTGGATTATTTCTAAAGTCACTTTGAATCTAAACCGTATAGTGCCATGTAAAAGGCTATGTAAGATATGTTATCATTTAAATTTATCTCATAAAAAAAGAAAAGGAAACAAAGTACAGGTGAAAATAGCTAGCAGTGCTGTTGATTTTGTTGTGCATTTTCTCCTTTGTTTCTCAAGAGGCATCCAGCTCTGGCTTTTGTCTGATGCCTTCATGGTGACATCTGGTTGGTAGAACAAGTTTTAACCATGTAGTTTACTTGACCTCAATGTGGCATTGGCACAGAGGTGGTTTTGATATTGGGTGTGATGAGAAGTCGTGGCGGTGCTAGAGTTTGTCTAAAGAAGAATAAGGAACATTTATTTAATACCTATAAGATGTTAATGAATTGGATTCATTAGAGTTTAGGTTTTGGAATAGTTCTCCCTGTTTTAGCTTCTCCTTTCTAATTCAGTGTTGAGTCACAATTGATCTAAGGTTGCTTTTCTTCCAAAGAACTCAAAGCCCTTTAACAGGGAATATTTGTGCTCTTGATATCTGCCCAGGAGAGGGCAAAAGGAGAGTTGAAGTGACAAGTAGTAAGCAGTGGCAGTGGAACTAGTGTGTCTCCTGCATCTTGGCTAGAGCTGCCTTTGGTGTGGACTAGATTTCAGAATACCCGGTTTCTCTTCAGGTGTCTCTACAGAAGCAAAGGCCTTGGTTCATCTGCAGAATGTTCTTGTTGTCCCAGCCTCACCAGTTTGTCACATTAGTTAGATCTCCTGGCATAATGAGTAAGGCTCCCTGGGTGAGTTGAGCGTTTTATGAGGTGCATCTCTCTCTCCCTGTCACTTTTTAACTCCTAGAGCAGAAATTCCACTAGGGCTCTGTGAGAGAGGAAGCCTGTGCTCAGCAGCACATTGGCCTTGGGCTAACTGAATGTGCATGAGTACTGGCAGAACTATCAGGCCCCAGTTACTTCTCCCCACTTTTTGCCTCTGTGGCTAGTATTCTTACAGCATCAGGCACGATGCCGTGCAGGTATTGGGTATGTAGAATTTTTTTGTTGGCTTTGTATTTTTGTTTCTCTTTTGTTCTTTCTTTCTGGCGATTTCTAATTCAACACCTTAATAGTCCTCTGGCAAAGTTCACAGCCACATCACAGCTTCCCACCTTATTTGTTTTAACACTCCCTCTGGTTTCCCTTGACAGATCTCAGAGAAAGGAAAGGAATAATTTGTGTCTTCCATAGATGCCAAGGGAACCCCTAAAACAGACTCATTTTAACAGGCGGAACTTTGCTTACTAAGTAAATGTTTTTAATGCTTAAAAATAAAAAGGCCTAGATAAATATAAAGTTGAGGTGTTTATAATTTCATATACCTGATAGATTCAGTAATAATATTAGTCATTCCAAAATTGTTTTGATTTTAAACATTTGAAAATGATGTACTTAAGATGATTTTTAAATGGTGGCTTGATGGGGATAGAGATACAGATAACATTTTTAGCATCTAACCAAATTATTTTACTTCTAAAACTGAATTGCTCATTCCAAGGAACAGTGTGCTGACAGTGCCTGCAATTAAGAAGAGCTCACCTTTGTATATGACAATTTTGTATCTTACAGCAAGCATTATTGCTAATGGAAGAAAAGAACCTGCCTTCTTGTTCAAACCTTAAACGAGTAACATATCAGTATGTATCCACATTACTGTTAGTGCATTAATATAGTATAAAAATCACTTTACAATCACAAATGGATGAATAGTTTATTCATGAGAGAGCATTTTTTCCCCTGCACATTTTACTTTTATCTTATTCTCTGAATTTCCAGCCTTTGACCTAGCTTTCTTCCTCTCTAAGGCAGCGGGCACTGAGTATCATTGTTCCTGGGTGTAGAAGTAAAGATGTTTCTTCTACATATGCCTTTCTGAGAAACCTGAGTTCTTGCAAAATCACACATTAAAATAACAGAGCTTAAGGGAAAAATAGGGGTAGGAGCTGGCCACTCAGAACCTATGTGACTTTGTAACCAGATCACTAACAAACTCAAGCACCAAAAAAATAACTAGTACATAGGGAGATAATTTGAGGGACAGCCCAGGCAGGGAGCTCAGAGCAACGGAAGGCTGCTGCAAGGGATATTAAAATGTATAAAAACACTTTACTTTCTGAAGCAGCTTCAGAATTCAGAAAAAATTTGTGACGGAAATGAGTCATGCTTCAAATCGCCAGTTTTGTCACTCCAAACCCACATGACCACTACAGTCTTTGCTGGTTTCTCTTTTCTCCAGCAGTAGTCCCCTGCATGAACCAAGATTCAGCCCGTAGTTTTATTCATTAACTGGATTATTTATCTTTTTAAAAAATTGATTTGTGTACAATAGCCAGAAGGGGAAAACAGCCTAAACCCTCATCGATGGATGAATGGATAAACAATATGTGTGGTATATAAACACAGTGGAATATTACTCCCTCTT
>NW_006442109.1:34240833-34247463 GCF_000325575.1 Pteropus alecto | reverse complement strand
GATGTTATACCAAGTGAAATAAGTCAGTCACAAAAAAAGAACATATATGTATGATTCCTTGTATATGAGGTACCTAGAGTAGTCAGATTCATAGAGACAGAAAGTGGAATGGTGGTTGCCAGGGGCTGGGGAAGGAGAGTATATGAGAGTTTTGTTTAATGGGCACAGAGTTTCAGTGTGGGAAGATAAAAAAAAGTTCTGGAGATGAATGGTGGCGGTGGTTGTATAACAATGAATTTACTTAATACTACTGAACTATGGACTTAAAATGATTAAAATGGTAAATTTATGTTATGTATATTTTATTTACTGCAAATATTTTTAAAAATTTATTCGTAAGGTATACATTGTAGTAGACGAAGCATAGTCTTTTATCTGTTGGTTGTAAGTATTTCTCCTACGTTGTTATTTGTCTTTCAACTTCATGGTTTTTGGCTATACAGATACTTTATATTTAATGGAGTTGTGTGTGTATTGTGTTTATAAACATCTTCCTCACTCCCAACATTATAAAATATAATGAGATTTACCCATGTTTTCTTCTAGCACTGTCACCTCTTTTTATGTTTAAATCTTTGCTTCATATGTTATTTGGGTGTTGGAAATTTTATCATTTAGGACAGCGCAGCAGGTATATTTCTAGTGCTTTATTATTTTCAAGGATTATTAGGACTGCCAGGAAACAATCTTTTCTCTCTGTTTGATTCTTATGAACTGGTGAATTTTAACTTGTGTATGGTTGTCAGAATGGTGAGGTGAGGGGAATGAAAGACACATAGCGACATGAAATCTGTACCTCCAAGGCAACTGCTTGATAAATTCTGAGGACTTTGACAACATGCTGGCCTAAAGCAAGGTCCCATTTCCTTCCTTCTTGGTGAGCTTAGCAAAATATATATATTTTTAATGTGGGAAAATATGGAGCAGAAGGTTGACAGTATCCCTTAGGAAATAACATCTCATTTAAAAAGCATAATCAAGTTCGGAAGCAAAATAACTGACCTTGGTACCCCAGGCTTTCCTCTGAGATACCCCTACTTAAAATTCCTAGAGGATGTCGTAATAGCTGGCCTTAGGTGGCTGCCCTTGAGACATAGTAGTCTGTGAGTGCAGAGGAAAGTGACAGGCTCCAGTTCCATCATTAGAAGTCTCAGCTGTAAGGAGAGTTAACTTAATGCTAGTAGCTGTCAGCAGAGAACTGGAGTTGGGTGAGTAGGGGCATATCCTAGTGATATGTGGAATATTGCAGCACTAGACCAGCAATGGTCCAGGTGCCAAGTTGGGAAGACATTCCAAGTCCATAATCAGTTTTTTTTTCATTCATGATTTGGTGAAAAAAACTGTTGACTCTAACCTAGAAGAACTTTGTCCTAATTCCTGCTCTGCCTTTAACTAATTGTCTGACATAGGAAAGTCAGTTAACCAATTTAGGCTACATTTTTTATATCTGTGAAATGAGGCAGTTGACTCTGATAATCTCTAAAGCCTCTCAGATATCTCTAATATTTTATGTAAGACATTGGCATAGAGGGCTTCTACCACCTTTTGGTGCATGTTCCATGTCCTTTTCAGTGTTTGCCTATCCCTCACCTGCCTCACCATTGCACACACAGGAAAATAGGCACACAGATGCATTTGATTCCAGCTGTGGTCAAGAAAGCAAGGGATCTTGGACCTATTCCGAGTGGCTTTAAGCTTGACCTTATTTTCTTTTTGTTAGGGGAGCGGCATTAATAAAATCAGATATAATGACGTAAATATATGCCTTCATGGATATGTGAACAGTAATTCATGTATAACAGTTCTTGGAAAATCTAGAAATATGACAGCATACTAGAAATATAGGAAAGAGAGTATGCTAATTAGCACACTAAACACAAAGGAGCATGTTGTTTCACTGGAGTCAGTGCATTTGGTTGGATTGGGTCCAGGAATGAGTTTTGCTTTCCTTTTCTCCAATTCGGAAGAAAGAATTCCTGGAGTAGACTGATTTGGATTTGACATTGAGGGAATGGGCAGATCGCGAGGGTAGGACTATGAAAGTTTATTATCTAATAAATGTCAGATACCGGGCTAGCTGTTTTATATATATTATTTCTCATCCTGTAAGTAACCCTATGAGTGTTATTATTCTCATTTTTTTCCAGTGAGAAGTTTAAGTCTCCCAAGGTTTAACAGCAAATAAGCAGTGAAAAGCAGTTCTTTCTGACCTTAAAGCCCACGTTCTCTTATATATACTGCGCCATCTGTTTTTCATCCTTTTAGAATCAGCGAAGATCTATACAATGCAAAGCATTAATATTACATGTACTTTCCCTGAATATGTCTCCTTACATAGGATCCCATCTTTGCTTTCTGGAAACATAGTTCATGTGATTATATAATGCTAAAAATGTGTAAAATTAAGTAGACCAAGATATTGTATCAATTGGGGTCTTAGTTGTAAGATACAATTAAGCTAATTTAAAAAATTTATTGAAAGTATATTGCGTGGCTCACAGCCTCTCTGGAAGGGCCTGAAAACCAGGTTGAGAGGCTAGAGGGCCAGGAACAGGACCTTGGATTACATTGCAGAGCTGATTGAGTGAGGGCTTGCTGCTGCTGCCACACACAGGGACACTGCAACTTGTACCATCCATGTCAGTATCATCAACATTGGATACTGCTTTGTCATTTTAGAAACTGGTTGTAGTTGCCACCACCCAACACTGATAATGGATTCTGCATGGTCCCTTACTCTTGTCATTAATTTTTGGTTCAATAACTAGGGATGAGTATTTATAATCAACATGGCCTTGTTTATGTGTCTATGTCCTAGATTAAGAGAAGTGAAAGGGGGAATACCTGACATTTTCTGCTTTGATAATAGGAGGAGGACTGTTTCATAAGGAAGGGAATTAAAATCTGGTGGCCAACAGAATGATAAATGACTCCAATGGGTGACAGTTGCTTTAGCAATTCTGGGAGGTTGCGGGGCGGGGGGGGCAAATTGATCATCAAACTATAGGAGAGACTGCTATAGATAAATACATAAGATTAGGGAGAAATCAATTATTTTACTTAAAGTATAAAAGCAAGCACAATTGGGTTCAAAGAAAGTAAAGTGATATTAACCGATGAATGGATAAAATGTTATATTCAAACAATGGAATATTCAGCAATAAAGAAAAGTGAAGTACTGATACATTTATGACTTGGATGAACCTTGACAACATGATGCTAGGTTAAAGAAGCCAGTCACAGAAGACCACATATTGTTTGATTTCATTTACATGAAATCTCTAGACTACACAAATCCATAGAGACAAAAAGTAGATTAGTAGTTACCTAGGGTTTAGTGGGTAGGAGTGAAGTGGCAAGTGACTGCTGCTGATTGGTACAGGTTTTCTTTTGGGATCATGAAATGTTCCAGAATTGATTGTGGCGATGGTTGTACGCCTGTGTGAATATATAAACTTATGATTTTTTGGCTTTTCAATGATACAAAAGCAATATGCATACTAAGTTAGATTTATTATAAAATAGGCTTTGTTAGATGATTTTGCCCAACTGTAGGCTACTGAGCACATTTAAGGTAGGCTAGGCTAAGCTATAGATGTTAGGTAAGTTAGGTGTATTAAATGCATTTTCAACTTATGATATTTTTGATTGACAATGGGTTTATTGGGACATAACCCCATTGTAAGCTGAGGAGCATCTGTACTAAACATTGAAACATACAGTTTAAGTGGGTGAATTGTATGGTATGTGAATTATACCTCAATAAAGCTGTTATCAAATAAAAAAAAGTGAGAATTTAGGAAACAAGCTTCAGTTGAGGGCAGGAAAGAATTTGTTTTTGCTTTTGAAATATGGTTAGAGGGACAGCATTCGAACTCATTTGTCTCATCACTTTCTTCTTTTTAGCTTGACCCAGCGACTCTGTGTGAGAAAAGAAGGAGAGGTAGTTCATGGTTATTGCTGAGGAAAAAAACAATGAGTTAGTCACTGATAATTAATAGTTGACTGGTATTGCCATTTATGAAATTTAACAATTAGGAGTTAGAAATAGAATCTGATTTAAACTTCTAACCTATAACTGAATGTCACGTTTTAGACCTTAAGGAAATTATGTTGTCGTTGAAGAAAAATATTTTAATTGATTTATCTGGCTATGCAATCAGATTTTTTGTGTTTAAAAAGAAAACAATTTATTTTCCTGAAACTCTATCCACTTTTCCACACTACAGTTGTAATCTCAGACAGTTGAGGACATTTAGACACAATGTAGCTTTGTGGGAGAGGTGACCTAGATCTCAGTGGGTTTCAAGGACTCATTTCTATAGAGCAATTACAATTGCATAGTCTTAGAAAAGAGCTTAGAAGAAAATGTGGTGATGGGGGAAAGGGTTCTTAAATACAGATGTAGTACTAGGACAAGAATACATGCGATAATTATGACCTTGGCATTCTCACTGTGAATTTCAGTAGAATTGCTGTCAATTACATTTTCTATTCTGTGTACTTGTATATAAAAAATAATCTAACTATAGTTCAAGGATCCTCAGCTTTATAACCTAAAAGAATGAGTCGGTTTGTACTCTGAGAACAGTCTTTTGGAGAGAGGAATTACCTGAGAGAATAGTTTCTCTACAAGTTAGAAATCTTACTAAAATTTTGTGCTGTAGCTTGCAAATTAACAGTAAAAAATCTCTTTTATGAATATAAAAACTTTTGAATGAATGTTATATTTTTAAGAGGGAAATAGTAGAATGAAATAGATTACACATAGTAGCAAAGTGTTTGGGCCTCTAGCTATTTCTAGTTCTGATATTATATGTTAGCTGGATCAGTAGGGAAAATTCACAGTTTGGACATCAGTAATTGCTACCTGGGTGATGTGAACAGTACAAAGAACTACATTTGAAAGTCCTCTGTCATATGTGAACCTCTTTACTGTGTTATCTGGGCAAGGATGAGAAAAGATTATTTTTTTAACCACTGTTATTCCCTCGGTGGGTCCAAAATATCTACCGAATGAAGTACAGGCCCCTCATTTAGGTATTTGACTACCTGCTGCCTGGACCTGTTTCCTACCTGCCTTTCCAGTATATCATACTTAGAGCTAATGCTTTCATCAAATTGGACTCCTTCCTCCTATCATTCTTTCCTGCCTCTGTCTTAAAACATTACAGCCTTTCTTCCCTTGACTTAGAATGTCCTACTCTTCTTTGTATCTCCTGGCCCAGATCATACTCTTCTATCTAGGACTGTTTCAAATACTATATTTTAAACACCATGAAGCCTTCTCTTAAGCCCCCTAGAGCTTCGTAACGAAAGCCCTTCTACTTCTTTTTGTGTTTGTCATATTTTTGCCTTGTTTCATAGCTATTTGTATGTGTCATGGAATGAACTGTGTCCCTTCAAAAGGTATGTTCAAGCCTTAACCCCCAATACTTGTGAATATGACCTTATTTGGAAATAAGGTCTTTATCAAAATACTCAAGGCGAGGTGACACTGGATGAGCTTAGGCAGTAATTCAGTGACTGGTGTTCTTGAAGAGGGACCTGAAGTGAGTCTCTTATAGGCAGCATATGTCAGGGTCTTGTTTTCTTAACCATTCAGCTACCTTGTGTCTTTTGATTGGAACATTTAATCCATTTATGTTTAATGTAATTGTTGATATAGTTATTGGCATTTTATTCATATTTTTTATCTTTTTTCCTTTTTCTTAAAGAAGTCCCTTTAATATTTAATTGTTTTGTGGTGACGAACTCCCTTAGGTTTTTCTTGTCTGGAAAGCTCTTTATCTGCCCTTCAATTCTAAATGATAGCTTTGCTGGGTAGAGTAATCTTGGTTGTAAGTCCTCATTTTTCATGACTTTGGATATTTCATGGCAATCCCTTCTGGCCTTCAAAGTTCCTATTGAGAAATCATCTGATGGTCTTATGGGAGTTCCCTTGTAGGTTACTAACTGCTTTTCTCTTGCTGTTTTTAAGATTCTCTTCATTTTTAACCTTTGGCATTTTAATTATGATATGTCTGGTGTGGGCCTCTTTGGGTATGTCAACTGTAATTGAAAAATAAAGTTACTAAAAAAAAAAAAAGAGGGAAATTTGGATACAGAGGAGAGACAGTGGAATATGGATACAGTGGAATTTGGATACAGTGGAAGAGTGCCCTCTGCCCACAGAGGCAGAGATTGGAGTGATTCAGCTACATGCTTAGGAGCACCAAGGATTGCCAGTAACATCAGAAGTTAGGAAGAGGCAAGGAAGGATCCTCTCCTAGAGCTCAGAGAGAGAGAGACATGCCAACACCTTAGTATCCAACTTTTAGCTTCCAGAACTGTGTGAGAATATCCGTTGTTTTAGGTTCCTCCCAGTTTGTGGTACTTAGTTAAAATAGCTCTAGGAAACCAATACAATGTGTTTATCTCATCTTTACTGCTGCCCCACCCTCCATTATGTTGTAAATTGGTTAAGAGTTTGGGCTATGATTTATTCATCATTATTGCTTCAGCATTGACAGATTCATTCAGCTACTTAAATTTATGTTTTCGAGACATAATTTATGTACACTCTTTTTAGGCATGCAGTCTTTATAAATGTGTAGTTTGTGGCCACCACCATAATATCAAGACATAGAA
>NW_006442109.1:34231549-34240779 GCF_000325575.1 Pteropus alecto | reverse complement strand
CAACCCCTATCAATTACTGATTTGTGGATTTTGTCATTTTCATAATGTCATACAAATTGAATCATATAGTATGTAGCCTTTTGCATCTGGCTTCTTTAGCAGTGCATAATGCGTTTGAGGTTCATCTGTGTCATCGCATGTATCAGTATGTTCCTTTTTATTGCTCATTCAGCTAATTATTTTTGAGTGTTGTTATGTGCTAACTATTGTGCTAAAGCTCTGCAGATACAGTAATGAACAAGGTGGGCACTATACCTACTCTCTTGGTATTTATGGATCAGACAGGTACAAAATGAAAGAATATCACGAGATCTACGGTCCTGCCACTCTGAACACGCCCGATCCCGTCTGATCTCGGAAGCTAAGCAGGGTCAGGCCTGGTTAGTACTTGGATGGGAGACCACTTAGGAAGACCAGGTGCTGTAGGCGTAAAAAAAGAAAAGAATATCATGAGTGCTATTCTGGTGAAAGTGCAATGTATTATGGAAGCACAGAGGAAAGACATTAGCTTAGATATAAAGGATCGTGGACGGCTTCCCAGAGGAACTGATATTGAATTTGAGAATGAAGATGAGTGATTAAACTCCAGGTAGGTGATGAGAGGGATGAAGTAGGCTTGTACCAGCTCATAAGGTTGATTGTTAAAAATTCAGGAACTCTGCAAGCTGGTTGTTAAACCATTGCTAGTTTGAAATTGACCATAATAGGGTATTTACACCATAGATTTTGTTAAACACATCAAATCAGGACGTTTTTTCCCTGATAGTTTTTCTACACACCACACTGGATGGACAAACAGGAGATAGTTAACAATGAAAGCAAGAAGGAACTAAAATAAATTCAATACAGTTGACGTACAGAATGTCGAGAGAGAATTGATGGCCGAAGAATTGGGCGGGGCCAAGATTATACTGGGGGATATAAGCCATGTTTAACAAGCTGTAAAGTCCTTTTTTGCTAATTTTAATATCTCTATCAGTTCTGATTTGGCTTCGGTTGATTGATTATTTTCTTCTCTAGGGAAAATCATTCTCCTGCTTCTTTCAGTGCCAGGTAACTTTTGATTGCATGTCAGAAATTGTGATTTTTACCTCTTGAGTATTTCATAATCTTGTATTCCTATAAATCTTAGGTAGTTTTGTTCTGGGATGCAGTTAAGTTTTACTTGGAAACAGTTTGATCCTGTTGGGTCTTGCTTTTAAGATTCCTTGAATGGGACCAGACCGATGTTTAGCATTGAGTTAATTATTCTTACTACTGCAGCAAGACCCTTTTGAGTACTCTACCTGATGCCCCATGAATTATAAGGTTTTCTAGTCTGACTGGTGAGAACAAGTGCTGTTCCTGGCCCTGCTTTGAGTAGCAGATATTGGTTTCTGTAATCCTTTTTGGGTGGTTCTTTTCTTAGCCTTCAGTAGTTAGTTCCTCATACTTAGGCAGTGGTCAGAGTCTGCTGAATACTTGAGGGAGACCTTCTCTAGATCTAGAGTTCTGTCTCTGAAGTTCCCTCCTCCCTGGAATTCTCTCCTAAAGACTCTATTTACCTTGATTTCTCTGGATTCTTGGTTCCATCTTCTCATCTCAGGGAATCTGCTGAACTCTGTCTAATTACCCCCAGATTTTTCAGTTGTTTCAGATGGGAAGATTAGTTGGATTCCTGGTACTCCATCTTGGCTGGAAATAGATGTTAAACTTTATCTAAAATCAGTGGAGAGCAATTGAAGAGAGATTTAAATAAGGGTCTGACAGAATCAGATTTGCATATTTAAAAGATCAATTTGAATGTAATATAGAGAAGGGATTGTTCTACTGGAACATTACCTGGTGGAGTTGCTGCAGTCCTAAAAAAACAATATTGGAAGTAGGTAAACCAGTTAGGATGCTACTGCAATAATGCGATTAAGTGATAGTGATGACCGATACAAGGGAATCATCAGTATGGATTGACAACAGTGTATACATGTCAGAATTATCTGTGAGGTAGAAAATATGAACCAAAGAAGAGCAACAATGAGAGATCAGAAGGTTAAGCTTCAAAGACAACAAATCTGTTACAGCCTAAATCTGATTTTTTTTTTTTTTTTAAAGAAAAGGGTATTGCCAACCTAGAGAGTAAGAGTGAGCTAGTGTGAATTCAGAGAGGCTGTCCAACAGAGGTAGAATTTGAAAACTTGAGTACTGGCGTTAAAGATGTAAGCTCTTGAGAAGTGTTAAAGAAGAAAACATGTTTTCAACAGAGGAACATTTGCAGATCTTCCTATGCAATAGAATTGGAGCATCCAAAATGTGGCCGAAGTTTAGTTCCCAGATACCACCTTTTAATCACACAGATTAGACCTAACAATTAGCATCTAAGTAAGTATTAATTAGGGAAAATTAACTGGAAAAATGGAGAGCTTTATAAGCAATTAAATTAACACCATTATGCTGTTTCAATAAGCAAGACACCTTATACTTAAATACTTAATAAATATACTTAATAAATAATAAGCCTTCTACTTATTATACTTGTGAATATAAGTATAACAGTTATTGATAGGGCTTTCAGGAAATAGGTGAAATAATTTAAAAGACTTTTTCCCTTCAGTAGACATAAGTAGTAGAATATATATTTCAAGAGAGCAGGGACTTTGTTTAACCTTCTGAATCTCCAGCTTCTAGTCTGGCACATAGTAGGTGCTTAATAAAATTTGTGTAAAAAGTAAATGAACACATTGCAAGTGGACTTGCAAATTGGATTCAGTAAATCAGTAGAGCAACATACAAAAATAGTATCAAAGTATATTTTATCCTTGGGCCCAATAATTCCAGTTTGTAAAATAAATGTTAATAATTAAAAATGCCAGTCTCCCCCGCCAAAACCCTAAAGTGTGAACCTTGAAGAATCAGCTATAGGGAAGGAACATGCATTTGACAGATTTGGGATTTTTTTTTTTAAGGAGGAAAATCCCTGTAACTCTATAACTATGTGTGTTCTTTCACTTTTAGTTCGATTTTGGTATTAGGAAAGTTGTTTGCCTGAACTCTTTCCTGAGTAGAGACTTTTACCAGCAAGGAGCAGTGAGATCCTGAGAAAGGCCTGTCAGTGCCTTGATGTTCTGTAGCCACAATATACAGAGCAGGTGCCTTCTGGAGATTTGACAGGATTCAGCAGCTTCTTCCCAGTTCTCCATTTTTAGGAGCTGGTAAAGAGCTATTTAAAATTATCAGCATCACGGTTGTTCTTTCTTCTCACTCTTTTCTGTTTGAGAAACCTCGAGAAGGAATTTGGTATCATCGATGGAACATGGTAACTGTACTTTCTTCCAAATGCTTCTCTGATTGCACATTTGTTGTGAGTCACAGGTAGCTGATCAGAGCTGCTGCATGAGCAGAAGAAGGACCCCATGGAGTGCATGCTCCTTCCTGCTGTTCCTATTATCAGCAACACCTCCAGTTGATTTCATTTTCCTTGTAGTAGCGACCACAGTTTTTATTCAGTAAAGTACAAAAAGGACAAAAGTAAGTTTCTAAAGAATTTATATTAGGCAATTATTTGTTGCAAAAAATGGTTTAAAAGCAGTGAATCCTCAAGAAAATACTGCTTTCTAATACAAGCAAAGCTGGTGTGTTGTATGAATCTCTTATACATTGAAGTTTCTTTGTGGATGAATTTCTAAAACTTGCGTATTATAATAACAAGGGCAGTATTTTAAAGCTATGTTTTCTAGTAAATATTTTAGGACATTTTTAATTATTATTTTCTCAACTTTATTAAGAAATAATTGACAAACATAATTGTATATATTTAAAGTATGCAAGTATAATGATTTGATATACATTGTGGAATTATTACCAAGATCAAGATAATTAACACATCCATCACCTCACATAGTTAACTGTTTTTATTTTTTTGGTGGTGAGAACACTTAAGATCTATTCTCAGCAACTTTCAAGCACATAGTACAATACAATATTATTAACCATAGTCATCATGCTTTAATTAGATCCTCAGAACTTCTTCTTCTTATAACTGAAAGTTTGTATCCTTTGACGTACATATTCCATTTCCCCCTCTCTCCAGCCTTTGGCAACCCTTCTATTCTGTTTCTACATATAAGTGAGATCATGCAGCATTTGTATTTATATTTCTCTGTCTGGCTTATATCACTTAGCATAATGCCCTCCAGTTTCATCCATGTTGCAAATGACAGGATTTCCTTCTTTTTATGTCTGAATATATTGTGTGTATACGTGTATATATGTGCGTGTGTATGTATAAATATATATGTACAAATAAATTCTTGACTATTATGAAAAAAGCTGCAGTGAACATGGGGTGCACATATCTCTTCAAAATCATGATTTCATTTCCTTTGGATATTTACCCAGAAATGGGATTGCTGGATCACATGGATCACTCTGTTTTTAATTTTTTGAGGAACTGCCACACTGTTTTCCATAATGGCTATATCAATTTTCATTCCCACCAACAGTGTTTAAGGATTCTCTTTTCTGCACACCCTCACCAGCATTTGTTTTCTCCTATCTTTTCTGTAATAGCCTAACAGATGTGAGGTGGTCTCCTTGTGGTTTCAATTTGTGTTTCCTTGGTGATTGGCGATGTTGAGCACCTTTTCATGTACCTATGTGCTGGCCATCTGTATGTCGTCTTTAGGAAAATGTCTGTTCAGATCCTTTGCCCATTTTTAATTGGCTTATTTACTTTTTTGCTATTGAGTTGTATGCGTTCTCTGTATGTCTTCTTTGGAGAAACGTCTGTTCAGGTCCTCTGCTGATTTTTTAATCAAAGCATTTTTGGTCTCTAATTGTATGGTTCTTTATATATTTTGAATATTAACCCTTTATCAGATATGGTTTGCAAAAATTTTCTTCCATTCTGTTGGTTGACTTTTCAATTTATTGATGGTTTCCCTTGCTGTGTAGAAGCTGTCTAGTTTGATGTAGTCCCACTTGTTTATTTTAGCTTTTATTGCCTGTGCTTTTGGTGTCTTAACCAAGAAATCGTTGCTAAGACCAATGTCGAGGAGATTTTTTTCCTCTTCTAGGCGTTTTAGGGTTTCTGGTGTTACATTTAAGTCTCTAATCCATTTCTTGTTAACTTTCGTGAGTAGCATAAGATAGGGTTGCAGTTCCTTTCTTTTGCATATGAATATTCAGTTTTCCAAGCATTTATTTATTGAAAAGACTATCCTTTCCCCATTGTGTGTTCTTGGTGCCTATGTCAAAAATTAGTTGGCTGTAGGACTTGTTCCCTTTTTACTGATCATGTTCCTAGCTCATTGGCTTACATTTGTGGCATTCACTTACTTTGGATAGTGGTAATTGTTAGCATATTTTCATTTTTGAGAGCCATCCTTAGTCTTTTTATCTTCAGTTTTGAGGGCAGTTGAAGATCTTTGTATCTTCTTCCCTTGTGTTCTTAATTGAGGTCATAATTTACCAGAAAGTTCTGATTGTAAATATAATTCTGTATTTTATGTTTCTGCCATGTATTTTTGGCAAGGTTTGTGAAAATAACATTTTATATTTTTTCTTATCTCTTACCCTTTTAATGTCACATAGACCACTTACATTCATTTGCTGATTTATTCTTTGATTTCTACATCACTCATTTGCTTATTCATTCTTCCATGCATGGATTTATGCATCCTTTACACAGTAAACAAACATTTACTAACTGCCTGCTGTGTGCCAGAAACTGCACTAGTCCCAGGAGTTATGTGATAATGAAAAGAATGGGCTCTGACAATTAAAAATTTTGAGATGATTGCTTTAGTAAAAAAGCGTGTATAAAATGCAGAAATGATCTTAGCTTTGTATGGAGCAAGGTGGTGTGAATCCCCCACAAAGATGAGATCACTGCCTACCTCAGTCAAACCACTGAACGAATAATTTGCATTACTTCTTTTTTCTCAGAAGTAGAAAAAAACTTGCAGTATCAGGGATCAAAAGCCTAGGAACTGTCAGTGATACATCACCACCACCAGAGTAAGACCAGTGTGGCATGTGATGAAGAACTTGGGTTGATACCTTGTGAATTGGTTTTGTGTGAAGTCTGGTATCGCAGAACACTGGTTTGTAGCCACCTTGCCATGTCCCAACCCATCGGTGGGAAGCACATTTGTTTGCACATCGTTTTTACAGTCAGGCTTTGTGACAAGGCTCTCCCCATCCCCCCCTCATCAAATTGTATCCTAGATTTTCTGTACACCTGTGTGGGGAAAAGGAGCCATAGCTGCTTTGTAAGTCTATGCAAAATAAATATGTAATGTGTCAAATGGTGGTTGGTAAGTGCTGTGCAGAAGGACATGACCCGAAGATTAAAACAAGTTTGCGCATTGTTTGCTTTAATTTTGACAGGAAGGCAAAACAAAAACTTTTAAGATTTAAATTACTCTGCATATGATTTGTCCATTTAAATCATAGCTCAGTAGAATTATATTTTAGTGTTTTTCAAAAATGAAAATAAAAGTAAAGAAAATCTAATGGGATGAGAAGGCAAGTTGGATGCTGATGTTTTTTTCCATGCAGAAACATGTTTCATACCCATTTGGGTGTGTAGGATGAGGAGGAAGAGAAACAGGTCTTTTAAGATTTACATTGGTGTGTGAAAGGGTGAATCTGAGGGACGTGAACTTCCTACTGAGCCTAATATTATTTCAGAGTCCTTAGCTGGACTCGTAGTTAGTGTGAACAAAAACAAACAATACAACCTAAAAAGAAGAGGACAGTAAAAGCCAGAAATCTGCTGGATACTAACAGAAATGATCTTGCTATTGGTTTCATTGTACTGACTTAGATTAAAAGGCTATTATTGGAAAAGGTTTCATTGTACTGTCTTAGATTAAAAGGCTATTATTATTTGGATAATGGAGCCTTAAAGTTTTTGAATTTAATATATTCGTCATTTGAAGTCTTTGTAGTGCAATAGTCAAAAGATGCTCATTTTTAGAGATTAGTGAATAGAATAGATACTTGATGTTTTATTAGGAAATCTGAAAAATGTTCAAAATGTAAAATATAAATATTTTCTGAAAGGTATATTTTCAAGTATATGCACTTTAAAAGAATAATCTTTTTTGAATATCTATGAGTACATATTACTTGAGTAACCAAAATAGGAAAAAGTGAATTCCAAAAGTGTTTTCTGTAGATAATATCTTAAACTGCCCTAGATTAAAGCTATTTAATAGAAATGCCAACTTGGCTTATAAAGTACATTTATACATCGTTTTGAGGTCCTCACACAATCCTGTAATGACCAGAGCATTAGCTATTCTGGACTCGTCCTCAGATATGCTAAGCACCATCTCAGGGCCACTGCCTGTTTTCCCCTCCTCTTGGAATGCTCTTCCTGAAAAATCTGTATGCACCCTTCCTTGCTTCCTTCAGATCTCTGCAGACTTACCCGCCAGTGAGGCTTTCCCTGACTGACCATGCTGTAATATAAAAAAAGTCCTCCCCGCTTCTCCTCCCTGGTTCCACCTGTTCTTATCCTGCTTTGTTTTTCTGCACAGCACTTACCACCACTTGACACATTACAAATTTTTCTTATGTAGACAGAATGTAATCTCCAAAAGGACAGAGTCTTTGTTTTATTCACCACTGTTTCACCTGCATCTGGGACAGTGTATAATAGGTGCTCAATAAATACTGAACCATTGTATGAAAGAATGAATGAATTTTACAGATGAAAAAAAGTTATTTAAGATGGAACTAGAACCTACCTCTCCCAACTTGAAATACATCTTCTTTCCATTATGTGGTTTGTTTTTACTCTTCATGTAGTTGTACAGAAAAGAGTTAACATAGCAAGCCTGAGACTGCTTCCCCACAGAAAAGCCTGCTTGCAAGATTTCCCCTTGGCTGGTGTCTGGAAACTTGAATTTGGGAATATTCTCACCATTCCCAGAACTGATATGAGTGGCTCACTGTACCTACATTGTTTGCACAAACAATATAGTTTATGCTGGATGCCTGCTTTCTTGGTATCTGGAATTTTGGGACAGGATAGGCAGAGTGTGCCAATATGATCAGCCCCCCAAAAGAACCCTGGGTACTAAGTCTCTAATGACACCATTTTACATGTATTGTCATATCCCTGTTGCTGAAGGAATTAAGTACACCCATTGTGACTCCATGACTCCTCTGGGAGAAGACTTGTGGAGCTTGTGTTTTTGGACTTTGCCACATGCACCTTTTCCTTTGCTTGATTTTGTTCTGTGTTCTTTTGCTGTAATAAATCATAGACATGAATACAACTATGTGCTGAGTCTCATGAGAACTCCTAGCAAAAATTATTGAACCTGCTGTGGTCTTGGAGACCCTGACATAGTGGTGTTCCTTAGCTTGCTCTATTGACTTATCAGTGCATTACAAACATCTCTTTTGACTTATCAGTCCATTACAAACATCTTTCTGTGTTATATAGATGTATCTCATTCTTTTTAATGGCTGTGTAGTATTCTGTATTAGGAATCTGCTGTGTGTTATTAACTCCTATTCTCCTATTAATATTTAGGATGCTTCCAGTTTCTCATTTTTATAGAGTTTTAAAAGTATATTTGCTTTGGTCAATTTTGAGAGGTATTGTCCAATTTTCTTTTTAAAAAGGCTGTTCTAGTGTATATTTCCACTAATAATAGATTAATGCTCTATCTTGCCACATTCTTACTAACCCTAGATTTCTCATTTTTTAAAGTTTTTGTCTTATTGTCAAAAAGTGGAGTGGTCTCAGGATTGTTTAAATTCGAATTATCTCACAGCTAGCAACTTTGAACATCTTTTCCTATGGTATCTCAATTTATTCTTTTGTCTTCTGTTGTATTGAGTGTCTTTTCTGAGTTGATTTTTAGGTGCTCTTGGTGTATTAAGGATATTATTAGCCTTTTGTCTTTTTCATGTTGCTAAATTTTAAATTTCTTTTTCTAATCTTTCTAGTATCTTTCACTTAAAAGTTTTCAATTTTAAGTAGTAAAATCTGTTTATCTTTTACTTTGATTTTCTGAGTATCAATTAAGTCTTGCTTTGAAAAGTCCTACCCCATTTTGAGATAATAAAACTATTCTCTTCTGGTTTATCTTAGCAATTTTGTAGTTTCATTTTTTTTTACATTTATATTTTAAATATTGCTGAAATTATGTGTGTATGTGTGTGTGTGTGTGTGTGTGTGTGTGTGTGTGTGCGTGTGTGCGCACGCGCATGTGCGAAGCAAGACCTGTGAAAAC
>NW_006442109.1:34229652-34231370 GCF_000325575.1 Pteropus alecto | reverse complement strand
ATACAAAGTTGTATGCCTGGGTTTCTTTCTGAAATATGTACTCTATTTTCCTGTTTCTCTGCCAGGACTATACTGTTTAATGACTCTAACTTTATAGTCTGGCATTTTTATTTGATAAGTAGGGCTTATTCTTAATATTCAGAAAAATTCAGAAAAGTCTTGTTTGTTCTCACATCTTTACTCTTTTAGATGAAACAGAATAGTTGACAGATTTCCTTCCCTCTACCTAAAATTGGGATTTTGATTGGAATTGCACTGAATATAAATATTTATTTGGGGGAAAATTGACATTTTTACAGTTGAGATTTTTTTCATCCAGGAATGTTATATTTTTCCATTTATACCTTTTCCTTATCTTTCATTACTCTCCTTAAATTTTATGCTCTAGTAACACCAAACTGCATGCAGGTACCCACATTACCTGCACTTTCTCACTTTCTGATTTTGGCTCTGCTTTTAATTACAATCTTCTAGCTTTTTGCTTGGGTAGTGTCTTGTCATCCTTCAGGTCAGGTATCATCACCTCTTCCTGGAAACTTCCGTGGACACTGCCCCAGCCGGAGCTAATTATCTTCATGACCCCTCCCCACACAAACACACTATGCTCCCATAAAACGTTGTGTCTATCATTGTATATTCTGTAATTGCTTATATATGTAACTGTGAACTCATCAAGGGCAACAGTGGCCTGTATAATTTGATATTTTAAGCATTTAATAAAGTCTGAGTCTTAGTAAATTTTTGTTAAATGAACAAACCAGAATCCTCATTTCCTTCATATAGGTCTCCACATTTTTAAAGATTTTGTTGCTGCCACGAAGGGGTTTCTACCCCACCCCACACCATTTTCTAATTGTTTATTGATAGTATGTGGAAAAGCTACAGATTTTTTTTTTTCATTCATCTGTAATTAGCCTTGTACTGATTTTTCTCTAGTGTTTCAGGTAGATTCCTTTGGCTGGTGTTAAATTCTTGATATAACTTGGGAAGAGGTAGCTGGAGGCGATTAAGTTTTAAAAAATATTTTATACTTAAAAAATGCTTTCTTATCAAAGGAAGATTTGATGTTACTTCAGAAGACATTTTAGTTTTCCTGTGTATTAAATCAATTAAGTATTACCTAAGTAAGAAGCAAACTGAATTGATTTGATTACTTTATATTTTGTGAAGTTCCCCCCAACTCCCAGCAAATGTGAGCCAAATGATTAAGTGCCATTAGAAAATATGTAGGTGAGGCAAATTTGGTTTGATTAATATTAGTGAATAATGCAGATGAACAAGGTGAACATGAGGTTGATCTGGTCACTGAATTTTGAGATTGTCTTTTCCCTCTTACTCCAGAATAATTTTTTGTGATGAAAAATTCTGTACTGCTATTTGGCGTGGAATTATTTCTAAGTAAAAGAAATTTAATATTTAGTATTTATATGTTTTTCTTTTTATCATGATAAAGGAACAGTTTATAATGGGATTTTTTTTTTAACATCAAATTCTGAAAAGTACTTTAAATGCCTTAGAACAATGGCAGTTCTTTCTGTAGTCCTCAAAATTCAGGCTAACACTTCATGTTTGGCAATAAGATGTTGGTCTTTGAAGGCAATTAATTACTCAGATAGAATTTCTAACCTTAATCTTTTTATTTAATCTCACTCAAGATAACAGTAGAAATTTATTATAGTCATAAGCAAATATGAGCTTTCAATCACAATACATGGCTA
>NW_006442109.1:34212443-34229632 GCF_000325575.1 Pteropus alecto | reverse complement strand
TTATGGTCCCATGGCAGAAGGCTTTTTTATTTGCTGCGATATCTTTCCAAAATTGATATAGGGAACTCAGCCTGAGTCTTAAATGAATTAAGTGACATTTTTGGGGGAGATTTGGGGTGGCTTGGTTTTGGGAGACACAAAATATCTCAGGATGCAGCAGCATCCTAGTTTCTGCTTACTGTTTGCTTGGTGACTATGTTAACAACTAAATATTACTAAGCATTTGCTACATGCTAGTTACTATGTTAAAGGATATTATACATATCTCATTTAATCCTCACAGCCCTACAAAGCTAGGAACTATTGTCCCCATTTGATGGAAAGGAAGGGGAAGCATAGAATGTTCAAGCAATTTTCTTAAAGACTTACAGCTACTAAATATTGGGGCCAGGATTCAAACTCAGATAATCTGATTCCAGAGCCTGATCATTTAACCACCATAAAAGCACAAGTGTGTTACTTGTTCGATTTACCAAAATAAATATCCCTAAATAAAAATCCCCAATTTTGCTCCAGTGGCTCACTTTACTTCTTTCTTTCATGCTCCCTCCCCCCACCCACCTACCTTTTAGTTTGAAAATTAGGTCCAAGGACCTGATTTGTATCCTTCAGGCTGATTTCATTTTTCCCTTGGCACCCCTGATTATATTTGAGAAAACTCAGCTCTTTACCTTTAAAAGTATCTTTGAATATTCACTGGCATAGTATAGTGTTATTGAATCTGTCACATAAGCCTTCGTTTCTTTAAAACATTATAAAATTAAAAAGGGATCTTTAAAACATTATAAAATTAAAATTAAAGTCTTAAAAATATATACTTCGTGAATTTCCTTTTATATCCATTAGATGTCCATACCACAGCCCTTGTCAGCAGTGTTGGTATTATATGATCACTGGATCCATCCAACACTCTTTCAGAAAAGCAAGCATGTCATCTTGGATCTTGCTTGTCCAAGGTCATGTGGCCTTTTGTGCCACACACACGGTTCACAGTCCTTGAGTAGAGCTGCTTTGAGACCTTTAGAGTGTCTGAATATGAGATCTCTCCCCTTACACTGATGGGACTTCTGCCATTTTATTTTGGTATCCATTACTTGACCATTTTTTTCTTCATGTAGATGGCTAGTATATATTTTGATGTAGTTTATGAGTATTCTTTGCTTAAGTGCAGCACTGCGAAGCCAATCTTCTATGGTCTTCATCCCATTAGCTGATCACAGGCCCAGCAACCAACCCCAAAAAAGGGAAAAGTTAACCATGTTAATTATACAGGTTATCAAAAACCTTAAAGTTAAAAATAAAATATGTGTAAACTGCATAATTCAACTTTCTCTAGAGATAGTAAGTTGCCTTGAAGGACTTTACATCTATAAATATAAAGCTTTTGAATCTCACAACTGTTAAAAAAATAAAAATAAAAAAGAATCTACTTTTTCATTTGGCAGGAAGATGGAACTCTCCAGAAAAGAAACCAAAGGAAAGCAACACCAGTATTTATTACATTTAAACAATTTTAAATATATATTTGTTTTAGAAACATTGACATTTCAAAGAGCTATTTTTTCCTCATTCTCCAACAGAAAAAACATCCTCTCCTGAAAAGGGGTGATAAAAATTGAAATTTTCTTTTGTAACAAAATACGACTTTACAATTCAATTACAATTAATTCTGACATAAAGACTATTTTAGCAACATTACATCTTCACAATGACATCTATAAATAAATAAGCTTAATGTGTTTCATTCATTAAAATTTAACTGGAGAACACAAAAGAATGCTTTGCACAGTTCATTGGAAATAAGCCCATGGAGTAGCAGGGAGTTTTGTTTCCTAGTAATGGAAGCCCTGGATTAGTGGGAGAAAAGAAGACTGTCCATACGCCATATTCATCAGAGGAAATGAATGGACAAACCTTGTAGACATTGGATTGTGTGTATATATGGATTGGGGACCTGTGTGTCATGGGTACATGCATCATTTCTTTTCCTTCAACATGTGAACTCTCCAGGGGCAAGAGTCACGCCATTCCATAAGCCTTGCAAAGCAGCCAGGCTGAGCGCATGCGCAGAAGAGCCTCAGCTGTCTTGTAATTCCCCCGCTTAGAAATCTCAATTTAATAATACACTGTTTTTTGAAATTTGCTGTAACAGAATTCTGAATTTAGCCTAGGTGTGAATCTGCTTCTCTTTGTATTTCATTTTTAAATTATCAAGATGGGAAAGCGGCATGAAATGTGATTGTTATCTTTTCCACTTGCTACCCTTTTCCTTGGAAAACAAAATGGGTTAAACACTGAATACAGGTAAACAACCATTTTCCTGGGTGATCATGACCTAAATTTGTTCTTATCTGAAAGTTCATAAGTTAGCATCCTGGATTTTATACAATGTCATTATTGATAACCACACAGGTTGTATTAGCACTTCACTTTTAAAAAAACTTTATTATAATTTAAGCTTATTTTAATTCCACTACTAAATGATATTACTGATGAACTTTAGGATCTAATCATTTCCTAAAAATTTCAGGCAAACAGTAGATCTGAGATGGTTTTCTCTTTTCCAGACAACTAAAAGGTAACAGTACAGCTTTATCTAAAATTGGAATTTGTCCTATAAGTTTCCATTAATTTTCTCTGATTTAAAAAGTGTCCATCCAAAAAATTGAATTTCAATCTGATCGAGCCTCTAGTTCTAACTTCTAGTTTATAGGAAACATAAGGAATAAAATAACAGGTTAAACATATGATAGTACAAATCAGCTAAATCCAGAAGGGAAAAATGGACAGATTAAATGATCTGGTTTCCTCAACAAATAAACTATGAATACGAAAGAGATTTAAGAGACACATTAAATGCATTGTAGGGAATTTATTTGGACCATGACTTGAATACATAAACTATAAAAAAATCCTCACCTCTCCCAAGAGAAACTCAAAACATGTAAGGATATTTAAAATTATCTACATTTTTGATATTAACTTATATTTTAATTGCTGCCATTTTTATGTATGATAATATTGTTATAGTATTAAACTGAGACCTTATACTTTAGAAGTACATACCAAAGTTAAAATAAAAAAAAGCATGCTATTTGTTTAATACCCATAAAGCCCCAGGTGGGACTAAATTTGCAGAGGTGAGGGCTTAAAACAAATTAAGACCTTAACTTGCTGAATTCTGCCCAATGGCATCTCCTGGAAACCCAGTAAACATGAAATGGAACAAACCTTGTTAATTATGTTAAAAATGATTGATAAAACTTGTCAAATGGAATTTGGTAAACAGGTTCCGCTGGTACTTTGTCTAGCCCAAGTTTCTCATATAGCGCACAAAAAGATTTAGAAGATATTTTTTTTCTTTAAAATAACAAAAACCCAACATTTATTACTCTCACACTACTAAAACATGAGAGATACACCAGTGATTTAGAGATACTACTCTGATAGTTTATTTGGGCAAATTCTACTCTGAGCTTTGAAACCTTGAAAAAATGTTGCTACTTTTGACAATACCCATGAAAAGCAACATACTTATTTTGAGTCTACAATAAACACAAACATATTATCAAACTGGAAACACTTGGGAGTTAGCATCCAAACAACAGATGTTTCTTTATAGATAATCCACAAATATTCCTGCCGTTTAACAATAAATGTATTCTGAAAAGTTTTATGTAAAGTTTTTGGAAATTTAATCACATTGTAAATATGTCAGGAGTCTCGATATCTAACTGAATCTGCTCATGAATCCTTTGGTAAAATCAAAGTTATTGTTCAGTTTATCAAGTTAATTGTCTTATAGTTTTGTAGTTTTGTATATCACATTTTCTTAAAATTCACCACTCTTTTAGATGTGGAATAGAGACTTTAGATAAAGGAAAGCCAAGCTGATATTTGTGGATTTAACATAATTCTGGAAATACATGCCTTTTAAAAAACTGTTAACCATGCATTCAATACCATGGCATACCTATAGAATTGGACATTTTGGAACAGGTTATCTGTGGTGGTCAGCGCTCTGTTTATGGTGAATGCAGTAATGTTTAGTTTCTACTTTCTCTTTTATGAGAAACCAAGTGTATGTTACAAATGTTTGTCTATAAAAAGAAAGATACATACTCATATTAAAATAATTTCTTGTGACTGTGAACCACACATTGATTTTTCTAATAACTAATATTATACATTCCTAGCACTCTTAGGTATGTATGTAACATTAATAGTTTTTCAACCAAAAATTATATTTCATTTGATCAGGGCTCTTTAATCTCATTTTTATTTTCCATGTTTGAATTAACTAGTTATTTTATTTATCCCTGTATTAACAATCTAAGCCTACTGTAGTGACATGTACACTAATGAAGAATCAAATATTTGGGGGGACAAAAAGCCAAGCACACTCTAAGCTGTAAATAGGAGAATCAACATCCTGACTACTGACATTCTCAAACAGATCTACCAAATACAAGGCAACTTGTGACTTTTCAAGAAAAACAGTACATGTCATTCACATGAGTAATGCCAGGACCCAAAAAGTGCCCATCAAAATGTGTTCAATAAGAACAAATACTAAGGCTTCCAAATGTGCCGTTTGCTTTTCTGCTTCATTGTGCTGTACCAAAGTACTGAATACTCATCAGCTATCATCAAAACATATACTAACCATCTATGTGAAGACAAAAATAGCCATGAGATGGATACCAAAATAAAATGGCAGACTCAGGAAGGCTGGAAGTTAAATGTGGTCACAACATAGGCCAAGATTCATATTTAGGGGTTGGATCAGGAAAGGTGCAGTTCAAAATAATTGTGATCTTAAATAGCTAAAGTCTAGGAGAACGGGGTTCAGTAGTCGACACTAGACACCAGGGTTTGAATCTGTGGGCAACTCTGAGTAGGAACTAGGAGGCTGAACATGATGTGATCTCTCTGCCAACTTGGAACTAGATGACAGAGCCATCGTGTTTTTAGGTAAGGTGCATACTTCTCCCCAGTGTTATCCTGTCTCTCAAATTTCCTCTCTCTCCTACCACGGACTACCTCTACCAGATTAGCGACTCTGTATATTAATTAGGAGTGCGGTGTGTTCTTAGGCAGGGAGATGTTTCTGTGCCCAAACGTTTTGTAGAGGTCCTATGAGACTTTTTCCTGAGCTAATTATCTGTTAGGTTAGCTTCTTAAATTCTGTATAGCTTCATATTTGGATTCCAGGTTCTCAAGAATGATTTGGGGAGATGGCATGTGGCCACAATAGTGAGAGAGAAAAAGGGAGGGGCGAGGGGAGAGAGAGAGAGAGAGAGAGAAAGAGAGTGTGTGTGTGTTTAACAACCCATTACCCTATGCAGAGAAACAGCACTTTTGAGTCTTCTGCCCTCTTTGTTTTGGAGGTGACAATTTGACAGGCCCTACTTTTTCTTTAAAACATTTTCTTTTACTGTTTTGTGTTGTCTTATTTAATCTATAAATGTTTTAAGGATGGTCATCACCTGAGAATTAGTATGTATTTGGGTATTCATGTAAAATGTGTTTAACAGATAAGAACTAGGACTAGTTGAGTTTCCCTAAGCCTGGTTATTATTATGGAATATCGTGTTAAGCAGTGAAGCTTGATAACTGGTCAAAGAATGTTGAGTCACATAAAGAACGTGACCCAGATTTCTCTTTAGTCACATCTTGCCCCTTCTCACTCCTCACTATGCTTGAGCCGTACCATCCTGCCTTCTGCTTCTTGAATGGCCAAACTCCCTTCTATCCTGAAGTCTCTCTGCTCATGTCGTTTCTCTGGGGACACACTGCCCTACTAAACTCATTTGAGGCACGCTCAAAAGCTAAAATTAAGAGAGTTTTTTTTTTTTAAAGCAAGGATTTTGGACGTGAAACAGTTATCTAAAACTTAACTTCCACACGTTCTGTGTTTCCTGCATGAGTTGACCTCAATAAAAGTATATTGACTAATGGTGTCCCCTCTTCAGCTTGGATATTGCTAGTGCTTGCTAGAGCTGCTCAGCTGGAGATTTTACGAATATTGTTCTTATGAGCAGTGAATTCTATTAGGAAAATCCTTATGTGCTTTTCAAAAGAGGCTTTATAGAATCTTAGCAATGAGTGTAGAGGCTGAAAGAGCTGTCAGCAGTTAATAAAGGTGTGGATAGGAATTTGCATTTTATACTAAGAAGATGTGAATTAGTATCAGAGATGTGATTTCAGTGAACTGAGGTGCAGTAAGAAAATAGATAAATTAGATAAGACAGTAGGTAAGACGTCTAAATCTTTACTTTATGAGACTCTGGCATACATTTAGCCAATAAATACCATATCGAAAGCATCCTCCTATTCCTGATAGAAAGAGGTTCAGACATTTTCTCTAGCAAACCCCACAGTATTATTCTCTGAGGGCATGGTTTGAGCCATTTTTTTCATCATGAGATTATAGCGTTTGGGGATTTTAATTATTTAACATTATGCTTGATGGAGAACTTTTAATTTCAAGAAGAAAAACTGAGCAGATTAAGATAGAAAATAATCATGTTCGAGAGACATAAGTAACAGGATATGACTTTCAAAAAAGTACTCAGTATAGAAAAGAAAATGAAATAATGAGGAGGAATGGATGACAGGCCAGGAAATTCAGGCAAGGCTTGGCTCTGCTATGAGACCAAGATACTGAGTTTCACAGTGATCTTTGGAAAGCAGAGTGTCATTGTACTAGGGGAATGTGCTTTTTCTGTACTACTGCACTGAAGTGTGTGTGTGTTTGGATCTGAGCATGATCCTACAGATACCAGGCTGTTTCCCAGATAATGGCAGTTTGGCCTTGATCTGGCTTTGCTTTCTCATTCGCTGCTTCTGGAAGTGAATTGTATGTAAATCATTGCAAAGTTACCATGGGGTTAGTGGGCAGTCTACTTCAGATATTAGACCTGGAACCTTTGATTATTTGTAAGATCGTTTTCACCAGCTGGGTTAACCAACAAAGTCAGCATTTTGAGTATCAGATAGGTTATAAATGAAATACAAAATAAGCTATTAGGTGGACTAAAATTTTTTTTTAAGTAAATTAACACCGTGAGAATATCATTTATGTGTATATGTGTAAAACAAGAAGAGGAGAGAGTGCAAATCCTTCTAAAACTCTGAGGAAGAAATTAAATTTTTTTTTCAAATTTCATATTTTTCTGTTTCTCGTGATTTCTCCTTGTCTTGTTCAACTTAGGCTCTTGAGAGCAGGGAGAACAGAGGCCGCATCTTCTCTATTTATAGGATTAGCACTCAATAGTGTCTGACACATAGTTTTGCTGAAAATTGCATCAAAAAATTAATAATTAAATGAATTGTTACTCCTAAAGTCGTTATTGTTTAACTTCACATTATGCCCGTTTTCCATGAGAAAGGTAGTAAACAGTATTTTGATAAAAAGATCTTGTGTTATGTTGGAAACTTGAATTTTATTCCACAGTTACTTCATATCAGAATTGGAAAAAAGTTGAAAGACATATATTCTCTAAAATTAATTTTAATTACAATTCAAGAAGTTTAAATGTTTCAAATATGTTATTGAAATAATAGACACAATTTCTCTCAATCTCAGTGAACACAATCACTACACTTGAAATTGACCATTATTAACTATCCCTTGAGTAAGACCTGATAATTTGTCACAGAGAGTAAATTAACACCATTCCATATTTATTCTCCTTTTTCTCTTCAAATTTCTGATTCTTATTTGGGCACATGGCCACCTGGGAAGGAGTTAATTATCTTACATTCCTTGTGGCTTGATAAAACGATATGATGCAGTTCTGGCCAAAAAGGAAAATAAGTGGAAATGTCCTGCTTCTGGGAGAACTTAACAGACAGATGTTGAATATATTTTGCTCCTTTTTCTTCAACTCTTCTTCCATGTTGCTGTCTGTAATTTTGATGGGGTAGCAGCTCTGGTCATCATCTTGGATCATGACAAGAGCCTCCATAGCAATGGCAGAGCAATGACCTGGAAGAAGGAGCTTGGGCCACCATACCAGCCTTTAAATGCCTAGGTCTCGACTTCATTAATTGACAGAGATATAACCTTTTTTTCTTGTTTAAGTCATAATTTTTCAGGTGTGTGTTACATGCAGCAAGACCTAATCCTAATTGACACTATTTTACTTCAGACCAGTTTTAAAATCTTATGATGCCATTGCCTATCTGAGGATTGATTTTAAATTCTCTTATTTATTCACCCTGTCTAATGTAGTTTCGTCGTGGAGTTCTGTGCCAGGATTTGATGTTGGCCTTGTTCTTGAAAATAATTGATCTGAGAAATTTTACTAGATTGTCTAAAGTGGTGCAGGGTTAATTGAATATTCACAAACTGTTTTGGGGAAAACATCTAGATTCTAAATTCCAGAATGTCAGCATCATTCATCTCTCATAAAGCCTAGAACTCTTTAATGGTACCTGAGCGTATTTGTTTTTTCTTTCTACACAATCCCTGCAGGTGGGAAAACAACTTTTTAGGGGCTTTAGGAATATAGGCATACCCTACTATGTGGGTATTTGATGCTCAGGGGCTTTTGGACCCCACACCTGGTGAGAAAGTGAAGTATAAGCCACTGTTGTGCAGGAGGAGAGATTTTTCTTACCTTTCTTATTCTTTTGGCTCAACCTAACTTTATTAATCACTGTAGTGGCTTGTATAGTCTTCCTCACAAAGTGTTAATTGTTGCTTCCTTTTAGGGTAAATACTGAAATACTTGACATCTGTGTCTAGAAAGGTTCATCTATGGATGCTAGAAAAGTGGAAGTGGTGAGGATTTTTAAAGTCCTGTAGGCTGAACTGTGGATTATTTCTGTATTGATCGGTGTCAGCCTGTGGATTTAGGATTCACTTTGACCTTCCAAATATGCCATCTCTCATAGATGAGAATAGAGAAATTTAGAAGAAAGGGTATGTTTCATTTTCTGTGGCAGCCATTGTGGTAACTATTAGGGAATGCATATATATATTTTATGAAGACTGTGAACTTGTCAACCTATAAAGTTCATTTGTGATTTCCCAGAGGCATGGTGTTCTGGTTGAGGGTATATTCTAAAGACTGGGCGGGAGGGGGCGGGTGGTGGTGGTGAGGAATAAATGATAAAGAAGAGCCAGGAAAATGGAGTTTAAAATGAAGTTCTCATCCTGAACTAGTTACATTGATTTCTGAGAGGATGTACCACATAGGTTTGGGATAATTTTATAAGAAAAAGATCCAAATACCTAGGACAGATGTCAGTTATGCAAAATGCCACTACCAAACTACTGAAACTAGGTATTATTAGGTTTGATGACATTTTCCATCTTTCACACTCACTCTTCACATGCACCTGAAACCTGTATTGTTGAAACTGAAAGCCTTTGCAGGTTTCTCTTTGCCCAGATAAGGATTATTCCTTATAACCCCTTGTGAACTTCCACTGAGAGCTTTGCTTATGTTAAGTACTTCTGCTTGGCTACAGCCCTTTTTTGCCAATGGGGCTGAAAGGGTAAGCTTAAAATTCAAAACTTATCTATGACTGGATGGTAAGCTTTTAGGAAGCATAGCCCTGTGGAATTCTAACAAATTTAGTGTCCACTTTAGCACTTATCATAAGACATGCATTAAACCAATTTAAGAAGTTAGGCAGAGTGAGAATCTTGCGTATTATAAATACAGCAACAGAGTTGGTGTATTTATTTCTCTGATATTATCATTATTAGAATACCCAGAATTCTATAAAAACACTCATTTTAAAAAGTACTATAGTAGTTATTTAAAGGAACCCCTTAAGTGATTCTTTTCCTAAAATGAGGAATTTTTTGAGTTATGATTTTTATATCTTCAAACACTGTCAACATATCTAATATTGATATACCAAATGTCATAAAATATTTGAGTATCTGTTTTCGTCTTAGGGAATTGAGAAGCCTAGTGGAGATATAGTGGAAAGAGCTTTATTAGTTACAGATAAAATAATAAATGCTAGTAACCAAGAAGTCTTAGTGTCTAGCCATTAACTGGCTATGTAGCCTCGGTCAGGCCCTGAGCTTCTCTAGACCTAAGTTTCTTCATTGTTCTATAAAGTGAGAGTTAGCATGAATGGCATCTGTGGTTCCAGCTTTGAGATCTGTGGATTTTCTGTCTTAAATGTGTTCTGAGAAGGTCCCTGCCCTTGAGAAACTTCAGATTTTTTCTAGGTTTCCTTACTTCTGTTTGGCTCAGTTCCAAAAGTAACGTGCTTGTTTACAAAGGAAAACACAACTGGAAAATGTATTATGCAGAAAGGAGACGTCTCCTTCAGTCCCACCCTCTGAGACATAATCATTCTTAAAATAGGTATATAATTATCTTGACTTATTTCTGTGCATAGATTAGTTTTTTTGTGATTTGTTTTGTGTGTGTATATATGTATATCTGTATGTCTTAGTTATACTGTACTAAAACTTGATTTTTTTTCTTGTAACAGTTGAGTAATGGATATCTTTCCATGTCAGTACATATAAAGCTACCATATTTTTAAAATGGACTCACAGAATGTCACTAACGGAATATGGGAGGTACAACAAATACACATTTTGGCCAAATGGTGAAGTGTTAAATCATATTTAGCTGAAGCTAAAGCAAAATATTACTTTCATAGAATGGACATCCAGAATACAAGAAAAAATAGAAAATTTCAATAAAACTATTAAGATTTTATTATGAAAGTTTTTAGTAGCCAGATTTACTTTTGATAATCTACAGACATTCTCCTTTCTCACCACTGTCTGCTGTTAGATTGTTCCTGCAGTCACTATACTGTACATTTGTGATACTAAATAAATGGTGGTTTTCAGCTGAGGTGGGTAGAGGAGTAAGATGTTATTTGACTAGCACTGCCAGAGTGGAGTACTGCTGATGGTAATTGCCCCTTACAATTACATTTGTTCTCTCTAATGGTAACTAGGTAAAGACTTATCTACTCATTAACCCCTGTGCTTGGAGATTCGTTTGATGATCATGAGTATCATTGAGGAATCCTAGAAATTGAAGCATTGTGCACTGCTTGAAATATTCTTTCTGACTATTTTCAGAAGTATACTTAAGATTGCTGCCATCCCATACATCTAACTTTATAACATATGCTTCACACAGTTAGTTGATTGGAAAAAATCTGTCATGAATTTTGGCTTTAGAAATATGGCACTAGAGCAATGTAGTTCCCTTTCAAGAGAGAACAATTGTTTTAGTATCACCTGTATCTACCTTTCATCGCATGCATACCAACCTCAGAATTGTGGCTGGAATAGAATATGAGACTTTTTATCATGTAAGAAAAATGTGAACTTTCAAGGTGTATCAGTTTCCTTTCTTTTTTTTTAAAGCAGATTCTAGTGACTAAATTAATGCTTCCTAAGCAATCATTGGCAAGCCTGCTATTGTATTCTTATCTGCAAGGTAGAATATTGTGGGATTTTTGTTGCACTAGCTGCTTTTCTACCTTGTTTGAGGATGTTGTATAAGTATACAGCAAGGCAATTTCACAACCTCTTTTAAGTCATGGAATTAGTCTTTGGCTTAAGAGGAAGGAAGAAAGTGCTATACTCCTGTTATACTTTCCAGTTCTGTTCAGTCCACTGTGCTGTAATTACTTCTGAACACACAGCTGGTGAGTGTGACCAAAACTTTGAATGCTGATGCCTCCTAAGACATTCTCACTTATCCATGTTTGTCCCATTGTCAACCACAGCTGGCTGTCTCTGTTCTTAACTGGTGTCCATTCTATACTTCAGTCAATTTTACCAAATTAGTGTGGGAGACCAGGAGCTCTTTTAGCAAACGAATGAAGCAGGAGCAGAATTGAATACATTGTTAATGTGCTGTCTGTTTAAAGAATGTCTCTGATCACTTCTGCAAGTCCACATATCTGATGTACAAGATATAGGCATGGTATATTTAGTAATAACGCCACTGTTTTTGTGCACGCCTTGATATATACTTCAGGGAGAAGAATTTGGGGAACATGTTTTCCAGAAGCCCTCTTGATTCCAGGATTCGTCATTTTGACAAGTCGAAACATTTTTTCATCTTCAGTGAGAAGATGGGTGGGGGGTTGACATTCCTTAGTAGTCATTTTAACAGCTTATTTTTCAAAATTAGCCTCTATATGCTTTATTTATTAGGGCTTTGAAATTGTGTTATTTTGAAGTTTGATTACTGAAAGCAAAATGTGTTTTAGGTATTTAATTTTTCTCAAATGTTTTTTTGTATTTTTTTATGTGCATACTTTATTTTGTATGAATCAAAGAAGACTTCATGGATGTCATTGTGATTTTTAGTTTTTCCTAGTCTTGAAATTTTTACATTGTAAAATAACTCCAGTATCTTAACCTCTGTGGATCTTGCTTTTCTTTTTTTCCCTTTTCTCTTAGTTTTCTGTTATCTTGGTCTCATCTCTTATTACCCCTGATGGTTTTTAATGAATTTTGGACATGTGTATAAGAAATCGTGGAGATAATTTTTTGCTATTGATAATGTCATTTTCCTCCAAAAAGAATTTACTTTTACTTCTTGTAGGCAGAATCAGAGATTGAGCTGATTCACAGCTGTGCCTCAGATTTTGTGAGGGCTGGCCTATTCCTAATTGGCCTATACCTGCTTCTAAGATGTAGTCATCAGGGGTCCCACCTGAAAGCCCTGATTTTCTAAGACTTCCTCATTCATGGCATGGAACTCTAGTCTTTGTCCACCTAGTGCCGTAAGACTAATGGAAGCTCTTTGCAGCTTCACAACCTCCCTGGTTGTTTACTTTAAAGCTCAGTTTTTCAGTCTCTCAGCATGGCCTTCGGAAATTGACAAATAACTCAAAGACAAAAGCAGTTTTAAATGTTAGACTTCCCTCCTTGCACTTCTCTGTGGGAGCTTTGTCCCTCACGTCCTCAATGTTATGGTAGCTCTCTAATGTCTAATGTTTTCAGATAGAGAGGTGTTTCCTTTTCTTTTTCCTTTTCCTTCCCTTTTCTTTCTTTTCCTTTCCTTTTGTCTTTTTCTTTCCTTCTTTCTCTTCTTTTCTTTCTTTCTTTTTTTCTTTTTTTCTTTTCTTTCTTTCTGGCTAAAGTTCCTAGTTCTCAGTAAGAGGATTGATTTGCAACAAGCTGTTTAGCCATTGTTGGACTCTTACCTGTATTCGAAAGTGAATATTTGGATATTAAAAATAAATATGTATAGCACGCCTAGTTTGCATTACTGTTATCTTGTGCTGAATTACATATTATAGTAATCTGTGCAATCATAGGATTTTTTGAGGTTTTTGTGTAGCCCTTTTTAAAAATTAATGTTACACAGATATTGATAAAGTACACACATATAATCACAATACATACATGCACACATACACATATATCTACATCCACATATAAGACCTTATTATATTATTCAGATCCTTTATATCATTTTTGAGGGATCAAATTGATTTACCAATGACTGAGTATTAAAAATACTCTTACCCTTTTTCAAGATAAAGAATGTTGATCCATTTTGCCTTGAACTGGATCTTATCAAGTGTTAATGTTGTGATACACATATTTTGGAATTGGTGGGGGTGGTGTAGGTTTTATCTTTAAATTTATCTTTGTCTTCTTAATTTTGAATTCTTCACTTCTCCCCCCTACCCCCACTTTTAATTTAGAAGTAAAGAACGAATTCTATGGTAAATCACCTGAGAGGTATCACAGAAGGAGGAAGTCGACTATACCTGAGGTCTTGAAGTATAAATAGGATATGAATAGGTAGAAATGTGTGGGTCTTTCAGATGAGAGGGAAGGACTGAAAAAGAAATGAGGATAGTATGGAATCTGAGGATAGTTTGGAATGTGAAAAAGGCTGACTCTGGAGCTGAAGAAATAGGAAGTAAATGTGGGTAAATGAAGTAGGACCACAATTTGGAGGATCCCGAAAGCCAGGTAGAGGAAAAATTCTTCATTTATGAATTAGATGTTCTTAATGCAAATAATGAGATAAGTATACATTTATAAAACGTGTCAAAGCTTGCTGTACAGGATTGTCTTTCATGCTTATTCATGTCAATATTACTTGTTCATTTTCCTTTATTCCAAGAGCTCAGAGCAGTGAAGCCTGATTCACATTAATCGAATCTCACATTCTTTGAGTTTTATTTTGCATTTGACATTCTAAGCAGGTGACTTTTAAAGTTGTTGGGGCGTATAACCTCACCTCAGAGAGATATTTTAAGTCTGTCTTATTGTGGATCAGTTTAGAACTGCTTTTCTTCAGTTCTGTTTTTCTCCTTTTCTGCCGTGCCCACCCTCAATGTCCTAAATTTTCTCACATACCTTCAGCAGATGAAATGAAAATATGCTAAATATGGGTAGATGGCCATGTCTGCTGGCCTGAACTGTTCAGGTGTCTCCCAAGGAGCATGATGGATGGTGGCTTATTGAGTCGAATGAAACAGTGAATGCAGATGCCCACTGTGCACAGTTCACTGTGTAATGACGTAGAAGCCAGGACCTTCCGTCAAAGGATATCACTGAATTTGGGATGGAAATGGCATTTTTCTTCCCAAAGAGGAATTTAGAGAGCTAATTGTTTTCCTTTGGCTTTTACACAAAATTGTATGTTTTTTCCTATTCCTAGGGGACTCCTTCTCACAGTTCCGGTTCGCCGAGGAGAAAGAGTGGGATGGTGAAGCTTCATGTCCAAAGCAGGTAAGATGAAGATTTGTCTTGAATGTGAGTTGGCTCTTCTCAAGGCTGAAGACTAACGTCTTTCGTATTATTGTTCAGGTAGAGTCTTCACATAGAAAAGAGTTTAGTAATTCCTGTTACCCAAATTGTTCAGAAAATTTTCATGGAGCTTAAATTATACAGGTTCTTGAAGCTAGAGGTCACCTTTATACTTGCTCATTTGTGTGAATTGCTCATATAAACTAGGTTTCAAGGTAGAAAGTTTATAGTCATGATTTTGAGTGGATTACTTTGCTATTTGGCTGGCTTTCTTTTCCCTTTCTGTGAAAATTCCCCTTAGGGCTGAAAACTAATTTTTTTCTTCCACATTGCTTTTGGTGTTGAGAAAATCTTTAACTCTATAGCTTTAAATAACTCTTCTTCCAGAATTAGGGGAATAAAGCTATAAAATAAGAATAAATATCATAGAAGTCTTTCAGTGAATTCATAAAGTGCAGATATTTTATTTGCTTTGTATTCATGCCATACTTTCTTCCCAAAGAGTTTTGATTGTTTTCCAAGCAGGATTTCACTGATCCTTTCCACATGAGAGATGACAGGTATTCTTACCCCCTTTAAAATGCACAGAATTATTGGTGGCTTGTCATATACTCCCTGATTCCAGGACTAGAGCATATTGTCTGACAATGATTAGACAATCTGTCCACAGCCTTAGACAGGTGGCTGAGCAGCAGACTTATAGCCCAAAGATAAGGCATCTTCCTTCCTGTTCTGCTACTACACACATCACTTATTTTATCTCTGGGCTGGTGTTATGTTTAGGATGGATATTGACTTATCATACAGACTGAGGTGGGAAAGTTATTTATGAAATGAGTTCCTGTCACTTTACAAAGAGTATGTATTATAATATACAAAAAGTTGGGGATTAAAAGTATTTGTCTTTGCTTGAGTCTCTTTGGACACATACCTTAGGTACAGTTTAGAATTCTAGTACAAGCTGAAAACAAACTGAGATCATCAAAGAATATGGTAAAAGCCAACAACTCACATTTAAACTCCTTTTGAACCATGTTGGCTATCGGGGAATATTTCATTTATCTTGAGAGTTCCAAATAATTTCGAGCACCTGTATATACTAGATATTTTATTAGACACAGCTTATTCAAGACAGAAATCATGCTTGTTCAACACACTTGGCCCTTTGCCTTAGCACAGTGGCTGACATATAGCAGATGATCAGTAAAGATTTAGATGAAAAAGAATGCAACATAAAATAAGTGATATAATAAATGAATTGACCTAATTCTGTGGAAGACAGCTGTTGTGGGCTGGAAGTGATTGAGAGCAGTGCACAGGGAAAAGATCATTTGAATGGGCCTTTGTGGGTGACTACGATTCTGGTAGGTCCTGTTGCAGGGAACAATAGAACAACAGGGAAATCTGGAAGACCAGGCTGAGCTCAGCTGTGGAGTGTGGCTGGAATGTAGCTTTCTTAGAGCAAGAGGCTTCAAGCTTCAGGCTGGGATAGTTAGTACCAGCAGTTAGCTGTTTATTTTCTTCTGCAGACAGTTTATCATGTGGGTGCGAGCGTAGACTTTGGAGAGACAAACCTGTGTGTGAATCCTGGCTCTACGACTTGGGCAAACTTCTTTCCTTCTTTGTTTTCTCAATGGAGCTAATAATAAAATATAACTTGGAATTGTAATGAGGATAATAAATAAAAGCCCTTATATGTGCAATTCCTGGCATATATGAAACACTCAAAACTAGCTCTTGTGATTACTATAATTTGTTAACAGAAGTTTTATTTAGCAAGAAAATGGAAATGGCTAGATTTGACATCAGCGATACTGGGAAGGAGGGACTGAAGAGATGAGAGGTTGGAGGCAGGGAAACCAGTTAGAGAGGGTATTATGTTGGAAAGAGATGGTGGGGCAGTGAGGGTAGAAAAGGGGTTCCAGGTAGATGGGACTTCAGCAAAGAATGAGATAGCTCTGTCACTGACCAGATATGAGACATGGGGGCAAGAAAGATTTATAGAGGTGCTGAGCTTTCTTGCTTGATGATTAAATGAATAGTGATACCATTAATGGAACAAAAGAAGGGTAAAAAGAAGGCAAGTTTGATTTTGAACTGTTAGAGTTGAGGTACCAGTAGGACACATCCACAACTGAATTCATCATTTCTCCCTTGGAATTGTTTCCTGTCTCTCTTAACTCCTCTTTCTTCTTACTTGAGAGAGAAAAAGACAGGAATGACACAAGACAATAAAGAGAAAGAGGAAAAAGTAGTACTAGGAGTTTGATAGGGGTGCATGTTAGGTCTCAAAAGGCATCCTGATAAGAGAGACCCAGCACCATCGCTTTGACTTGCCTTAGTTTCTTTGTGGTTTCCCTGTGGGGTGAAAGGGCCGTAGCCTGGCAGTCAGGGTCTCAGCTTTAGCTGTGTTGGCTCACGTTACTATAGGGGAGTTGGTCCCTTAGGTTCATGAGTGAGA
>NW_006442109.1:34205408-34212423 GCF_000325575.1 Pteropus alecto | reverse complement strand
TTTTTTTTTTTTTTTTGGACAACGTGGAGACATGCGAAGAGGAAAGGGTGGGAGAATTTTGGGGGGTAAAAAAATAGGTCAATTTTTTTCAGTCGCCTGAAGTGTTTTTTCATTCCATTTTTCATTTTTGTTGCTATAGTGACTTATTTATTCAGTAGAGCTTCTTTGAGCAACTACTGAGTGCTGGGTGAGATACGGTGGTCCCTGAATGCCTGGCTTCAGAAGGTATAGACTCGCAGGCCCACTTCCTAGAGTCTAGTTCTGAGTGAGGCCTGAGAATCTGTATCTTGAAAAGCTTCCCAGCTTTTTCCAAAGTGTTGCCTGATTTGGGCACTTCTATAAAATGTGCATGTGGCCCATCAGTCCCAAATAAATATAGACACTGAGGGCTGTAGCTCCCGAGAAGGTGTAATGCTCTGATTAAAGGCTACGTTGTTTTTTTTTTTTTTTTTTAGCTGCAAAGTAGAGTTTGTAGCAGGTTCTTCTCTCACTCAATAGTATACCTTTACACAGACACTGAGACTCAGAGTCTGTTACGGTTCCTGGACAGAAGAATCTTCAGGGTTACAGATTCTCACCACCCAGACAGAGTTCCATGCACGTTGAAGGCAGAGAAGTCGGGTGGAGGGACTTTTTTCTAACAGTCAAGGCTGGCTTCCTTCTGCCAGCCTCAGTGTGTACAGGAGAAAAAGCATCAGGGTGTCCTGGCATTCCGGGCCTGGCTGCGAACTCCAGCTGTGGGTGACCCTCAGAGTAGGCCAGGCAGGTATGGGGAACTGGGCTCTCCAGGCAAAAATAACCCATCAATTATTTTAAAACAAGTAGCAAAAGTCTAATTCATTGTTATGATTTCAATTAAACCTATTTTAAAATTCATATTTTACTATTACAAGCAATTCATCTGAGCTTAACTTATGTCTAAGGCCTTCAACTTTAGCCCTTTAGAGGGCAAACTGGTGATGAAAAAAAGCAATCTTCTTACAGAATAGTACTTGATGGTAGGTTCTAGGCCTTGGGACTCTGCAAGGAGATGAGAAGCTATCACCCTGGATGCTTGAAGCATCTTGGTGGCATCATGGAAGCAGTGCAATGTCGGCTGGGCCTTGAATGGTGTGGGAATTTGAAATGTGAGAGAAGGAGACTTTTCAGTCACGACAGCCAAATGTCCATCATTCAGAATGCGGCTCATAAGCACAGCCAGGTCATTCTCCGTATCTTTATGGGAGTCTCACAGACTTCACTGTTTATGATATACCTTGGAGTCATGTTATACATGATGCAAAAGAGGGCAGAGGAAGTTTGGACACTTTTAAGCCAGGCCCCAGCATGTCTCAACAGTCCTTCTCTAGAGAGCTAAGAGAGCAACAGGTGTGTGGTGGCAGGCATCGCAGTCTTGCTCTGTTATAGGCTGAGAAAGGGGGATCTGCATGTGTGACTTTGCAGACACACCTTGGCCATGGGAAGGATATTTCCAGTTTATAATGTGGTGACTTACCCATGTGTTAAGCATTCAGGATCACGCCCTTCTAGCGGGTTGTTTTTCAAACTTGAAAACAAAGATTTGGTCATGCTGGTCTTCATCATAGCACTTAAGGTACTGAGTGTAGGACTAAGGAAACACCTGGACACCTACTGAATTTTCCACTATCTTATCAGGGCTTTGTTACCCTCCATCCTGTTCCCTGAGTACACTATATATTTCCCTAAATCTGACTGACTGACTTTATTTGCTTGTTTGCTTTCTTGCTAGTATTATCGAGGTTTCATGCATATAGCTTTGTTTTTTAAATTTTTAATTTTTCAATTACAGTTGACATACAATGTTATATTAGTTTCAAGTGTACGGCATAGTGATTAGACATTTATATAACTTATGAGGTGATCACCCAGATAAATCTAGTAGCCATCGGACATGATACATAGTTATTACAATATTATTAACTATCTTTCTTATGCTATACTTCACATTCCCATGACTGTTTTGTACCTACCAATTTATATTTCTTTTTTAATGGTTTCTAAAAATATTAACAATTTGTACTTCTTAATCCCTTCTCCCAACCCTCAAAATGTTCTCTGAGTTTGTTTCTTTTTTGTTTATTATATTCTTTAGATTCCACATATATGTGAAATCATATGGCATTTGTCTTCTGTCTGACTTACTCTACTCAGCACAATGCCCTCTAGGTCCTTCCATATTGCTGCAGATGGCAAGATTTCATTCTTTTTTATGGCTGAGTTATATTCCATTGCATATATGTACCATCTTTTTTTAAAATCCACTCATCCACTGATGGACATTCCGGTTGTCTCCATATCTTGGAGGCATATTTACAAATAATGCTACAATGAACATATGGATGCACATGTCTCTTCGAAGTAGTATTTTGGGTTTTGTCAGATAAATACCTGAAAGTATGACTACTGGGTCCTTCTTTGTCTCTTGTTGTAACCTTTTTTTCCAAGTCTATTTTGTCTGGTGTAAGTATTGCTACCTCAGCTTTTTTTTAGGTTCCATTTTCATAAAATATCTTTTTTAATTTCTTAACTTTCAGTCCGTGTGTTACTTTTCATTTAAAGTGAGTCTCTTATAGGCAGCATATGTAAGAGTCTTGCTTTTTCATCCATTCAGTTATTCTAGCTTTTGATTGGAGCATTTAATCTATTTACATCTAAAGTAATTATCGATAGATATGTAGTTATCATTTTATTACTCATATTTTTGATCTTTTTTTTCTTCTTAAAGAAGTTCCTTGCACATTTCTTGTAATACTGAACTCCTTTAGCTTTTCTTGTCTAGTATGCTCTTTATCTGTCTTTTGATTCTAAATGATAGCTTTTCTGGGTAGAGTAATCTTGGTTGTAGGTCCTTGCTTTTCATCACTTTGAATATTTCATGCCAGTCCCTTCTGGCCTGCAAAGTTTCTGTTGAGAAATCAACTGAGAGTCTTATGGGAGCTCCCTTGTAGGTAACTAACTGCTTTTCTCTTGCTGCTTTTAAGATTCTCTCTTTGTCTTTAACTTCTGGCATTTTAATTATGATGTGTCTTGCCTCTTTAGGTTCATCTTGCTAGGGATTCTCTGTGTTCCTTGGGTTTCTATGTCTATTTCCTTTGCCAGGTTAGGGAAGCTTTCCGTCATTATTTCTTCAAATGTGTTTTCAATTTCTTGTTCCCTCTCTTCTTGTTATGGTACTCCTATGATGATATGTTGGTATGCTCGATGTTGTCCCAGAGACCCCTTAAACTATCCTCATATTTTTGGATTCTTTTTTCTTGTTGCTGTTCTGATTGGATGTTTTATGCTACTTTATCTTCCAAATTGCTGATTTGATTCTCTGCTTCATATAATCTGCTGTTGATTCCCTCTCATGTATTTTTTATTTCGGTTATTGCATTCTTCATTTCTGCCTATTTTTTTCCTATCTCTATTTTTATGTTTCCTATCTCTTTGTCAAAGTTCTCACTGAGATCATCGAGCATTCTTATAACCAGTATTTTAAATCTGCATCTGTTAGATTGCTTGTCTCCATATTGTTTAGTTCTTTTTCTGGAGCTTTGTTTTTTTCCTTCATTTGGGACATGTTTCTTTGTCTCCTCATTTTGGCTGCCTCCCTGTGTTTGTTTCTATGTGTTAGGTAGGGCTGCTATGTCTCCTGGTTTTCGTAGAGTGACCTTATGTAGTAGGTGTCCTGTGGGGCTCAGTGGCGCAGTCTCCCTGGTCACTTGAGCTGGGTGTGGCAGGTGTGTCTCTTGTGCGTGTTGTGTGTGCCCTCCTCTTGTAATTGAGCTTTGGTTGCTGTTTGCATGTCACTGGGAGGGATTAGCCCTTAGGCTGATTGGTTGTGAGGACTGGCTGTGACTACAGTGGAGGAGCCGTTGTATAGGGGCTGACCCTATAGAGCAGGATTCACTTCAGTAGGGCTCTGATGCATGCCCAGTCTGCTTTTTGGGTGTGTTGCCTAAGGAGGTAGCTGGGTGGGGCTCTAGCTTGGTCTAAAGCAGGCTACCAGGCATTCTGGCCCTGGGGCCTCCTGAGAGGGACCCCACCACAGGCCAAGTTCAGCTGCAGCCTGTGGCCTGCCAGTGCCACCTGGAATGAGCCACAGAGTAATCCACAGATGGTTGTCTACTGCACTGGGCCTGGAGGTGCCTGGGAGGGCTGAGCCTCAAACTGAGTCTAGCTGCTGCTAGTGCCAGACTTGGGGCTGCTCAGCAAGAGGTAAGGCTAGATGCTTCTTGTCTGGGGTATGTGACCCTTGGGGAGATTTTAGGAAAGTCCGCAGCATGAGCCAAGACAGGCCATTTGTATGGAAAAGCCATTGGAAGCAGCTTGGTTGGGCCCGTAAGTTGGATGGGGTGGGGTCTCTACTATATATTTTGAGGTATAAGATCCTTTTCCTCAGGGAAAGGGGCCATGCTACCAACATTGATTACATAAGAGCTAGCTATCTCCAGAAAATTTCAGAAGGTCAGTTGAAAAGCCACATTGTTTCTTTCGATCCCGATGTACTACTGTTATGGGGAATAGGAGTTAGACTGGGTCTGGATTTAGTTTTGGGGCTCTCCTTGAGTGCACCAGGAATGACTGACTCTCCATCTCCAATCATAACTCATCTACCCAAGCTATTCCTGCAGTGGAATCGAGATTAGACAAGACGACCCCTGTGTTTTCTTTTAACTTGAAGTCAGTGATTATGGAATAAGATGTGATTCTAGATGGGCCTGTGACCATCCTTGGTAGACAAGGTGGTCAGAGATGTTTGCCTCTAATGTGAGGTCATTGTAACCACCTTTTAGTTTTTTCCTTCTCTTGGGTTGCCAGGACACCTAAAAGCAGCAGTGATAATACTGTGATTAAGCCATGTAATAATCTGGAATGTTTTCTTAAATACTGTCAATTTGTGAGGTCATGCATGGATCTGACTTAACTTCTATGAATGGGAAGGGCGTCAAAGGAAGCTTTTAGTGTTGGCCACACAGAGTGCTCCCGACTTGAAGGTAAGTTTCCATCCTTTGCTTTCTGTTTTGAAGAGAAGCGTGTACCTCACGGCTCCTTTGGCTGTGCTCCTCGGTCCCATCCCACTGCCTAGACAGCTCTTCCTTGCTCTCCTGAAGTCCAGCCATCTGAGTTTGAAGGAGGCGTCCACTTAGATTTCATTGAATGCTTATTTTTCTTTGAGGTCGTTTTTATTTTTTTGGTCCAGTTTCCAGGTTGCTGTGCATAATGGATGTGGTGGTGATCATTACCCTGCTGCTGCTCTGAGAGCGTGAGCTGTGGCTCAAGAAGGTGGTTTTGGTTTTGCTCATCTTAATGTGGAGATGATAGACATTATAACCGTATCAAGTGTGATTTATGATTTTACTCCCAGCTAAAAATAACTCTAGGGGATGATTTATTTAGTTACTTTCTAGAATTATTCTAGGTTTTCCAGCTTGTTTTTTATTTCCAAAAGGACATTTGTAATCGTCACCCGATATATATAGATCACATATATGTATGATATATGTAATTTATATTTATTTATTTTTAATAGAATTCAGCATTTTATGTGAACTGTGAGTCATTGGTTCAAGCCCTTCAAGAACTGCCTCTCTCACTTCGACTCAATGTTGCTGCTGAATTGGTCCAGGTAAAACTCTGATGGCATCTTTCAGATGGTGTGGATTAGGGCAGGGAAAGAAAAAGAGAGAAAATAACCATTCGTTTCATAAAGCTGAGGGTTTTGTATTAGGTAGCATTTCGTAAAGTTTTAAGGGAGTATGAAATAATGTTTTTTAAAGTTTTTTAAATGAAAAAAATCAGATGTAATGGAATTGAGTGGAATGTATTTTACTCATAAATATTTATGTTAGGCACTAAAGATACAGTGGTTTAGTAGGTAGACATGGTTCTTGCTCTTTCTTCTGGAGCTTAATCTATTGGAAAAGATGGGTATTAATCAAATTATCACACAGATGTACAATTTGTGATAACTCCTATGAAGGAGAGTTACAGTGTGTTATGAGAATATATAATAGTGAACCTAATCTACTTTGGTGTAATCAGGAATGGCTTTCCTGAAGAAGTGACAGATAAGCTGAGATCCAAAGTATCAGAACATTCAAGTTTGGATTTAAAGAAGAGTGACCCAATTAGATGTGCATAAACAACACTACTGATAATGACAACAACGACAAAGAATATGCTGGCTGTAGAATGGACTGTGGTGTTGGGTGGGTGTGTTTCTTGGTAAATTCACACATGCAAGAGGCGAGTAGATGTGGGGAAGCAAGTTAGGAGGCTATTGCACGGGTTCAGGTGAATAGTACTATAGCTTGGACTAGAGTGATCGTGGTAGAGATGGCAGAGAATTGGACTTTACCAAGAGGCAGTACTTCAAAAGAAAAAATAATGGGACTTGGTGAAACACTGGAAACGGAGAGAGATTGCAGGCAAAGAATTATTCTAGGTTTTCCAGCTTGTGCAACTCAGTGGTAGGCAGTATCAGGAAGGGTGAGGTTTGAACATTATGGATTTGTGCCTCTGAGATATCAGAGTGAAAATATTAGTCAAATGAATATAGAAATTTATAGTTCAGAATTAAAGGCTAGAAATTTGGGAGATGGTATAAAATGGCAATTAATGAATTGACAGAGGAGGAGGCCCAAGGACTGTACTATGAGGAACTCAACATTTAATTGTGGCTGGATTGAATTTTTTTTAAAAAAGTGAAACCCTGCGCAGTACTAATATTAAATAGAAACCTAGTGACTAAAACGATCAACTTTGTTCTGCAGTTGAATGTGATGCTAAATTTGAGCATAGCCAGGACTTAGTTACTTATCCAGTTGTTTCTGATTGCATTTACTAGTCTCAAACTTAGGGCAGCAAGTAGAATTAAGGGCCAGGGGCAGGACAGAGAAGTAGAGAGGATGGCATTTGCCCCATGGGAAATCGCCCTGGGGCTTCTAATGGCAATGTGGAGGAGAGGGTGTTTGGGGTTGTTTTAGGGACTGGGAGAGTGCTGTTTTTC